>NW_008342423.1:1657601-1726233 GCF_000622305.1 Nannospalax galili
TATTTTGTTCTTATCTTCTCTTTTGACCCATCATTATTCAGAAGTGTGTTGTATAATCTCCATGTGTTCATGTGGTGACTAGGGCGTCCTCCGGTGTTGATTTTAAGCTTTATTGCATTATGGTCTGATAGAATACAATCTTTTTGTATTTGTTGAGGTTTGTTTTGTGCCCCAGTATAGTCGATTTTGGAGAAGGTTTCATGGGACTCTGAATAGAAAGTATATCCTTTGATGGCTTGGGAGGAATACTGGGTAGATGTCTGTTAGGTCCCTTTGATATATTATTTAATTCAGTTGTCTCTCTGTTAACTCTCTGCTCTGTTAACCTATCTAATGGAGACAGGGGGTATTGAAGTCCTCTACTATTAATGACTTGAGATTAATCTGGGTCTTAAAGTCCTGTAGTATTGTTTTTATGACGTTAGGTGCACCAGGTTTAGGTGAATATATGATCATGATTGTAATATCTTCTTTGTTTATTGTTCCTTTGATCAGAATGAAGTGGCCTTCTTTATCTCTTCTGTTTAGTTTTAGTTTAAAGTTTATTTTGTCAGATATTAGAATTGCAAAGTCTGCTTTTTTCTTAGTACCATTCACTTGGTATATTTTTTTCCATCCTTTCACCTCAAGATAGTGCCTGTCCTTGAAAGTGAGATGAATTTCTTCCAGACAACAAAAAGATGGGCTTTGTTTCTTAATCCATTCACCCAGTCTGTGTCTTTTGACTGGGAAGTTCATTCCGTTAATATTTAAAGTTATTAATGAAAGATGTGTATTGAATCCTGTCATTTTTATTTCTGTTCACATTCTTGATATAACTGTACTTTTCCACAGTTATACCTTCATTGAATTTCTTTCTTCAACCCCTTAGGTATAGTCATTCCTTTCTTCAGCTCTTTGCATTGCTTCCAGAACTCTCTGAAGGGCTGATTTTGTGGACATGAATTCCTTCAGTCTTTTATGTCATGGTTGTTCTGTTTCCCTGGAGTGTGGCAACCCAGGGTCTGGAAGATTTTTCTTTAATAGACATTTTGGCTGGGTATAGAAATCTGGGTTGGTATCTGTGGTCATTTAAAACTGGGTCTACTTTGGTCCAGGCTCTTCTGGCTTTCATAGTTTGCACTGAAAAGTTAGCTGTAATCCTAATGGGTTATCCTTTATATGTGACTTGTTTCTCTTTTGCAGCTTTCAGAATTGTCTCTTTGTTTTGTGCGTGTAGTGTTTTTACTACGATGTGCCATGGAGAGTTTCTTTTCTGGTTCTGTCTGTTTGGTGTTCTATATGCTTCTTATATTTGTATGGGCATGTCTTTCTTTAATTTTGGCAAATTTTCTTCCACGATTCTGTTGAAGATCTGGTCCATGCCATTAGCTTGGGATTCTTCTTCCTGTATGCCTCTGATTCATAGTTTGGTCTTTTTATGGTGTCACACAATTCCTGCATATTCCATTCTTGTGATTTCTTAAATTTTTCATAATCTTTGCTTGAGTGGTACAGTCCATCCACTTTATCTTCCAGTCTTGATTCTCTGTTTCCCGTTTCGTTCATCCTATTGGTGAGGCTTTCTCCTGTCATTTCTAATTGGCTTATGGAGTGTTTTCATTTCAGCCTGAGTAGTCTTCAATATTTCTGGGTCTTTTCTGAATTCATTCAGAAGTTTATCCCTATCTTCCTTCAGTTCTTTCTTAGTTTGTGTGTTCCTTAAATTCACTGAATTCTTTTATGGTGTTTATTATTGTTCTTTTGAGTTCCATGTCCTGCATATTCTCTAAGGGGTTCTCATTGTACTCCTCTAGAGGACCGTTTTTATTTGGTGGGGATACTTTATTTTGGTTTTTCATGTTATTTTTTTTTTTCTGTGATTCTGACATGTGAATTTCTTTTGTAGTTTCTGATTCTTGTGTGAGACTCAAGCCTTCAAGTTTAGGTCTGCTTCTTTTTGTGAACTTTATGTGCCTTTGGGGTTTACTTTTGGGAAATGAAAAGCTGGTTCGTCTAAGCTTCTGGTTCTCTTTTTTGATTTTATATTGGAGTGGCCAGATTGCTTTTGTCTTCCCACAGAGGCCCAAGTTAGATGAGGATCAGATGCTCTCAGGCTTTCTCCTAACGTCTGGATCCCTTCAGGAAAGATGTTATCCTCAGAAATTTGGGGGTTGGACTTGCCTGGGAGCAGGGCCCAGGAAAGATGCTGGTCTCGGGCAGGTGGTGGCCATGCCACCCAGTGATGCAAAGGGAGATGGGGGCAGGAAGAGGCCCCAGAGCTCCTGGGGACTGGACTGAGGAACTGTGTTGGTCTGGATGCAAAGAATCAGGAAGCCGAGAGGTCAGCCTTGGTGACCAGGAAAGAGGTTGGTGGGTTGTGCAACCCAGGGAAGCAGAGGGAGGTGAGGGTGAAGCCAGGCCTAGAGGTCTCCTGGAGACTGCGAGACGGAACTGGGTTGGTCTGGATGCAAAGGATCAGGAAGCAGTGGTGGTTCCCCTGGTGTCTGGGGTGCCAAGACAAGGAATGGGACAGTACCCAGGCTAAGAGGAGAGACGGGTGGGGGAGATGGGAGGGTGAATGTGGCTGGGGGAGTAAAGGTGTAGAGGGTGTGATCCACTTAACAGGGAAGAGACGCCCAGCTGGGTTGTGCAGGCCCAGGGAAACAGAGGGAGGTGAGAGTGGTGAGGGTGGGACCAGGTCCAGAGGGCTCCTGGGACCAGGAGAAAGAACTGGGTCCGTCTGGATGCAAGGAATCAGAAAGCAGTGGTGGCCCCGGGCTGAGAGGTCAGCCCAGGCATCCAGAAAGGAGGCTGATGGCCTTGCACCCCAGGGAACCAGAGGGAGGTGAGGGCTGGGCCAGGCCCAGAGATCTTTTGGGTTTTTTTGTGACAGTGTCTCACTATGTAGTCCTGGCTGGCCTAGAACTTGTTATGTGAACCAGATTGACCTTAAACTCACAGAGATCCCTCTGCCTCTGCCTCTGCCTCTGCCTCCCAAGTGCTGGAATTAAAGGTATGTACTACCATGCCTGGCTAACAGAAAAAAAAAATTTTTTGGCCTTTTTTTGAGATAGGGTCTCCGTGTAGCCCTAGCTGGCCTGGAACTCACAGAGATCTACGTGCCTCTACCTCCCAAGTGCTGGGATTAAAGGCATGTGCCACCACGTGCAGCAAAAGTATTTTTTAATTAATTTTTGTCCATTGTTCCCATGTGAATTTTTCTCAGATTCCATCAGTGCAATCAGATTTTGAGATTAAACTGCCTAAAATTAAATCCACTTTTTGTAAAATGAAACATAAAATGTGTTCATGGTCCAGATGTAATGGTAAGTACAGTACAGCATGATTTTGAGCAGTCAGAGTATAGGAAAGGAAATTTTTGGACTTGATACTGGCAGTATTCTTTAGCACAGGAGGTATGACAGTGGATACCTAAGGAAGAAAATAATAATCAGAGCCTATTTGATTCTTCACCGAGCAACATTTACACAGTATCAATACTGTGTGCCATTTATTGTTCGTTTATTTATCTAGGGAAGACGGTCTCACTTGACCTTGCTGGCCTCATCTGATTGAGCATGTCCCTGAACTCCTGACCATTCTGCTATATCCCAGGTGTTGGGATTACAGGCATATGCCACCATGCCTGGCATTATTTGTTTTAAATTTCAAGAATCAACTGTAGATAAAGCACAAGATAGTTAATTTGGGATAATATAATGGAAGTGTCATATTTTGGCTAATGTAAAGATAGAGCCAACAGTTAAGCACGGTGGCATTTGCCTATAATTTGAGCACTAAAAGGCTGATACAGGAAGATTCCGGTTCAGGATAACCTAGATTATATAGTGAGACTCTGTAATGGTGGTGGTGATATAACTAATGAAAAATGGGAAATACAAAGTGGGAGGAAAGGTGGAAAGGACTAGAGATACTGTTAACCTCTCTTACAAAAATGGAAAGAGGATTGAGATACTATTAAGAAAAAGAGATTTAATTTACAATGAATATCAAATAGATATAGAGCCATCAAAATAATTAGAAGTAGGGAAACTGGAAGATAGTGTGACGACCTCCGTCATCTTGGGAAGGCATTTCTATATAAACACCATATTAATGAACTGGTCATCATCAACAAGCTGTGAAGATAGGAAAGATCAGAAATGCTGCTTATTGAGATTAGAAATGGTAAGGAGGAAACTGGGGTGAGAGATTATTAGGTTTCATTAGAATCCCTTCAGTGTTTATATTTTTAATGTCTGTTTATTTATTTTGAAAAACAACAAATTCAGGTGTCCAGTTTTTACACCCAAGATACTAATAAATTATCAGTACTGGTGGGGTCCATGGTGTCTATATTTTTTAAAATCCAAGAAAAACTAATGACTTTTAAAAAATGTCTATTTTGGGGCTGAGGTTGGAGCTTAGTAGTAGAACTCTTTGATATGTATGAGAGTTCATTTCCAAGTACTAAGACGGATGGATGGATGGACAGACAGACCAAATGAGTATCTTCATGTGGGATATACTATAGGATTTAGAAATTTCCATTTTGAGAATTTTTTTCTTTATTTAGATGGCGTACTTCAACCACAAATGGAGGAATTTTGACTGTATCCATTGACAATCCTGGAGCAGTGCAGTGCCCCGTGTAAGTCTTTTTTTCTTTGGAAAAGTTACAGCCTCTTAGTATATGAAATAATAGAAAAGTACTGAACTTGTACTCAAAGTATGATGTCTAAGTTAGGATAAAATGAAATGCAAGGATAAAGATAATTCTTGTGGCACACATTGGAAATAATAAGTTAGATATGCTAACAGACCTCTAAATCCCAGTACCTGGGAGGCTAAAGCTGGAGGATTGCTGTGAGCTCCAAGGTCAGCCTGGTATACATAGTATGTTCCAGGCCAGCTTGGAATAAGACCCTGTTTCAGACAAATCCAAACAAGTGCGAAAAAGGAAGTGGAATAGGATAAAGTTAAAGAAAAGGCTCCCATGGTTCTTGGCTCCATAGCCCCAAGGATTTCTTGGGTAATACAGATATCTGTCTATATTAGTTTTTTGAGACAGACTTGAACTTAGGACCTGTCTTCAGTTTCCTGAGTCCTGAGACAACAGGCATATGCCACCATGCCTGATTCTTGGGTATTTTTGTTTCTAAAAATTCTGTGCATGCTGGGCATGGTGGCACACACCCTTAGTCCCAGCACATCTGTGTGAGTTCAAGGCCAGCCTGTTCTACATAGTTTCAGGCCATCTTGGGCTACAGGGAGACTCTTCTCTCAAAAGGATAAAACATACATACACACACACACACACACACACACACACACACACACACACACACACACACAGAGAGAGAGACACACCCACCCATTCTGTGCATGGAGCTGGGTAGATGGCTCAGTGAGTTAAAGTGCTTGCTGCTCAAACATGAAGAACTGAGTTTGTATCCCCAAGCATCCACATAAAAAAACAGGTGTGGTAGCATGCATCCTGCAACCCCAGCACTGGAGGGGCATGGGCAGAGACAGGTGGATCCCTGGAGCTCACTGGCCAAGTAGTCTGGCCAATTGTTGAGTATCAGATTTGGTGAACTGATCATCATCAGCAAGCTGTGAAAATAGGAAAGGTCAGAAATGCTGCTTACCAAGACCCTATCGCAAAAACTATTTGAGACCCTATCTCAAAAACTAAGGTGAGGCAGGCTGTGGTGGTGCATGCCTTTAATCCCAGCACTCAGGAGGTAGGGGCAAATAGATCTTTGTGAGGTTGAGGCCAGCCTGGTCTATATAGCAAGTTCCAGGCAAGCTGGGACTATAGGGAGACCATCTCAAAAAGGGAGAAACAGGTGATAGAGAATGACAATGACACCTGATGTTGACTTCTGGCCTCCACGTGTACATGCACACACAAACTCAGTTCTGTGCGGGATTAACAAACAATTGTGTACATAGTAGTACATGAGATAATTGTACTGAATTCCTCCTCCCTCTCCCTACCATATTTTGGATGCCTTTACTTTTCAGACCATATACACCTACCTTCTCTTTAAAGATTTCATGGTGTTATTTTTTTTCCAAGGGGAGCTTAATATAGTTAACCATTTTATTGTATGTATTGCGCTATAAACTTAACATAGGATGGGCTTCCAAGACTAAATATGTTGCTTTACTTTAAAAAGACCACGACTTAGAAATGACCAGGCATTTGAAATTGTTAAAAGTATGCCATTATACTTAAGGAGGTATTCTATGAACAGTTAGAAATTTTATTAGTCATTCAAGAGCCAGGTGCTATTTTCTTTTAAAGAACATACTAACTCTAAAACATTTGAACATGTGTAGAAGTGAAGAAATTTTAAGTACTTTTATCTTTCTTAGCTTTTGATTGTTAAACTAATTTAAACTTTTTTTCTGATAGAACTCAGAAACCACGATTAACTCGTACTGCTGTACCCTCATTCTTGACAAAACGAGAGCAGTCTGATGTAAAGAAAGTTCCTAAAGGTGTCCCTCTACAGTTTGACATAAATAGTGTTGGAAAACAGGTAAAAAACAAAGTTTCCTATATTTATTTGGCTAGTCTTTGATAACAAAAAACATTGTTCAGCAAATTAAACAGGGTGGTCTAACCTCTTCTTCCCCCAACCCTAGGCAAGCACTCACCTGCTTTCTGTATCATAAATTGCCCATTTGGACATTTCATTAAATTGTTACTGGCTTCTTTTATTTTATATTTTTACATTTTTATGTATTTTTATTTTATGTGTATGAGTGTACTGCCTATATATAACTGTACCCATGTGTACAATGCCCATGGAGGCCAGAGAGGGCATTAGATCCCCTGGAACTGGAGTTACTGATGGACATTAGCTGCCGTGTGGATGCTGGAAATTGAACCTGGGTCCTCTGTAAGAGCAGCTGGTGCTCTTCAAACCATTGAGCCATTTCTCCAGCCCCTATTTACTATATTTTTAAAAGTTTAATCCACATTGTATTATTATTTAATTTTTTATTTGAATTGATTCATCATGTGTATATATCACATATTATGTATTCTTTCCTTAGCTCGTGGATATTTGGAGTTTTTCTGTTTTTTGGCTACTATGAATGATATTTCTTTGAGCACTTGTTTACCAGTTTTTGTGTTAGCATTTATTTTCATTTCTTTTTTGGTAAATGCCAAGGGTAAATTAGAAAGACTTTGGTAGACTGTCTGTTAACTCCGTATTTAACCTTTTTAGGAACTGCCAAGCTGTTTCCCAAAGAAGTAGCTGTTCTATTTTATGTTCACACAGGCATATATGTGTTTCTAAATTTCTCCATATCCTTGACACAATTGTTATTGTCATCTGATTATAGCCATCCAAGTGAGTGTAAAGTGATAACTCACTGTTATTTTGACAATTTTTATTGTTTGTGTTCTCCAGTGTTGTTAATTCACTTAACTTTGTAGTGAATATAGGTTCTTAGGGTTTTCTATATAAATAGTTGATTATTCTCTAAACTCCTTTCGAGTGTTTCAACCTTTTGTTTTTCTTGTATTATAATAGCTATCACCTCCAGTACAGTGTTGAATAGAAGTGGTTAAGACTAGTATGCTCTCCCTGTTCCAAAGCCTGAGGGAAAAATACATTAAATGTTTCACCTTTAAGTATAATACTGTTAGCAGTTGCTTGCAGATTTTCACTGATAAGCCTGCTGCTTTTCTGACTTTGAACTCAAAAGTATAACTTTTCCTTTTCCCCTTTCTAGTTTTAATTTGAACATAGGCCCAAATCCCAAGTATGCTTGCTTGACACTCTGGGCTTACTCTTTTCTCAGAAAATGCCTCTTCTTTTCTATAGCTGCTTGCAGACCTCCACTGCTGACCCTCTTCTCCATTTTCCTCCTTCCAGCTGCTGCTGGGATTTACATCTTGCCTGCCCTGTGGTTTTTCTTTCAAACTAAAAAAGTAAAGATCTCAAGCTTTTTTTTTAAAAATGTAATGCTAGCTTTACATTTATTGTAGATTCCCTTTATCAGGTTGAGGGAGCTCCCATCTTGCTGAGAATTTTTATCATGAATTAATACTGAATTTCATTATATACTACTTGGGAAAACAGTTTTACACAAATAAAGGTACTGGAATTTAAGATTTAGAAGCATAGAAAAAATGTAGGGGTGTTCAGTGGGAAAGTACATGCTTAGCATGTAGAAAGTCTTGGCATAGTTCCCACTACCAAAAACAATTTAAAAAAAAATTTTTAAGGACATGGTCTCACTGTGCACCCCTGGCTGGTCTGGTATTTGCTATGTAGACTAGGATGACCTTGAACTCACTGGGACCATCTATTGCCTCCAGAGTACTAAGATTAAAGGATTGAGGGGAAAAAAAAAGCATATTTATTTTGCTTTTTTATTTTGCCACTATTGTTAAAAAAATTTTTTTTTTGGATTGGGAGCACTTGGTTATTAATCAAAAACCATTTTTCTTTTTTTTTTTAGTTTGATTTTTAATACCCCAAATGTATTGCCTGAATGTGTGTAAGTGTATCCATGTCATGCAGACCCTGCAGAGGTCAGAAGACAGTGTTGGATGCCCTGGAACTGGAGTTAAGGATGATTGTTAGCCGCCATGAGGGTGTTGGGAACTGAATCCAGATTCTCTAAAAGAGCAACCAGTGCTCTTAATTGCTGAGCTGTCTCTCCAGGCACACCCCCTACCCCCCATATTTTCATTTGTATTTCTGTAGAGAACTCAAATCAAGAAAATTTATTTCAGAATATTCACAAGTTGAGATAACTATAATTTTGTTTGTTTATTTATTTATTTGGATATAGATTCTCATATAGCTGGCCTAGAGCTCCCTATGTAGACCAGGGTGGCTTTGAACTCACAGACGTCCACTTGTCTCTGCTTCCTGAGTGCTGTGATCAAAAGCTTGCACCACCAGGCCCAGCAAGAATAATCCTTTTTATCAGAAGCACCACTAGATTCCATTACAGGAATCTTGGGTATATGTTGTATGAACATCACTAGTAGTAGTATGTATGTATGTATGTATTTATATAGTATGTAATGCAGACATTATAATGATTAGAAGATAGGGATTCTTAGACTACCTAGTTAAATTCTCAAGCTTTTGGTAGACAATTCAGTGCTTTAAACCTTTTTAACAATTCCTTAGTTTATTAGGGTCAAATGAAATTACACACAATTCAGAAAATGTTAGCTATTGTTACTCCTAATTTCTATTAATCTTAATCACATATAAAGAATATGTTTGGTTTTTTTTCAGTTAGGTTAATTTTTTTTTCCTTTTCTATAGACAGGGATGACTTTGAATGAACGATTTGGGATACTGAAGGAACAAAGAGCCTCTCTCACATTCAACAAAGGAGGAAGCCGCTTTGTTACTGTGGGGTAGATCCACGTTAATAGAACTTTTAAGTGTTGACTATTTGAAAAGTTGAATTGCTTGAAGAGTTCATCACAGAAGTTCAAGAAACTTTACTTCAAAATATTCACAAGACTAAATAACTTTATTTTTGAAGTTTTTTTTAATGTATAAATAATGCCCTGAAAGAATAACAGGGAATATACCTATATAAAGATTTCATGGTTGACCCACGCAGAACAATTCTCTTGTTCTTTGGTTCCTTGTGAAGCAGAAGGAAGACAGAAAAATAGAAACTGATTATTTTTATGAGAGTGGCATTTAGGATCTTGTCACCTTTGCCCATTTTTTAGACTTTGCCATGGTAAAATTTAAACTTCAAAAATATGAGTAAACCCCTTTGTTGCTGTCTCTTATCCACTAATAATGTTGATGTAGTAAGTGCAGTTGCCTTTTTGTCATTAGAGATATTTTTAAAACCTTATGAGAATTTCCATTCTAGCCTTTAAGATTTATGGAAATACCTAGAACTTGGTTCATTTTTCACTTATTAGTGTAAACCCCCAAAGCTCTAAATATTTAGTGCTGAACTTTGAATAAGAAATCTGGCTCTCAGGATTAGTCATAATTTAAATGTTTGAAGGCTGTAAATGCATATTTACAAGGTTACCTGCTAGGGCTTTGGAGGAGAATGCCCAATATAAAACCTGGTAGTTTGCATTTAGTAGATGAGGAAAACAAGAAAGGCAGTAGGAAATTGAAGGACCGGAAACATAAGTGAAAAATTTGAAACCCAGGTCATGATACGCTCTTGGGATTTAATGTGGCCTGGAGATTCTTCTACAGATGATATTTATAAGAATTAATAGTTTTTTAAAATTATTGAGTCCTTGGCTATTTTGATAGTAAACATAATGACCATAAAGTCTTGCACTTCATACTTAAAATTTTTTTAAGTGTTTAAACTTGCTAAGTTAAACCATTTACAACTCTTAAAACATCTACTTGTATATGTCATGAAGAAAAAATTGGTTACATTGTAACCTTGTGTACTTTCTGATTCGGGTATGATACAAAGTCGAGACATTTATGGGGAAAATCTTCTGGAGAGTTGGCTGTGCCAAGATAGTGCTGAGTCTTCAGTTAGTTGAATGCCGTAGATTACAGTAAAATGCCAAAATACAGCAAAATATTCCAGCTACAAGTTAAGTCATTTTGAAGCTTGACCTTTTGGTTTGTCAGGTTTGAAACCTCTTAAGTAGGTGTTAAATGTATCTGGCTTTTCTATAGGACGAAACACTGTAATTGCTGCCCACCTCCACTGTGTACTAGACTTCATTGTCATTCATGCTCCTTGAGTTTCTTACTGGTTTATGCAGCCATGGAAAACTATCAGTAACAGTTTCATGCTTATACCAAAGATTTAAATCTGATCCTTAATATATGACATTTTACCAGTACTTCTACTTGATAAGGGGTTTTTGGAAGCCAGTCACAGAATTTGAAAATAAACTAATTTCTTCTCAGCTATGATGCTTTTCATAGAGGCCAAGGACTTAATATAAAACATTTTTGCCAATTTAAATATATTGGTTCAGGAACAAAACATTTTAGACTGGTTTAGAATTACTGGTAGCTTATTTTAAAGCAAAGGAGAAACAAGCACGAATTTGCTATCTTTAGAACAGTTTGTGAAAGTAATGGTATAAAGATCCTATTTTCCTGTTGTTTTAAATATTATACAGAGGTATTAGTAATTCCATTTATTGGAAAACTTTGAAAATTGCCCCAAATGTTGACATTTAAGTACATTGGATGACACATTGTCTTTGGTATGTTAAATGTTTGCTCTTCATGCATCTGTAATTTAATTTTCTTTCAAAGTAAATTTTGCCTTTGATACAACCAAACACCCTTGAGTGCTAACATGTTGTATATAAACCAAACAATATGCTTTGTTGGAGGGAAATTTCTGTGTGTGGAATGTGGTTATAGTCATCCTTGTTTCATTCTTACAGGTTTTTTGTTGTGTTTTTTTTTTGAAACAGGATGCAACTTAAAATTTCCTTTGCATCAAGATGTATGCAAAACATTGATGCAGTGCATCACAAAATGAAAGTTTGTATTTAATGAGGAGGTGCTTTACACTGTACTTTTTGGTGTTTTTTGGAAAAGTTACATTTAGATTTATTCTAAGCAGTTTGTTTTTGACAAATAAAATGTAACAGGTTTAATGAGGTTTTTTTTTTTTTTTTTTTTTTTTTTTTTTAAAAAAAAAAAAAAAAAAAACTGTCTTGGATCACTATGTAGACCAGGCTGGCCTTGAACTCACAGAGATCCGCCTGCTTCTGCCTCCCGAGTGCTGGGATCAAAGGCGTGTGCCACCATGCCTGGCTTAATGAGTTATTCTTAGCTATAGCGATTGAGTTGTGGGTTTTAGATAGTTCAGTGTTAAGAAGAATTTTATAGTGACTATAATTTCAAGAATTAAAAAAGTTACTGACCAGCTAAACTTATACTCTATAGGTGTTCCTCCAACTGCCTTTTGACCTTTCATTCATAGCTCCAACATGGGGTAGCCAAGGGGAATTAAAGATGAGAACTATTTTATTTACAGTGCAGAATTTCAGCTAGAAGAGCTGTTAGCAATAGCCACTTTAGCCCCCTTTTCCCACTTAGTAAAGTGAGACCCATCATTTTTAAGACTTGAATATAGCAGTCACATATTGAGCATCATATCTTTTTTTAAAAAATATTTTTATTTTACTTGTACAAGTGTATTGTCTGCATGTATGTGAGTGCCCCTGTGTCATGCAGTGCTGTGGAGGTCAGAAGAGGGCTTCGAATTCCCCTGGAACTGGAGTTAAGGATGGTTCATAGCTGCCATGTGGGTGCTGGGAATCGAACCCAGGTCCTCTGCAAGAGCAGTCAGTGCTCTTAACTGCTAAGCCATCTCTCCAGCCCCTGAGCATCACATCTTAAGAACTGCTTCCCAAACAGAAAGTAGTAAAATAGCTAAGAAGTAGTAATAGCCATGCATCAGCAGTTATAGCATGGTCAGTAAACCTCCTCTAATGATAACTACTTCATTACTTTGGTATTGAAATTTTGGAAACTTACCAGAAAAGGCCGGTGTGTCCATTGTACACCAGGAAGGATGTTGCTAGTTCCAGGTTTGCCTGGATAACATCATGAGACCCTATTTCAGAATACCAAACATATAGCCATAGACAAAGAGAGACTGGTGTTCCTTTTAAAATTTTATTATTTTTATTTTAGGTGTATAGCTGCATGTGTGTAAGTGGCATGCAGTGCCCATGGCAGCCAGAAGAGAGCATTGGAGTCCCTGGAACTGGTGTTATAGATGATTGTGGGCCACTATGTGGGTGCTGGGAACCCAACCCAAGTCCTCTGCAAAAGTAGCCAGTGCTCTTAACAGCTGAACCATCTCTCTAGCCCCCAAACTGGTATTCTTCATCAGACATTCTGTATTTTTTTTTTTCTGGTCTTTTTGAGACAGGGTCTCCCTGTAGCCCCAGCTGTCCTGGAACTCACTGTGTAGACCAAGCTGGCCTTGAACTCACAGAGATCCACCTGCCTCTGCCTCCCGAGTGCTGGGGTTAAAGACATGTGCCACCACGCCCGGCTGACATTATGTATTTTTAAACACACATAAACTTTTCACTATATTAATTATAAGCAAATTATAAAATACTTTTGTGTATAAGAAACAGGATTTGTTGTCACTTAGTTTTTATTAGATGTTGCTGCCTATAACTTTGTAATTTACACAGCATATGCAATTTGGGAATAGTTCACTAGGAAGAGAGAAGAGAAAAAGTAGTTCACTTGGCACTACAAAGAGTTTCATATACTTCAAATGCAGGCAGTATTGAAACATTTTATTCAGTAGACCTTTCCCTTTTATCTAAATTATATGGATATTTTTGCCTTTGTGAAAAACAGGAACTTTAAGCGTCCCTTGAAAGATTTGGGGGGAGGAATGTTAACAGTCAGTCTCCCTCCTCCCTCTCTCTCCAGGCTATTGTATCAGTTCTTAAGCTTCAGCTTCCAGAGCACTCAGTTTACAGGAAAATGCCACCATTCATAGCTTTGTCACACTTTAATTTGTCTGTATTTTATGTGTATATACGTGTGTCTGCACGTATGTATGTGTACCACACCTGTTTAGTGCCCACAGAGATCAGAAGAAGGCATTATTTAGACCCTTCTGGAACTGGAGTTACGTGGTTGTGAGCTGCCTGATGTTGGTGTTGGGAACGAAACCTAGGTCTTCTGCAAGAGCAGTAAGTGCTCTTACCTACTGAGCCATCCTCCCTTTATCACATTTTTAAAGTGATACTTCAGTGAAAAAGCATTTGTGAGAAGAATTTTGTACTTCTGTAGACCATTAAGAGATTGAAATATTTGCTTGGAAATTGTAGATTTAAGAGTATGGGCGATATGCTAATAGTTAAAAATGATTAGGAAGCTGTTTACTGCATGTGACTTTCCATTTTCTAATGAGAAAAAAATCACATTCAACTTTCTTGTATAAAGTTTAAAAAAATAAGTTAGTCCTCTTATTAAAGGAGTAAGAAAGCCAGACTTGGTGGTATACCCTTGTAATTCCAGCGCTTTGGAGGTGGAAGCAGTAGGATCACTGCAAGCTCTAGTCTAGTCTCATCTATGTAGTAAGTTCCAGGCCAGGCAGGGCTAGACCCTGTCTCAACAAGACAAAAAGCTAATGACCAAACATTTATTGAATATTCAACAAGTGAGTTTTCTTAAATCCAAAGAGAATGTGATTCATCAAGTTTTTAATCCTAGAAGTGGAGTCTTAAAGGAATGATCATAATTTTTAATGGAAAGTCAGAGAAAGTATTTTTTATTTTCCTTATGGTAAGTGTTTATCACCTAGAGTTTGAAGAAGCTATTGAAATCTGAGTGAAACTTGCCTCTGGTATTGAATAAGTTAATTTTTAGTCTGTAAAATAAGAGTGTGTGGGGCAGAGAGATGGCTCAGCGGTTAAGAACACTGGTTGTTCTTGCAGAAGACCCAGGTTCAAATCCCAGCACCCACATGGCAGCTAACAACTGTCTGTAACTCCAGTTCCAGGGCATCTGACAGCCTCTTTTCTGTCTCCTCAGGAATTGCACGACATGGGTGCACTTACCTACATGCAGGCAATACACGCATACACATAATAAAATATTTTTAAAAAATAAGTGTGTGTGTAGGGGATGTGCTCTGTCAATTCCTCAGACTGAATAACCCCCACTGTCCTTGTTCAGGTGATTGAATAAAGTAGATGATTTTTTAATACATGTTTTACTCAAAACCTTTTTGCGGATGTCTCTTGTTTCATTCTTAACTCCTGAAGAGTTAAGTTTGTGAACTCTCCATAGACTTCATTTCTGATAACTCATTCTTATAATTGAAAAGTACTATATGAAGATTGAGGAGCTGGGTGTGGTGGTGTAGGCCTATAATCTCAGCAGGCAGGAGGTTGAGGCAGGAGAATCAAGAGTTTGAAGCTATCTTACGCTACGTAGACACACTCAGAAAAAGAAGATTGAGGCAATAGGGTGAGAATTCTCATTTTACATTGACTGTTGAAACCCAAGCCCTTAGACATATCAAAAATCATTCCTTGATCTCACATTTTTACTTTTTAAAATATTTTTAAAATTATCTTTGTGCATGTGTGTGTTGTGTGGTGTATGCATGTATGTGCACAAAGACAATAGGAGGATGTCAAGTTCCTGCTCTATCACACTCTACCTTATTCCCTTGAGACAGGGTCTCTCACTGAACCTGGAGCTAGGAGAAGAGCCAGCAAGCCCCAGCCATGCTCCTGTCCCCACTCTCCAGTGCTGGGGTTACAAGTGCAGACACAACCACACCTGGCTTTTTTCCTTGGGTACTGGGGTTTTAAATTCAGGTCCTCATGCTTGCGTAGCAAGTGCTCTTAACACACTCAGCCCTTTCCCCAGTTTTCATGTCCTTTAGAGACTTTCTCTCACACATAATAGTATGTGTAACATCTTCATTTTTTCCTTTATCACATTTTTGGGAGGGGGGTGTTTTCGTGTGTGTGTGTGTGTGTGTGTGTGTGTGTATGCTTTCTTACCTTGTTCAGAAAAATATGTTTTTCCTCCCAACATTGTCTCCTGTGTAAGCAAGCTATCTGCTGTCTCTCTTGCTTTACACGTGTCTGTATTACTATTCATACACTCATCCCACCCATGGATATGGGAGATAGTTATAGTATAGAGTTTAACACATGAAGGACTTAAAAATCTACTCAAAACAGCTGGGAATGGTGGCACACGCCCTTGATCCCAGCACTCAGCAGGCAGAGGCAGGTGGATCTCTGTGGGTTCAAGGTCAGCCCGATCTACATAGAGAGTTCTAGGGGGCGGGGTACGGGAGACACTGTCTCAGACAAAAAAAAAAATCGTAAATTTGGTCAGCTCAGGATTAGCTTAGTAAGTTGAGATTGCAGTGGGATGTGCATGTAGAGAGAAACCATGTTACTAATAATGTGTTGGAGGAATTTAGTATAAATGTGCATTAATAAGTTAGATGATGTTAGAAAGACACATCTGGCAATTTCTTAGGACTACGGTGTTCACAAGGAATACTGTAGTTGAAACCTCAAATACAAAATTTTTTATTTTAGCTATGCCTGGTGGTGCATGCCTTTAATTCCAGCACTTCGGAGACAGGGACAGGTGGATCTCTGAAATTGAGGCCCGCTTGGGCTACAGTGGTGAGTTCCAGGTCAGCTAGGTCTATAAGGAGACCCTGTCTCAAAAGGACTAAAAAAATTTTTTTATTTTATGTGTGTGTTTGCACATATAGGTACACCACTTGTGTGCAATACCTGTGGAGGCCAGAAGAGGGCATTGGATCCCCTGGAACTGGAATTATGGATTTTTGTTAGCTACCATGTGGTGCTGGGAATCAAACCCTGGTCCTTTGAACAGCCAGTGCTCTTAACTGCTGAGCCATCTCTCCAGCCCCAGCTTAATCTTTTTTTTTTTTTTTTTCAATTTTCTGTGTATGAGTGTATTGCCTGCATGTATTATAAGTACACTTGTGTCATGCAATACCATGGAGGTCAGAAGAGGGCATCAAATCCCCTGGAACTGGAGTTACAGATGATTGTTAGTCACTATGTGGGTGCTAGAAATCAAACCTGGGTCCTCTGCATGACCAGCCAGTGCTCTTAACTGCTGAACCATCTCTTCCGTCCCTAATCTTTATAAAATTGTGTATATGTGTGTGGTGTGATTGTGGGCAGAGGTCAGAGGATGAAGTAGTTTTCCCCTTCCACTTCGGGTGGGTTTAGGGGCTCATAGGTCATCAAGCCTCTTTTTTTTTAAACTCACCAGGCCATCTGGCTGGCCCATCTTTTGTTCAACACAGGGTCTCTCTATATAACCCAGGTCGACTTGGAGCCCATGATCTTCCTCCCTCATCTCCAATGCTGGGATTATAAGCATGTACCACTGTCACTATGCCTGGCTAATTTAGTATCTTTCTAAGTAGAGCAAAATATTAGAAAGAAACAAAATGATACATGTTGCATAAAAATTACTTGACAGAGATGACACATCTGTCATCGAAATGACTTGTGTTCATAACAAGCATTGATAGTTTATTGTGGAACTTGTTGCTTAAGAAACCAGAGTGTCACATTAAGTGTCCATAGCCAGTCATGGTATATCACATGCCTACCTTCTATTCTCAGCACTTGGCAGGCAGAGGCCAGCATGGCTACACAGTGAGACTGTCTCAACAAAACAACAAAAACTTCATAGAACAATTCTCTGAGCAGCAGTCACTAATCAGCTTTAGTGTTGAAACATTTTTACTATCTCTTACAGTTAGAAATTCAGAAACATGCTTATCATGATTTTACTGGAGTTGGGCCTTGAATGATGAATAGGCTCTTCCCAACCTTTTATTTTGCTCTTTTCCAGGAACTTTCTCATTTACAGTCTTAATGTCCTTAATATGTATCATAAATGCCGCCTGAATGCTTATGATGATCTAGCAGTATGGAATGTTGTTCTCACTTCAGCGTATCCCACTTTGGAATTTCTTAGGCTTGATTAAAAACCTCATTCACCCCTGAGAGGATTCCTTTTCTCTGAACTCTGTAGATAATCTTCCCCTATTCCTACTGAGCCATTCTGTTGTTGTCTTACTGTAAACTGGTCTATTTGAATTCTGCAATTAGAGTCATTATAATTCTTTAGGAAAGGGACTGTCTGACAGCCCCTTATATTTTCCACAGTAAGTTAGGACTTACTGTAAATGAAATTTACATGCACCAGGAATGGCTTGAATTTAAAACACTGAGAAGTATGATAAAGAGTGCAATATTAGTGAGGTCTGATTGGTTTAAAATGGAGTGTTATTTTCTACTTTTTCATTACTTGAATAGTTTTAATTTTGGTCTTTTGGTTCTAACTTTAATCCTTTAGTTTATTGTCTGAATATTTTGTGTTTCTCAATTTGGGCTGCACACCTAAATGTTAAATATGATTCGTACTGCTGTAGTCAGCAATAAATTCATTCTTAAAAAACAGTTACTATTTGGATGCTTGTTTTCATTAAGAGTTTTTTCATAAAAAGAAAGGAGACTAAAATATTTACATAACTAAACAAGAATGAGCGAATTTGGAGCCGAATGTGCGCACACAGTATTTTTTTTTCCTCAAATACTAATAGTATATCTACGAATCTCAACTTAGATCATCTAGCAGTACAATAATTTGAGAGTCGTTTTCGTTTTTTAGAGAGTTCCTTCTTAGTGTCCAAGTTTCTGGCTGTGTTAAGAATTTTTGTTCCTTAATCTAACCCACTACTGAGGGAGGAAGACAGGGAAATTTTGTTGAGGAACATTGTTACATTTTTGGAGTGACATTTTAGAAATGCTGCTGGAAGCCCAGAGTAGCGGGAGCTGCTGTAGATCCGGGACGTCCGTGTAGCGCCCCCCCCAACGCCCCCCCCCCCCCTCGGTGTGCAAGGGGCAGCGCCTGGCAGGGCCCGGCGCATCCCGAGAGCTGCCGGGGGTCTGCGAGCCCTTTTCCCCGCCCACCCATCTGATCGGGCCGCGCATGCGCGGAGCCGGGCCGGAGAAGTGTCGGCTGGGAAATGGCGGCCGCGGGCGCGGTGGCAGCGGCTGTGGAGTACGCTGGCCCGACCGCGTCCAGAGGGAACCTCTCTGGTGCTAACTGTGGCCCGGGCCCGGGGGCAGGGCCTGGTTCTGGCCCGGGCTCGTGGAGCCGCTCGGTCGACCGAGCCCTGGAGGAGGCAGCGGTCACTGGGGTGCTGAGCCTGAGCGGCCGGAAACTGAGGGAGTTTCCCCGGGGAGCGGCCAACCACGACCTGACGGACACCACCCGAGCGGGTGAGCGGGGACGGGGCTGGGGAGGGGGCTCCGGGCCCACCCGGGTAACGGGAACGCTGCCCGCGCGCCCCCGGGCCTGGCGGGACCCCGAGCCTGGGCGCGGCAGCATCTCTGGAGGGGATCGGAGGACTGGCGGATGGGCGCCCAAGTCTCTTCAGAGTCCGCAGCCGGTGCTGGGGAGATTGCCACACCCGGGTCTGCAGCCCGGTGTCCGCAGGATCCACCGGGCTAGAACTGGGGAGTATAGCACGCATGTTCTTAAGTTCTCATCACAGTAGCGTGGGTCACTGTCGAAGGACCGAACTCTGCACTGGCGTCTTTCCCAGAGTGAGTGGGTGAGTGGGTGAGTGAGTGAGTGAGTGAGTGAGTGAGTGAGTGGAGATGAACATGAGTGAGTGGAGAGAGATGAACTTCAAAGCAGTAACTTCTTTCTCCACCTCCATCAGTTGACCTACTGAAAGGTACTTGTGAAAATCACCATCCCATCTCTTGAGGTGCTCATTACGTTTCTCTGTTCTTCATGCCCACCAAGAAAAGCTGAAAGGAAGAAAACTTCTCAGGAGATTGCTTGCCCCATTTACATTTGCGTTTCCCTTTGAAAACATTACTTCGCTTTATATTGTTGAACACAGGAAAGAGAATGGGAATTAAGTGTTAACTTGGTTTCCTCAGTTGTGGGAAACAATGTATGGTGACTGAGGTATTCGGTATACTATAATGTGTTCCTCTTGTGTTTAAAATACAGCTTCCTCAGGGAGTAGATTAAGAATCGCGTCTATTCATGTTGGACACAAATACAAGAGAGGAAAACCCCCACACAATGTGGTTAAATAGTTTGTGTTTATGTAGTGAATGCACTACACTGTGCCATCCTCATTCTATTCTATTATAAAATGGTAGCGTTAATACTTTTCTTATGCCTGTGTAGTTAATTAACAATTGATAAGTATGACACATGATCACTCATACAGAAAACAAATAGAGCTGAGCTGGCATGTAAAAAAGGCCTTTGCCATCTAGCCTGACAACCTGAGTTTAACACCCAGAACCCACGTGATGGAAGTAGAGAGATGACTCCCCCAAGTTATCTTCCGACTTCCACACAGGCACCGTAGCCCATGTATGATACACATATACACACAGAATATTTAAAAAAAATAACTGTTGAACTACCTGTAAGAAACTGTTCTTTCCAAAGAAACTTTTGCTCAGCTTACTTAAGCTAATTTTTGGAAGCAGTTCTGAATATAATTTAGGATGTGTGTGTGTGTGTGTGTGTGTGTGTGTGTGTGTATGTAAATGATACTAAAATCAAACTTGCTAAGGTAACAAGCAACCACTTGAATTTTATTTATGTTGATAAACACCATCTAAAATTGTCAGTCATACCCCAAAGTTCTTGATCCTGCTCGGGCGATGGCTGTTTGTATGGCACAGTGATTTTCTATTTCTGTGAATCATTTTGATATTGCTACATTATGCCTGACACTAAAGAGTTGATAACAAGAGTCTGTCTAGCTTACTACCTAAGATGGCTCATGAGTAATTCTAGGAGCAACATGCTGAGCCTTCAGGAAAAATTTTATTGGCAAAGAAAACTGAAAGACATTTATAAAGAATACTACTTAATCCCAAGGAAATGTTTCCTTTCTGTGCCCTGAATGTTATTACTCATACTTTAATGCTCTAGTTTCTATATAAATCATGTTTTCTATGTTGGTTGTCAGTTTATCTGCTCAAAAGTATAAAAAAGATTAAAGATTATAAGGTATTTTATAACCTATTAGACTAGGTTCATTTCTAACTTTGGCAGAATAAAAACAGTCTCCAAAATGTTTAATGCCTGTGACATAGTTTAATGAGTGTTCATTATTTGATGTTCATTTTTAGGTGTTTAAAATACATTGCCTTGTTAAATGTACACAACAACATATGGATTGAATTTGATTATACTCACTTGAATAAGAGGACTAACTCAGATAGTCACATAAACTACTACCGGTAGAATTTCAGCCCAGATGCATCTGACTGTTTTCTCCATCATATCAAACATTTTCCCTCTGTGCAATGAGATATTTTTCTTCATATTTCAGACAGTGAAACCAAAGCTTAGAGATACTCAATAATTTGCTCAGACCATTAGCTAAACAACAGGAGCAGGATGTTCCTTGTTTGATATAATTTCAAAACTCATATTCTTCCTTTTCTAGCAGTTATTTTTTGAGTTCAGACTTAAGATTATTTTAAAAAATTTATATTTTATGTATATGAGTGCTTGTATTGTGTGTAATAAGTGCACCATGTGTATGCAGTGCCTATGGAGGTCAGAAGAGGGCATCTGATCCTCTGGAGCTGGAGGAGCTGGAGTTACAGCAATTGTGAGCCACATGATATGGGTGCTGGGAATTGAACTCAGGTCCCCTGCATGAACAGGATGAACTTTTTGTTTTTATCTTTTTGAGACAGTGTCTCCCTGTCGGCCTGGAAATCACTAGTTGGCCTGGAACTCACTCTGTAGACCCAGCTGGCCTGGAACTCACAGAGATCCTACTGCCTCTGCCTCCCAGGTGCTAAGATCAAAGGTGAGTCCCACCATGCCTGGCTATACTCTTTTTTTAAAAAATATTTTATTTATTTTTATTTTATGTGTATGCGTGTAGGTAAGTGCATCCATGTTGTGCAATGCCCAAGGAGGACAGAAGAGGCTGTTGGATCCCATGGAACTGGAGTTACAGATAGTTGTTAGCTGCATGTGGGTGCTGGGATTTGAACCCAGGTCTTCTGCAAGAACAGCCAGTGTTCTTAACCACTGAGCCATCTCTCCAGCCCAAATTCAGACATATAATAGCTAAAATATTTTTCTAAAGTAGACTATAGAAAATTTAAAACCATGCAAAATTATATAAAGAATTACCTCACAAATTTTTCTTTCATTATGTATAGAATGTGGGGGCCGGAGAGTTGGCTCAGTGGTTAAGAGCACTGGCTGCTCTTGCAGAGGACCTGGGTTTGGTACTCAGCACCCATGTGGCACCTAGTAACTGTCCATAACTTTAGTTCTAGGGGATTTGATGCCCTCTTCTGACCTCCATGGACATTGCATATGCAGGCACACATTAAGCAAAACACTTCATACACATAAAAAATAATTTAAAAAACTTTTTTGCAGTATGGAGTGATGGTAGAGTTACTGTCTGTTCTAGCTTGTTTCTTCATTGCTGTGACAAAACACTTTGACCAATACCAACTTGGAGAGGAAAGGGTGTGTTTGTCTTACATCTCCCAGGTCACAGTTCATCAGGGAGCCCAAGGTAGGAAGTCAGGGCAGAAACCTGGAGGCAGGAGCTGTAGCACAGGCCATGGTGGAACACTGCTTACTGGCTTGCTCCCCTGGCCCCTGCTCAGCCTGCTTTCTTATACAACACAGGCCCACCTGCCCAGGGATGGTACCACCCACAGTGGGCTGGGCTTCTCACAGCACTCAATAATCAAGAAGATGTCCCACAGACATGGTCACAGGCCAGTCCAATGCAGGCAATTCCCCAATTGAGGCTCCTTTAGTGTATCAAGTTGACACTAAAGCTATCCAAAACACTGTCTTTTAAGAATTATGTCCTGGGGCTGGAGAAATGGTTTAGCAGGTGAGAGCACTGGCTGCTCTTACAGAGGACCTGGGTTTGGTTTCCAGCACCCATATGGCAGCTAACAACGATCCTTAACTCCAGTTCCAGGGGTTTGACACCTTCTTCTGGCCTCTGCAGGGATTGTACAGCATGGGTGCACTTATATATATTCAGGCAAAACACATATTCACATTAAATATAAATAAAAAATAGAAAAGAATTTACATCCTAAGAAACTACGTGTATTTCCTATACCATTTATAACTGGACATGATTAGAATTTATCAGGATTTTTCTTGAGGTTATTTTTCCCTCTTCTGTTTACTTAAAAAGGTTGAAAAGGAGAGACTAAGTAGATTGAGCATAGATTTGGAGCATAGATTTAGTCATTATGGCTGTAGAAATAATCAGAATTGATAGGGTATGAAAATCTGAAAAGTAGATCATAACGGAAAATTAAAATGAAAAAAATGCTGCTTGGGTTAATTTTGAAAATAAAGATAACTGAACTGTTAATCCTAGAGGACTGGAAAGGTAATGGCAGTACTCAGCGCTAAGCAGCCCAGGCAGTATTAGCTCTTTGTTACTGTGACAAAGCACCTGAGAGAATTGGAAGGAGGAGGAGGTGCTGGACAGATGGCTCAGCAGTTAAGAGCACCCAAGAGTGTGCACTGCACTTAGAGGACCCCAGTTTGGTTCCCAGCACCCACATCAGGTGGTTCACAACTGCTTGTAACTCCAGCTCCAGGGGGATCTGACGTCTCTGGCCTCCATGGGTACCGGTTCTCATGTGCACATCCCTATAAACATAATTTAAATAATAAAAAATAAATCTTTAGAAAAAAGGAAATGGAAAGGCCTATTTGGCTCATGGTTTCAGAGGTTTTAATCTCTAATTTGACCAAGTTACCTACAGCAGAGGAGGCATGCTAATGTTATGGTGGCCTGGAAACAGAGGCAGGAAGGGCCTGAGCTCCCTGTATCCACTTCAAGGGCATAACTCCAGTGACCTACCTTTCTTCCATTAGACCTTCACCTGAAGAGTCCACCATTTCCAGTAGCACTGCAGGCTGGGGACCAAGTCCAAACACTTCAGATTTCAAACTATAGCAAGTTTTTACCATATTCCAGTTACTGTGCTAAGATAACTCACTAACATACAACAATCACGAGCTATAACTACTGTTTTTTTTAATTATTTTTATTTCATGTGTATGAGTGTTTTGTCTGCATGTATGTAAGTTCACTATGTGCTTGCAGTGTCCAAGGAGGCTAGAAGAGGGTGTTGGATCCTCTGCAACTGGAGTTACAGGTGGTTGTTAGCCACCATGTGGGTGCTGGATAAACCTGGGTACTCTGCAAGAGCAGCCAGTGCTCTTAACCACTGTACCATTTCTCCAGGTTTTCGCTATGTAGCCCTTACTGGCCTGGAATTCACGGCGATCCACCTGCCTCTGCCTCTGCCTCTGCCTCTGCCTCTGCCTCTGCCTCTGCCTCTGCCTCTGCCTCTGCCCCTGCCCCTGCCCCTGCCCCTGCCCCTGCCTCTGCCTCTGCCTCATTCTACATGTCACAAGATTGAAACCCAGAAAATTATATAATTCCGTCAGGATCTCACAGCTAGCAGGTGAGAACTAGGATGCAAATTTGGATATAGCTAGATATACTGGTACATGTCTATAATGTACCCCTGAGGAAGCTGAGGCAGAAGGATCAGGACTTAGAGGCAGTCTGAGCTACTTAGGAAGTTCAAGACAAGCTTGGGCTAGTTAATGATATATAGCCAGAAGAAATATAAACCAAGAGCTTTAGAAAGAAACTGGGGCTAGAGCATAAATTCTAGAGATTGATAATGAAAGTTGTGAGTCTAGAATCTTCTCTAAGAAATCTAAGATTCTTCCTCTAAGAGAGTATAAAGTGAGTCACCTACATTTTGAGAAGGAGGAAGAAGAATCAGTCTGAGGGAAAAACAAGGTTCAGTAACTAGGCCTGTTCTAGAATTCATAGAATCCTAAAGCTTGAAGGAATTGCAGTAACTATCTGAGTCACTTTACAAACGACAAGCATTCTCAGTTTAAATGATGTACTTAATAGTGTAGGGGCTGCAGAGATGGTTCAGTGTTAGGAGCTTCTTTTCCAGAGGACCTGAGTTCAGTTCCCAGCACCCATGTCAGGCAGTGCACAGCAGTCTGTTACTCCAGCACGGAACTCACAGGCACACCCCCCCATATACACATAACTAAAAAATTAATAAAAATCAGATTTTTTTTGTCTTTTTGAGACAGGGTCTCCCTGTAGCCCCAGCTGTCCTAGAACTCACCATGTAGACCAGGCTGGCCTTGAACTCACAGAGATCCACCTGCCTCTGCCTCCCAAGTGCTGGGATTAAAGGCGTGCACCACCATGCCTGGCCTAAAAATTAGATATTTTAAAAAAACTGTATAGTGTGACTGGGCATAATGGGGCAGAGACAGGCAGATCTCTGAGATTGAGGCCAGCCTGGTCTATGTAGAGAGTTCCAGGTCAGCTGGGGCTACAGGGACACCTTGTCTCAAAACAAGCAAAACGACTATAGTGAGATGATAGTGTTTCATAGATGGCAAACATGAGTCATAGTAGAAACTGTAAGAAATGTCTTTTGAATGGAAGACAGAAAGCAAGAAACCTCAGAAGTGGGAAAAAGCCCATGGCTGAAGATAGGATGGGGCTGGGGAGGCAGGAGTAAGATTGCACACATGAAAAGAAAACAAATTGAGATGTGGGTGCGTCAAGTTAATGCAGCATTATTGAGGTCATGCTTATTTCTTAGGTAAGAAGAGTAGCAACAAAAATGCTATCTTTTAACTTTTCAAGAATATAATCTCTAACCCAAAAATTATGATTTTGTGATTCTTAGAAATATGTACTGGAGTGCCAGGTCTTAAGTGGAAACAATGTTTTTCTTAGATCCTTATTTGGTATCTATCTTTTTAATCAGTCATGATGTATGTATATACATGAATTTTTCTAGAACCATGCTTTCCAATGTGATAGTCACTAGCCATAGATGCCAGTGATCAAAATTATTTTTAGATGTGGTGGCACATGCCTGTAATCCCAGCACTTAGAGGGCTGAGGCAGGAGGATAGGGAGTTGCAGGTTGCAGACCAGCCTAAGCTAGCTAGTGAGACCCTATCAATTAATCAAGCAACTAATTAAGCTGGGTATGGTAGCATGTGCCTGTGCTCTCAACTACTCAAGAGGCTGAGGGAGGAGGATCCTGTGAGTGTAGGAATTCAAATCCTGTATCACATAACAGTGAGCAGCATGATGGGATGTCATCTCAATATATATATGTATTTATATATAATTTGTATATATTTAAAACATTTCTGCCAGCAAGATGGCTCAGTGGGAAATGTGTTTGCCACCAAGTCTGACAACCTTGAGTTGATCTCCAAAACCTTTTGGTGGTGAAAGGGGAGAACTGACTTTCGAAAATCTGCTTCTTACTTCCACACATAGGCTGGGGTACATGCCTGCCTGCATGCATGCATGCATACACACACATACAAAAATAAATAAATAAGGGGCTGGAGAGATGGCTCAGTGGTTAAGAGGACTGATTGCTCTTGCAGAGGACCCGGGTTCGATCCCCAGCACCCACATGGTGGCTACGAACTGTCCTTAACTCCAGTTCCAGGGGAATCCGAAGCCCTCTTCTGACCTCCGCAGCACTGCACAACACAGGTGTACTCACGTACATGCAGGCAATACACTCATACACATAAAATAAAAATAATAAATATTTTTTAAAAATAAGTAAATGTAAATTAAAATTTTGCATCCTGGGGATGTAGCTTAGTGGTAGAGAACTTACCTAGCATGTGCAGATACTGGGTTCCATATCCTGGGTGGACAGATGGATGGATGGATGGATAATTGATTCTTGAGGTATATTAACCATATTTCAGGTGCTCAGGAGGTCTCTGTCTGTCTGTCTGTTTTTTTTTTTTTTTGAGACAGAGTTTCCCTGTATCCCCAGCTGGCCTGGAACTTGCTATGTAGACCAGGTTGGACTCAAACACACAGAGATTATCCACCTGCCTCTGCTTCCCGAGTACTGGGATCAAAGACGTGCGTCACTGCGCCTAGCTCACTAGGTCTTTATGTCATATTGAACAGCAACTGGACAGACCTTGCCTGTCATATTGAACTTCACTGATAGAACTTTTTCGTCACAAATAAAATAGAACCCGTTCATCTTTATAGAAAATTATATTGGGCAGTAATATTGAGGGTAAATGGAACTGAAGTTTTTCTGCATTATTTATATTTAAATCACACTTATTTTAGCAGTTTTACTATACCCATGAGAATAGTAAACCACCAATGTGACCAGAGCTTTCAAATAATGACTGAGAGGGTGGAGGGAGTCAAAGGGAGAAGGTGGCAGCAAAGCAGTACTCACAACTACAAGATTCTCATAAGCTATTGGCAGGGAACTCCATGTGATATTTTCTTTTATTAAAAAAAAAAACATTGGGGCAGGGAGATAGCTCAAGCCTGACTACTCACAAGTTCCCGAGTAAAAGCTAAACACAGTGGTTACCTCTGTAACCCATCTCGCCCCTATTGGACAGTGGGAAGTGGAGACAAGATGCATGCAGGCCAGCCAGCATGGTGAACATGGACTCACCACACAGGTTACTGTATATAGGCATGTCCAACCTTTTGACATTGTGATAAAGTGTTGTATCTACAAAGTTCACACTCAAGAACCATGCAATCAAGTTACAAAAAATAAAATCCATAGTGTTTTATGTAAGTTAAGATATTGTGTGGGCTGCACTCATAGCTGTCCTTGGCCTCATGTGGCCCTGAAGAATGTGGGTTGGACAGACCTGATTCCCAGTGCAGATAAGAAAAAGAACACAGTAGAAAACAGAAAGCACTTGAACTGATACTTTTACCAAAGTGGAGTTCCAAATGGCCAGTGTGGAAAAGTGCTCAACCTCTTTAGTGATCCAGGGAATGGAAAACAACCACACTGAGAATCCTTGAAGGGCTGGTAATCCCAAGTTCCACAGAATGTGAAGCAGTGTGGATCACACACTGTGCTGATGGAACTGGGGAGTGGTGCACTGACTTTGAAAAAGAATTTGGCGCTGTCCAGCACAGTAAAATGCTATGTTCTATGACCTAGAAATTTGACCCTGAGGTGTGTGTATCCCAGGGAGACTTGTGTATGCGCAAACCATGATATATGTGTATTCATATACATGAGTGTTCATAGCACTGTTCATACGCGACAACTCAAGTGATCATCAGTGATGGATAAATCAGCATGGTATGTCTATGTGACTTTATGGCAGTGAGAATGGTGAGCTACAACTACACATACTACGTGTAAGCCATAGAAACAGTGCTGCATAAATGAAGCACGGACAGTATATGTGGCACAAGGGTATCTTTAAAAGTTCAAAAACAACAAAATACATATATATGAAAAATACAAAGAAAAAATGTTAATGTGTTGTTGAATTCAGTTGTTTTGTTACATCCACGAAGGATATTACTCTAATTTTGTTTTCTTGTGCCTTCTGTGGCTTTGGTAAGGTGATCCTGACTGTAAAATGAGCTAGGAGCTATTCGTTCCTCTTCAATCTTTGGAAAACATTTGAGAAAGATTAGTATTCTTTAAATGCCCTGAACTCATCAGGTGCTTTTCTTTATGTTACTGATTCAATCTCTTCTTAGTCCTTATTAATCTTTTCAAAATTTCTGTTTATGATTTATAATGGATGAGTTGTATTTTCTAAGAGCTTATCCATTCCCCAGTATGTTGGTTATGAAAGCTTTGAGTATTCATTGACAGAACAGATTGATGAATGAGAAAGTGAGACGATTCTTAGCTTTGGAAATAATGATGGCTGACTTCTGCCTAACTAGGTTTGTGGGGATTACTACACAGGCAAAAGGCTGGCCTTGAATGCCATCCGACTTCCCGTCTTAGCATGGCATTACAAGGATGAGCCACTCCCAGCTTCTAACCATTTCATTTTCTAATGAAAAGCTATAGCCTGTTGGTTCTCCAACTTGAGTATCATGAAATCACTTGTGGCAGTTTTAAAGCAATGTGCAGCCCTACATGTGCCCTCTAGAGATTGGATTCAGATCTGAGGTGGGGGTCTCTTAACTGCATTTTAAACATGCAGCCTAATGGTTAAAGATGTAGAAGGTGGTCAAGAACCATCACTTGAGAAATAATTCCTTAGGCTTTATTATTTTAAATTTTATTTAGAATAGCAATATTTCATGACTTGGAAGGGCTGCTGCTCTCACTTGAAGTAACTGAAGCTGTCCCTGATGTCATGCTGTCCGGCATTAGTTGTCATGGGAGATGATGTAAAGTGACTGCAAAAATCTTTATCTTTTTATCCACTAAAAGGAACCACAGCTTTTAAAGGATAATGGTGCTTTATTTAGGAGATGTGTGAAAAAGATGAACAGAGAAAGTTTATTCTTGGCAAGCATCTTCCAGGTTTTCAGGAGCAGTGTCAGAATGGAGAAACAGACCTGACAAATAATTAGGCAGTGACATATACATGCGGAGCATAACAGGTAGAGTCACTTGTAAATACCTATAGGAATGGGGTCAGAGTAAGAGGAAAGTACTAATTATAAATGTTTCAGAAAACACTTAATGAAAACCTTTATTATATGTTTTAAAGGTTAGTATCTCCACATACACCTCAAGAAAACAGAGGAAAGCCAGATGTGGTAGTGTATTCCTGTAATCCCAGTACCTAAGAGCATAGCCAGAATCAGTTCAAGGTTATCCTCAGCTGTATTGCAAGTTTGAGGCCAGCCTTGCCTATGTGAGAGCCCATCCTGAAAAAGCAAAACAAAAATAGGAATTAAAATTTCAGGAGTAGGGAGAGTAGGCAAAGTAAGAGTCAGCAAAACAGGCCCATCTCTTCCCGTTAGAGTTTCTTCTGATCTTGCTATCAGTTCATTTTCCATTACTGTGATGAAATATCTCAGGTGAAAAGAGATTTATTCATCTCACAGTTTGCGGGGTGGAGTATCCAAGAATGTGGCCCACCTTGTGTTTGGCCTTGGTCAGGGCCTCATAATGATAGCATTACAACGACTAAGGCAGAAGTCACCGGCAAGACTGGAAGACCACAGAGAGAAGCTGATCTTGTGCTTGTATAATAGCTCACTCTGAAGGGAGCTAACTGGGTCCCACAAGAACTATTTTAATACCTTTAGTCCTCAGTGATCCTTACCTTGCAGTAAGTCCCAGCTCTTAAAGGTTCAGCCATGTTCCATTGTTGCCAAGCTTCCAACACATGGCCATACTGTGAACACACTCAAGCCATATTTAAGCCATACTGTCTTAAAATCTAAAGGAAAATTCAGCCCAGTGACATTGCAGGATATAAGTGAAACATTGTTAACTAACCTATAATCCTTACACATCTTAAGAGTCATATTTGGTAAGAGTCTCTGTGTAGGAAAACATAATTTAATCATAGTGTTTGTATTAGCCAGTGTTCTGTAGAGAAACAGAGCGAATTGAATGCATATGTATAAAGGGGGATTTATTATATTGGCTTATGCTATTAGAGGCTGGAGACTCCAATAGTGACTAAATATTTGCAAGCTTGAGATAGGGGAACACAGTAGCTAAAACCAGCAGTACCAAGTACTGCTGTTGTGAGCCCATGTTCAAAGGCTAAAGAAGCTGGAGTCTGGTGTCCACCCAACAATGATAGCAGCAAAAATGCATACCCATTCAACAAAAATTGAACTTGCCTACCAAGGCAGACTTCATCTGTCTTTCATTATATGTTCTGACCGAGCTCCCATCTTGTTAGACAGTGCTGTCTGCATTAATGGATCTCCTATAATTTGCTGACCCACATGCACATCTGTCTCACAGAAACACCCTGATGTACTGAAGCAATTTTAAGTTTATTTATTATTATTATTTTTTTTTTTTTTTTTTGGTGTGAACTCACAGAAATCTGCCTGCCTCTGCCTCCCGAGTGCTGGGATTAAAGGTGTGTGCCACCACGCCCAGCTATTTATTTTTTATTTTATGTGTATGTGTATATTGCCTGTGTGTAGGTAAGTGCACCCACGTGGTGCAATGCCTGCATTGGTCAGAAGAGCCTGTTGGATCCCCTGGGACTGGAGTTATGAACAGTCGTTAACTGCCATGTGGGTGCTGGGATTCGAACCTGGGTCTTCTGCAAGAACAACCAGTGTTCTTAAGCGCTGAGCCATTTCTCCAGCCCCCAAAGCAGTTTTTCTAAGCATTTCTCAATCTGATCAGGTTGACAACAAAGATGAACCATCACAATATTAAATAGTACTCTTTGTAAGAGCCCTGATATGAACTAGGATAATGGAGATGTCATTTAGCCACATACTTCACATTTTAGACACATTTTTCAGCATTTTATTTATCATTGTTATTATTTTAATATGTTCTTGAAGCAGAGTCTCATGGGCTCTGCTTGAACTCTTGTTCCTGTTACTGCTGTCTTCCAAGTTGGGATTTCAGGGCTGCACCACCATCCTACTTACACACACACACACACACACACACACACACACACACACACACACACATACACATACACACATATTTTTTTATTATTTTTATTTTATGTGTATGCATGTATTGCCTGCATGTAGGTAAGTGCACCTGTGTCATGCAATGCCTGCATTGATCAGAAGGGGCTGTCGGATCCCCTGGGACTGTAGTTATGGACAGTTGTTAACTGCCATGTGGGTGCTGGGATTCGAACCCAGGTCTTCTGCAAGAACAACTAGTGTTCTTAACCACTGAGCCATCTCGCCAGCCCCATTACATATAATTTTTTTAAGGCTGGTTTCACTGTGCGTCCACACTTATGTAAAACTTGGTATGTAGCTCAGACTGGCACTGAACTTGTGATCCCCCAGTGCCAGATTTCAGGCATGAACCCCACTCTTGACTATACATTTAAATAATTCATAGGATAATGTTTGATTGAACTAACATATTTTTGCACTGACGTTGAGTTCAGAGAAGTTTAGACTTGACTTTCAATGTAATAATGTTAACCTTCTTAAACAGTGGTTTCCTCATCTGTGCAATGTCTTCCTGATAAGGCTTTGTGAATTAAGAGTCTAGCCATATGGAATAATTAACAAAGGTTCTTAGAACTTTTGTTTTTAGTAATAGTCTTATCATGTAACCCTGGTTGTCCTAACTTAGCATGGAGTCCAGGCTGGCCTCAGACTTGCAGAAATCTTCCTGCCTCTGCCTCCTACTCATTTGTTTGGGTTTTTTTCCTTATTTTTTGAGGTGCTAGAACCCAGGGCCTCGTGTATGTTCAGCACCCAGTCTACCACAGAGCTATTTCTTCTAATTGATTTGTGTTTTCGCAGAATTCTTTGTTGAAGCCATTTTTTAAACAATGCATGATTTAATTCCTCTGAGTTGTATTTTTAAATTTTTTTATTTTTATGTGTATTGAGTGTATTGTCTGCTTGTATGTAAGTGCACCCGTGTTGTGCAATACCTATGGAGGTCAGAAGAGAATATCAGATTCCCTGGAACTGGAATTATGGATGGTTATTAGCTGCCATGTGGGTGGTAGGACTCGAACCCAGGTCCTCTGCAAGAGCAGCCAGTGCTCTTAATCACTGAGCCATCTCTCCAGCCCCAGTTGTACTTTTGTACTTTTAACTTTTGTTTTACCTTTGTGTGTGTGTGTGTGTGTGTGTGTGTGTGTGTGTGTGTGTGTGTGGTGTGTGTGTAAAGGATTTTCTTCAAAAAAAAATTTTACGGGGCTAGAGAGATGGCTCAGTGGTTAAGAGCGCTGACTGCTCTTGCAGAGGACCCGGGTTCGATTCCCAGCACCCATGTGGCAGCTACGAACCATCCTTAACTCCAGTCCCAGGGGATCCGACAGCTTCTTCTGACCTCCGCAGCATTGCATGACACAGGTGCACTCACACGCAAGCAATACACTCATACACATAAAATTTAAAAAATAATAAAATATTTTTAAAAAATGTATTTTACATTTATTTATTTGTTTGGGAAGGGTGGGAAAGAAGGCATGTGTGTGCCATGGTATATGTGTGTGGAGTCAATTCTCTCCCACCATCTCGATTCCTGAGATTGAACTCAGGTCATCAAGCTTGGTGGCAAGCACCTTTACCCGCTGAGCCATCTCACTAGCTCTAAGAACTTCCTTTTATAAGTTCTAAATTTATTTATTTATTTATTTTTATGTGCCTTAAGTGTATTGCCTGCATGTATGTAAGTGCGCCCATGTCATGCAATGCCAGTGGAGGTCAGAAGGGGGCCTCCGATTTTCCTCTGGAACTGGAGTTACGGATGGTTTGTTGGCCACCATGTGGTGCTGGGAATTAAGCCAGTGCTCTTAACCGCTGAGCCATCTCTCCAGCCCCTTAAATTCTTTATTTTAGTTATCTTTAGACTTCCTATTACTTGAAGTTCAGCTATCAAATAGTAATTTTATGTTTTCCAACAATGTTTTCATTTTTATAATGTCTCGTGTTTACAAAATACTCTTTTCCAAGTGACAGAATTCTCACTTGTTTTTGTTGCATAATTTTTACATTTCACACTTAAGGTGACTTTTAGATCATCTCAGTCTAGCATATGTCACCAAAACTAAACTTAGAACTCAAAATAGCTCTCTGAGATAAATTCCTTTGTAGCTGAGTCCAGTTTATTTTTCGTTTCTCTAGTTAAATTTCCTTATAACTTTCTTTCGTAGCGTAGCTTTGGAAATATGACCAAAATTTTATCAGCCTACACACGTTTTTCAGCATCCCACTCACAGATACGTGGAAAGCATAGCTGTGAAAAAGAAATAAAGCTGTTTTCAAGTTATTCAGAATACATAATTGGTTTTCTGAGAAAATATATACAAATTAATAACGTACAAAAACCAGGTAATACAAAAACCAGTTGAGCTGGGTATGTTGGCACATGCCATAGTCCCAGCTACTTTGGAAGCTGAAGAAGGAGGATCACAGGGTCAGCCTGGGAAATGTAACAAAACTCTGTAACTCAAAAATAAATAAAGAAAAGCAAACCATACCTGATAAGTTTTTCAGTAAAACATTTTTAAGGGTCTGACTATGCTCTTGTTTTAATGGAAAAGAGTATATCATTGAAAACTCAGGGAAGTTTATTCCCTAGGGGTCTTGGACTAGAACAGGGACTAGATTGGTGTAAAGACATAAAGATGAAGGTGGGGGCACTTGGGAGTCTAGGCTAGGAGGATGGCACGTTCGGGGCCAGACTGGGCTATGTAGTAAATTTAAGCTCTGCTCGAGTACAGCGAGACCTTTTTTTTCTTCATATTATATGTATTTTTTTTTATTTTTTAGAAGAAGCATTTCATTACAGCTTTAACATACTCAATAACAGTTTCCAGAGCAAAGATACATCTCTTTCAAAAGTGGCTATAAAACTTTTAGGTTCACTGTTGAATTAATACAGTTATACAATATACAATTCAGTACAAGCCCTGTAAGACATTGTTTCTTACAGAAAGACTCATCATTTTTGCTAATAACACTGAGATGTTGGCATATGTCTGTATGTATCTGATTATTACTAGTCATAATGGGTTGCACTCGGATCCTTGGCACCTGTGTATGTCTATAAAGTCATTGGGCAGATTTCAATGGTTATGTTCCCATAGCCTCCCCACCCACCCACTCCCCGACTAGAGCCCCTATACTCTGTCATCCCTCCTACTCTCCGCTGTGTTGTCGGCACCTCCAGCCGTTTCCCACTACTTGTCCATTTGGTGAATCTAGTCAGCCTATCTAAAGGTCTTTGTTTTAGGAAGGTCAGCTGTTCCTCATCTAGCAGCAATCCGTTGTCAACATTCCTTTAGATAAGATTGGGATCTGCTCTTCATTTTCCCAGTTCTATGCTGGGTTACTATCTGAGAGTCCCTTGGGCCACCCTGGCCAACGACTCAAAAGAAGGTATCTCCTATCTGGCAGAGACCTTAGCTTTTAAAGAGGGTCTGGGGGTGTAGCTCATTAGTAAGCTCTGGCCTAGCATGTATAATGCCTTGGTCTTGACTCCCAACACCGGGAGGGGTGGGAGTTGGCATACAAGATGGTAGGTAACTTTTTACCTGGTTCTTGCACACCTAGCTGATAAACTCCTCTAGGATAGTTTTCCTACCTGGAGGAACTTTGGGAGAGCCTAAGAAAAAAGACTGTTTAAGATAATGTCTCACTATGTATCCTTGACTGGCCTGGGACTCGCTACGTCCTCAGACTCACAGAGATTCATCTGCCTTTGCCTTCTGAGTGGTTGGATTAAAGGAGTACACTGCCATATCAGGGAAGAGAGAAGACTTCTTGAAGCTGATACTTATAAATGCCAAATATAACAGGCATTTATATCTACCCTGTAGGCAAGTCTGTCTTCATGGCTTTATGAACATATAAATCATACTACGAGGTATTTGAAGACTATCTGTGATACCAAAGACAGAACAATATACGAGAAAAAAGAACCCAGAAAAAATAACACCAATCTGGAAAAGATGACTCAGCAGTTGAGAGCACTGGCTGCTCTTGCAGAGGACTCAGGTTCAGTTCCCAGCACCTGCATGGCAGCTAATGACCATCCACGATCATTCCAGGAGATCCAGCACCCTCTTTGGATCTCCATGGGCATTGCATGCTCATAATGCACTTACATACATGAAGGCAAAACACTCAGACACATAAAATAAAAATAAATAAAAACAAAACCCTAAAAGAATCAGAAGAAAAAGAAGACTTCGGAAAAACCTAGAATTGTTATCCTTCCCCTGCCTTTTTAAGACAGAGACTAATGTAGCCCAGGCTGGCCTCTAACCTGCTATGTAGTTAAAAAATTTCCTCCAGTCTCTGCCTCCAGAGTGCTGGGATTATAAGCATGTGCTACCATGCCTAATTTTATGCAATGCTCGTGATAAAACCCAGGATTTTGTACATGCTAGGCCAGCATTCTATCAGCTGAAGCTACATTCCCAACATTTGTTTTGAGATAGTTTCATATAGCCTAGGCTAGCCTCTAACTTGCTGTGCAGTTAAAGATGATCTTGAACTCTATCTTCCTGCCTCCACATCCTAAGTGCTGGGATTACTGGTTTGTGGTACATTCCTGGTTCTAGAATTGATATCTTTAGAGTTAGAAAATAAGATATTATGGGTGCAAACTGGAGTATTAAATAGAAGTATAGCAAAAAGAATCAGGAACATTTGGAGCATCAGAACTTTAGAAATGAAAGAATTATATCTACCAGAAGATAGAAGAAATTCAAGAATGTAGGAAAAAGGAACCAGTAAGGGAGCATAGCTTGTGAGGGTTAGCACCTAGCAGTTTGGATTACAGCGAAAGCATATCACAAGAAGGTAAGGAAATTAAGCACTAGTTCATTTACTTTTCAAAGTAAAGGTTATAGCCCTGTAGATTGAGAGGGTCCACATGTGTTCTGCATAATGATAGAAAAAAAGATTAGGGAAATTTCAGAGCACTGGTGTCAGTAGGCTTAGTGTTGACAAATTTGCCCTAGGGTTAGTGAGCACAGTAAGGTACAGATTGTGAAGGTACAGACTGCTGTGTGGAAAGAATTCTCTCAGAAATGGGAACTAGACCTTGGAATGGTGACATGGCTCTCAACAATGTTATGTAAAAGTCATTGGTCCAGGTTGACATCTTTTGTGCATAAACCACATTTTGAGTGAGCCTCTGGAATAGGTGTTGGAGGCACCCAGAAAATAAATCTCACTTGAATCTTTACATATCTCTTGCACTGCTTGTTCTCTCTTTATCTACCAATCCTTAGTCTACTTGGTGTTTTGTTGTTGTTGTTGTTGTTGTTGTTGTTAAAGTGGAGACCACATGGAGGTGGTGGCAGATAAATACTCAGGAAGTTGGGATTCTTCTAAAAGATTAGAACAGAGAAAAGATTATTTGTAGACACAGAGATACAGTGAGATGGGTATAGAGTACATCAGCCTTGCCCATGTCTTGAACTTGGACTTGGACTGTCCAGAACCATGAGGAAATAGATCTGGGGTGTTGAAATCACTAGTGTGGAGTTTTTTTATTATCACAGCCCTAGCAAACTAGTGCAGTCTGTTCTTTCTTACTGTTTACGATTCTTTTGTTGCTTCCTTTCTGCTTAGGGAACTTCCTTTAGTCATCCTTTTAGATTAGATCTGCTGGCCACAAATTCTCTTAGTTTTCCTTCATTTGATAATGTCTTGATTTCCCCATTTATCCCTGAAGGGTGTGTTGCTGGATACAAATCCAGGTGACCAGTTGTTTTCTTTTTCTTTTTTTTTTTTTTTTTTTTTTTTTTTTTTTTTTTAACTCCCTGTAGCTCCAGCTGTTCTGGAACTCACTATTGTAGACCAGGCTGGCCTTGAACTCACAGAGATCCCCCTGCCTCTGCCTCCAGGTGCTGGGACTATAGGCATGCACCAGCACTCCTGGCTGACCAATTGTTTTCTATCAGCATTTCAGAGATGTCCCACCACCTTCTGGCCTCCTGGATTTACAATAAGAAATTCACCATCATTTCTATTTTTTCTCATTGTTTTCAAGATTTTTTCCCCTTTGTCTTCAGCTTTCAGAAATTTAGCTATAATGTGTCTTCTGTAGTTTTTGTGTTTTAAAAAATTTATTACTGTTGTTCTGTTTGGGGTTTGCTCAGTGCCTTGAGTCTGTTAGTTTATGGCTTAACAAATTCAGGAAGTGTTCAGACAGCTGCTTTTCCCAGTCTACCTTTCTTCTTTTAACAAAACTGTGAGTCTTAGATCTTTGTTATAGAACTACTGGTCCTTTATATTCTGTTCATTTTTTTCTTTTCAATTTACTTCCTGTCTGTTGTTCAGAATGAATAATTTTGAATATTCTGTATTTCAGTTCATTGCTTTTTTTCTTAAAGATTTATTTTATTTTTAATCATATATATATATGGGGGGGCTTTGTGTGGGTATGTGCATGTGAACGCACGTGCCTGTGGAGGTAAGGGATGGTGGGATGCTCCTGGTGCTGGAGTTACAGGAGGTTGTGAGCCACCTATAATGGGTGCTGGGAACTGAGAGGGTCATATGCAAGAGCAGGAAGCACTCTTAACCACCGAGCCATCTCTCCAAGCCCCTGATGTATTTTTCTATGCGCTCCATCTTCCTGTTGAAACCATTTGTTGGGTTTATTTATTTCAGGTATTGTATTTTTCAATTCTAAAGTTTCCATTTGACTCTGTATCTTATTTCCTTGTTGACACAATTTTTTTTTTTTTGGTCTTTTGAGATACGGTCTTAGTAGCCCTAGCTGGCCTGGAACTCATGTAGACCAGGCTGACCTTGAACTCACAGAGACCTCTCTCTGCCTCCCAAGTGCTGGGATTAAAGGTGTGCACCACCACACCCAGCTGTTGACATAATTTCTGTTTCTTTGATGAGGCTTTCTGTTTTTCAGGTGTTCCAAAGAGAGTTTTCATTGCTCACTGAAGCTTTTTCCTGATGGTCTAACACTTCTGTCATTGTAGTGCTTGTATTTGTTAGTGTCTTTCATTCAGTTTGAGATCTTCTGGCTCTTGATAAACAATCTCTACAACTGAAACCCGTACTTTTTTATAAGACCCTGGTTCTTATATAAAATGTCCATTTTGACTGTTGTACTCTGAGACTACTCTTGCTGGGGAAGAATATAGCCACCATTACTGCCAGGTTTCCCACTTAGCCTTTATTGACACCTTGAGGTGCAGGAATGCTGCTTTCTGTGGAACAGGGATGGGATTTCCAGCTCCCCAGTAGGCCTCCTCTGAAACCTGCCTTGCTGGAATGAATAGAAATTCCAATCATTATTCCCTGTATGCTTGCCACTGATCCCACAAGAGCAGTGGATGTTGTGGCTGGGTAGGGGTGGAAGTCTTTATCCTTTGCTAGGCCCTCTTCCACCATGCTTATAGGAAGGTATAGCATGCCTCCTTACTGCTGGGTAGGGGTGGGCTCCCCACAGAGTCCCCACTGACCTCCATGCAGTAGAGAAGGAAGTCTCATCACTAGCCTTCAGTAGAAGTCCCCTTCCCTTCGCAGTCTTCTCTGAAACCACCCTTGGAGAGTGGGATGATCAAAACTTCTGTTCTAGGCTGATGTCTTAGTTTCATTTCCTGTTGGCTGTGATAAAATACCCTGACAAAAGCACCTTAGAGGAGAAAGGGTTTATTTTGACTCACCCTCACAGGAGGGTACAGTCCATCCTGGAGGAGAAATCAAGGCAGCAGGAGTTTGAAGCAGCTGGTCACAGCACATGTACATCCAGTGGAGGAGACTGAGTACTGCTCAGTCCTGTCTCCATTTCTACAGTCTGTGTCCCAAACGGAATGGTCTCACCCATAGGGTGGGTCTTCCCACCTCAGTTAACATGATCAAGGTAATGATTATGCCAGGCTTGCCCAGAAACCAATCTCCTAGGTTTAGATTCTGTCAAGTTGACAATTAACACAGTTTACAAGGGGCCTGAAAAGAGTGAAAGATTAGGTTCCCTACATCTTTTGTGCGTAGAGTAAGGCCACAGTGTTTTCTGAGGTGTTTGACTAGAGTACAGCAGATGTTTTCTGTTTTGAAAAGCTGTCCCTTTCCTGGTCTTTTGACTAAAGAAAGTAGGCTTCTGTTGTCCCCGCCCCCTTTTTATTGAATTTTTGTGGATTTCATCCAATATATCTTAATCATATTTAGCCCCTCCTTCCCTGCACAGCCCCCATATCCTGTCCACAGGACTTCATGCATTTTGTCATATATGTTAAGGCATATCAAGTCAAATTTGTGTACCCAGACATCCCTCAATGTGAGTTCATCCACTGAAGCCTGGTCACTAGAGCTGGAACTGACCTCCTCCCTGAAGACTAGCTCTCATAGTTGTTTTTGTTTTCTTTTTCTTGTCTCTGCACATTGGTTCTGGATAGTTTCTGGGATGCCAACTTGGAAGCATGAGCTCCAAGCCTGGAATACATGGGACAGAACAAAGGTGCACAAGCAAGCAAACACCAGCAAAAAAACCAGGACAAGGCAACCCCTGCTCCTTCCTGCTATTCTTTGAGTCTCTAGGTCCCTAGCTATCTCCTTTAACCTTTTAGAATCTTCTAGTTTAGAGTATGCCTGTTTTATGTATACTAGCAGGATGATAGTTGTGTAGCAGAAGGAACAAGAAAAAGTATATCTGTCCTATCTTCCTGAAAGCAAAAGTCACTAGCATTTTAAGTTACATAAATTTACTACTTTGATTGCCAGAGCAGCCAGTGCTCCGAACGACTGAGCCATCCGTCTAGCTCCAATTTTTATTGCATTCTATCTCATGTTTTTTATAGGTATAGTATAGTGATTGAAAACAATGAAATATATATGCATATTTTTATAGTGTGGCAAGTTTAAAAGTTTCAAAAATATAGCTGTCATCAGTCATCAAGGTATCTTTATTTGACAAGGGCAGCTTTGTGTTCTTTCTGCTTACTGTCTAACTGCAGGAAGCCACATAAACAGTATTGGGGTTTGGTAGTCTGTTAAGTAGTTATATTACTTTCATGTAATACTTTAAGTACTTGATGTTCCGTAAGAATTTTGTTTAATTTCATACTGAAATGTGTATATTAGTTTTTTGCATTTTATATTTATCATTCTTTTATTATGTTGCTCAGTGCTCAGAAAAAAACTTCATATAGAGATTATTTGTCGTGATCTCTTGCTCTCTTAAATTCACAGTAGTCAGTGTTCTCGTAGAAAGTGACTGGAGGGTGTGTGTTTTGCATAATGGGCTTTATTTGGTGAAGATGAAGTCACTGTGTGGCCTGAAGGAGTTATTAAAGAACACAAGACTTTTGAATTCTAGAATTTCCTACTAAATGCCATTCTGGTGAAAACATTCATCTGTGTTAGGACTGGAATGAACCGAGGTTTTCCTGGCTTGATTACTGAGATTAGAGAAGTGATTTACTATTATATTGTTTGATAAAATAAAATATTAAAAAACTATTTTTTCTTGGTAAAGAGAAATGGGATTAGGAAAGGAAAAAGTAAGGAACTATCAGTTTCTGTTATATAGTTGTAAGACAAATTTTTGAGATTTAAAGTTCAAGAATATTTAGATTTTTGTCTCTGTAATTTGTGTTATTCAGTTTATTGCTGGAGCACAAAATAATGCTTTTAGAGAAGCTTGTAATTTTAAAGATTTTTAATGTTACCACTAAAAAGAGGCAGATTATATTTCTACTTTGATTCTGAGACATTCAATTTTAATTGTGGTAAAATATGCATAACAGAATTTATTATCATTTTAACTAGATTTTTTTTTTTAATGGTCTTTTTGAGCCAGGGTCTCCCTGTAGCCCCAGCTGTCCTGGAACTCACTATGTAGACCAGGCTGGCCTTGAACTCACAGAGATCCACCTGCCTCTGCCTCCCGAGTGCTGGGATTAAAGGCATGTGCCAGCGTGCGTGGCATCATTTTAGCAGATACTCCCCTTCCCCACCCTTCCTCCCCCAGCCCCTACTTACCATTCTACTTTATGACTGGCTTTGACTTTAGGAACCTCTGTGGATTTGGTTAGTATAATATTTGTCCTTTGTTGTCTGGTCTATTTCAGTTCCTGGCATGTTTGGCCTGTGGGCATGTCTGTGAGGCATTTTCTTGATTGTTGAGTAATGTGGGAGGGCCCAGTCCACTGTGGGTCCTGGTTGTATAAGAAAGCAGGCTGACCCTAAGTGACACATCTACAATGGAAGCTGTACACCTAAGGCTCACGGAACAGTGGAACAAGGGGTAGAGAGAATATTAATGCATCTCTCAACTCTTATCAATGAAGCTCCCTCATCCAGAAGACAGTGAACACATTTTTGGACAGGACTCTGATGTTAAACTTCACCCACCCAGGGCTCAGGGACCATTGTGGAAGAGGGGGCAGAAAGATTGTAGGAGCCAGGGGAGGAGGTGCGTGACCATATGGAAATAGAGTCTTATAGGCTCCTAGGACCTTGCTCATATGAACATACAGCAGTGGTGACAGTGTGCACAGGACTCATGAAAACTCAAGCATACAAAAACCCAGCATAGAACTGTGGAAATGGGCAGCAGGCCCCAATCTTAGCCAAACTATTAGGCAGCTGATTACTTCTGAGTAAGGAAGAGCTGATCTTTAAGGGAGTGACTCTAGATAGGCTGACTAGACCCCAGTGGATGAACTTGTACTGAGGGATGTCTGGGGACACTAACTTGACTTGATAGGCCTTAACATAAATGACAGAATGCATGAAATCCATTGGGGGGAGGGCACTATGGGAGGATGCCAGTGAGGAAGGGGATATAAAGATGATTAAGCTGTTGTGTATGAAATACACAAAAATTCAATGAAAAATTACAAGAGAAGGAAGGAAGGAAGGAAGGAAGGAAGGAAGGAAGGAAGGAAGGAAGGAAGGAAAGAAGGAAGGCTGAGCATAGGCTAAAGGAACAAGCCAGTGTTCTTCCATGATCTGTGCTTCAGTTTCTGCCTCCAGGTTCCTACCCTGGGTTTTTGTCTGACTTACCTCAAAGATGGTCTGTCTCTTGGAAGTGTAAGGTGCAATAAACCCTTTCTTCCCCAAGTTGCTTTTGTTTTTGTTTTGAAACAGGGTCTCCCTGTAGCTCCAGCTAGCCAGGAACTCACTATGTAGACCAGGCTGGCCCATTCTCAGAGAACTCTGCTTGCCTCTGCTTCCTGAGTGCTGCGACTAAAGATGTGTTCCACTATACCTGACCCTGGTTTGGTTTTGGTCTGAGTATTTTATCACAGCATTGAGCTGTTGTGCCCAGTTTGCGAGACCCCAAAGACCACCAAGGAGCCGACCGATGCAAACACACAAGGGTTCTTTTATTGTTACAAGCTTAAGCTTGGGTCCACTCTGTCACTGACTCAGCAGATCTCAGATGTGAGACCCCTTGCTTTGGGAGACAGGGGTTTTTATAGGTTTATTTCAGCAAGTTCAGCAAGTAGAGAAGTACAAGTTCTTCAGCCTGGCAAGCATCTGATTGGTTGCAGCCCAGTGCCAAACCATAAACTGCTGGCTTCAGGAAATCTGAAAAGAAGATATCTAGACTTTTAGTACTTTCCTGTCCATGGTTAATTGACCATTGGCAGGGGAGTTGTTCTCTACCCGTGGCAAGTATTGTGGTTTTTCTTGTAACAGGGCCCAGGGCTGGGTCAGTCCTATGGAGGTTTTATCCAAGATGGAGTCACTCAGGTCTCTCATTCCCCTCTCTGACTAGTACCTTGGGGGCCCAATATGGCATTCCCTTGCCTCATGTTCTTCACCCAGACTCTGGAGGGAGTGATAGTGGGTTTGCATTCCATTAGCTGTATAGCTCCCAGCCGCTCTTTTATAAAAGCTACCAATTTATTTAATATGCAAGGCCCAAAAGTCAAGAGCATAATTAAAATGAGGAGGGATCCGAGTAAGTTTGAAATCAAAGTGGTCAACCAAGGGGAGCTATTGAACCAGGATTCAAACCATCCTTGTTTAGCCTTATATTCGTTCTCTCTTCGAGCCAGACTTTCTCTAATCTTGGCCAGAGATTCTTTGATGACCCCAGAGTGATCTACATAAAAACAACACTCTTCCTTAAGGGCAGCACAGAGACCTCCCTGCTGCAAGAACAACAGGTCTAGGCCTCTCCTATTCTGCAGAACCATTTCTGCCAAGGAGGTTAGGGATTCTTGTAAATGGAAAATAGACTTTTCTAAGTTCTGGATGTCCATGTCTATTGCGTCTCTAAGGCTATGGTAGTTTTGGCTTTGTAAAGTCAAGGCTGAAATTCCTGTACCTGTTCATGCCAGTCCCAATCCCAGAAGAATGCATAGGCTGATGGCAGTAACAACTTCTCTTTCTTGGCCATCATGGTGACAGGGTCCTTGCCCAGTCAGGGCCCTATTCATATCCTGGTCTGAGTGATAAATAATTCTAGGGATTAGTTGTACTAGAACACAAAAATCTGATGATTGATTAAGAACTTTAGAATGGACACGTGGGGTTAATCCTGAAGTGCATGCCCACCATCCTTGATCTGGTGGTATCGAGTACGAGTTATTGGCCAGCACTGGCAGAGTCTGGTTGCATAGGGCAGTGTACTCATGAGGGGGCATGCCTATACATAGCCCTCGTCCTGAAACATCTTGTAGTGTAAGCCTGATTCCTTCTTGCTGAGCCCATCTACAGCTGTCCTAGTCTGGCACTAGGGTGGTGTTTCCTATGAACTCAATCCCCTCATAGTATGGGGGCCTTGATGAATAATATAACCAGCATGATGAGGTGAGGTCTGGCCTGGTATCATTGAATACCTGGTAAGTCTGGACCATTAGTGATCAAAGCGGGTCAGTGTCACCTACAGGAAGGCCATGGCTGTCAGAATAGTCATTATTTGAGGGGGCCGCTGTGGTTGACAAGATTGATTCTGGGGTAACCTTTAAAACAGCACCTGGTCCCAGGGGGACCGAATGGGTCTTATACTGAGGAACTCTTACTCTCAATTGAATAAAGTTCCTGGATCTGGTTTGGTCCATCCCACATAGAGTCTTATTCCCCAAATTTTTCCCATTTCCCAGCTTATGGCTCTCTTTCCTTTTTCAGTAAAACTTATATTGAGCCTACCATTTTTATGAGGATTAGTGGGTATCGGTTGCTCCCACGTTACCTTAATAAGATCTCCTCCCTGAGGGGTCCACCATATGTGTCCCGTTGTTGCACAGCCCCATCGAGAGCAATAAGTAGCGCTATCCTCTCCACACCTCTCTGGGACTTGTATTTTGGAGTTCCAGGCCCTGGGCAAACAGAACTGGCCTGGTTTTCTGTATGGGCGTGGAGAGTTAATTAGAGCATGAGGATGTGCACCTCCCTTAGCATTGAAATGAAAGAAAGCATCTAAACAGGAGTGCAGAGTTGGGAACCAAGTAGCTGGAGGTGCTACTTGGGAGATCTGAAACAATATATTACACATGTATATCACATTTTGGAGGACCCAAGTCAGATTCATAGGCTGATGCAGGCTTCCTGGAGCAGGAGCGGCTATCATGGTGAACAGAGTATATACAGTCAACAGTTTGAAAGTCGGGTGAGCTTTAGCTTGAGCGGATTGTTGGGGTCCTTTGAAACTCTCCGTCCTGAAGCTGGGGATGCACAGTCCTCTATGGAAAATGGGTCAGCTGGCCGTACATGTGTGTGGTGGATCCACGATGCTACACCATCCACTTTGAGGGCTGTGGGGGTGGTCAGGATGACATAGGGCCCCTTCCACCATGGTTCTAAGGATCCTTGCCAATGCCTCTACATAGACCCAGTCACTGGGTCAATATCGATGAGGTTCTGGAGGGGGTCCTGTCTCATAAAGAGCACGTAGTTTAGACTATACATGTTTATGGGACCATTGGACTCCCCTGAGGTCATTCAACAGGTCCCAATCTTTAAATTCAGTAATCTTTTCTGCCTGGAGGTTAGGAATAATGGGAGGGGGCATTCCAAACATGATCTCAAAGGAGGCTAATCCCATCTGGGAAGGGGAGTTACATACTCAATAGAGAGCGAATGGAAGGAAAGTCACCCAGTCACCACCAGTCTCTAAGGTCAATTTAGTTAAGGTCTCTTTCAGTGTTCTATTCATTCTCTCTACCTGTCCTGAACTCTGGGGTCTATAAGAACAATGTAGTTTCCAATCAATCCCCAGAACTGTGGCCAGACTCTGACTTACCTTGGACACAAAAGCCAGTCCATTATCTGACCCTATCATCTGTGGAAAACCATACCTGGGGAGGATGTCTTCCAACAGTTTCTTTGCCACCATTTGAGCCATTTCATGTTTAGTAGGGAAGGCTTCATTACATCCTGAAAAAGTATCTACAAAGACTAGCAAATAACGGTATCCATACCTGCCAGGTTTTACCTCAGTGAAATCCGTTTCCCAATAGGCTCCAGGTTTTTCTCCCTCAAAGTCTGATTCCTGGGTTTCTAATATTTGGCACCGCATTAGTGAGTTGGCAAGCTTTACAGCCATTGACAATGTCTTTAATCTTTAAATTAGCCTCCTTGATTTTTACTTTGGCATGTCGAATTAAGTCCTGCATCCTCTTGATGCCCAAGTGGGAAGAACAGTGTAATTTTGCCAACATTTGTTTTCCTAATTTTTTGGGGAGGATCAGCTTCCCTTCTGCTGACCTCCACCATCCTTCCAGGCATTGGGTCCTCAGCAGTCCCTTTATCCATTTCAGGTCCTCCCCGGTGTATTTGGGCTTTTCGGGGAGGTTTGGGTCACCTGGGTCAATTAGTGTGGTGACCAAGATTGGGTTAATTTGGAGGGCAGCCTGTTTAGCCACCTGATCCGCTCAATTGTTTCCTTGGGAAATCGGATCGTCCCCTTTTTGATGACCTGGGCAGTGGATAATTGCCAATTTCTTTGGCAGCCAGAGAGCCTTCAGCAGTGTTAGGATTTCTTCTTTATTTTTGACAGTCTTTTTCTCTGTCGTTAATAAGCCCTGTTCCCGATATATTGCCCCATGAACATGCACGGTGGCAAAGGCATATCGGCTGTCCGTGTACACATTAAGCTTTTTGTCCTTTCCCAATACCAGCACCTTAGGGTAATAAGTTCAGCCTTTTAGGCTGAAGTGCCAGTGGGCAGAGGCTCTGCCCAAATGATGCCGGTTAATGATATTACAGCCGCCCCTGCATACCTCTTGCCGTCCTAGACAAAGCTTCTCCAGTCAGTGAACCAGGTTACTTCAGCATCAGATAACGGGTATCTCAAATCTGATTGGGTACCATGGACATGGGCCAGGATTCCGGCACAGTCATGCAGGGGGGCATCCAAGTCTGGGTTCGGCAAGAGCATGGCTGGATTCAGGGCAACTGGTACCTGGAAGGTGATTCTAACAGGATTAAGAAGTAATGCCTGATAATGAGTTATACGGGCATTACTTAGCCATCTCTCCGGGGGCTGCTTTAAAACTCCTTCAATTGCATGTGGTGTGGTGATGGTCAAGTTCTGGCCCAAAGTCAGTTTGTCAGCATCTTTTACCAGTAGTGCTTCTTTGAATATATAGCCCAGGTATTGGACCTGTTGTTTGCATAGTTGGGCCTTTTTAGCAGAGGCCTGATAGCCCAGGCTTCCCAACGTCTGCAACAGGCATTCTATGCCATCCATGCAAACCTCTTGGCTGTCTGCCACCACAAGTAGGTTATCCACATACTGCAAGAGACTCCTTTCCCCAATGCTATCTGTCTCAGATGCCTCCGCTGGTCCTCTGGATCTGCAGTGGCAGCCAGCAGGATCCTTGCCAGGTCCTTGTTCTGCCTCCTTTCTGCCTTTATCTGTTTTTCCTCTGCACTATCCCTATTATTGTACACTTTCTCAGCCACAGCTATTAAATCCCTTAAGCTCTTTTCACCCAGTCTCTCTACTCTTTGGAGCTTTTTCTTTATATCTGGAGCCGACTGGTTACTGCTACTAAATTATCTTTGGCCTCTGGGTCTAATGGAGTGTACCTGTGGAAGGCATCCGCTACTGGCTCCAAGAACGCAGCTGGGCTTTCATTTAGTTCCTGACTAATATCGTATACCTGTGCCAAATTAGTTAGCTTATGAGCAGCCACTTTGAGACCTGCCAACACAGCCTGACTGTAAACCAGAAGCCTCCCCTTACCTTCTGCAGTATTATAATCCCAATCAGGCCAGGTCAGTGGATAGGCAGCATCAATCAGTGTTGGGTCAATAGTAGGGACACCAGTATTGCCAGGAATTAACTTCCTGGCTTCTGTTTGGATACATTCCCTTTCCTCTGTGGTGAACAGGACCTGTAATAATTGATGGCAATCATCCCAAGTGGACTGGTGTGTGAATAAGACAGTTTCTAATAAATTAATAAGCTCCTTAGGATTTTCAGAAAAGGGAGCATTCTGGGTTCTCCAGTTGTAAAAGTCACTAGTGGCAAATGGCCAATAGTGATAGGGCTGGTTGCCAGCCTCATCTGCGGGGCTGGTGACTCTGAGAGGTAGAACAGTAGAATCTGGACCCTCCAGTGTTGCTGTCCTTCAACTCCTAGTCCCCTGAGCCGGTCCCCCCTGTGCCTGTGAAGAATCTGGTACCAGGGGTGCTGGTTCCGGAGGGGGTACCTCCTGTGGAGGAGGTGGATAAGGAGGGGGAGGAGAAATTAGATCTTCTTCTGTGCTGCCCTGTAAGACAGGGTACAGTGACAGTACTGATGGTTTGGTTTCAGGTTTAGGTGCTTTTTGGGTTGTCATTTTCCATTCTGCAACTGTCAGCACCTCAGTTTTCTGTAAAGGAAGAAAAGACTTGACCCAAGGAGGGGGGCTTATTAACTAAATCTTCCCAGACCATTATGTATGATATTTGATCCAAGTATCCCATATGTGGTTGGAGAATAATTTTCTCAACTGTGTTAATGACAGTAGGATCAAAGGTCCCCTCCAAGGGCCATCCCACATTGAAAGTGGGCCATTCAGACCTGCAGAAAGTAATTAGTTTATCCTTCCCAACAACAACAGAGAGGTTATGGGCTCGAGGCTTAACCTCTCCAAAATGTGCAAGAACCAGGTCCAGGGGTGTAGAAGGAGTCTGTCCCATTGCATCCGTCTCAGTCACAGAGAAATAGACAACCAAAGACAAAACAGAGAGCCAGAAAGACACACAGAAGGCCAAGTAACAAATTCCCCCACTCAGAAGAAAAACTGAAAGGACAGCGGCAAATGGCTGTGCCGCAGGAGCAACCTGCCTTGTCCTTTCACAGGAATCAACAGAGTCCAGGGCCCTCTCTCCCCTCTGCCGAGGTCTGGAACGTCTTTCAGACCTCTGTGGTCACAGTCACCTAGCGCGTCTGCTCCAACCACTCCTGACCACACTGTTCACAGGTTTGCCTCAAGGCTCAGAACAAAAGCTGGGACAGACACAGACAGGTACAACTAGAAACAGACAGACACTTACAGACCAGCCAAGAACCCTCCAGTTTGGGGGTCCTGTGGATCTTGGGGATCCCGGACGAGCCCCCAAGATGTTGTGCCCAGTTCATGAGACCCCAAAGACCACCAAGGAGCCGATCAATGCAAATGCACAAGGGTTCTTTTATTGTTACAAGCTTAAGCTTGGGTCCACTCTGTCACCGACTCAGTGGATCTCAGATGTGAGACCCTTGCTTTGGGAGACAGAGGTTTTTATAGGTTTATTTCAGCAAGTAGGGGAGTAGGGGGTCTTGAGCCTGGCAAGCATCTGATTGGTTGCAGCTCAGTGCCAAACCATAAACTGCTGGCTTCAGGAAATCTGAAAAGACATCTAGACTTTTAGTACCTTCCTGTCCCTGGTTAATTGACCATTGGTGGGGGAGTTGTTCTCTATCCATTCCAAGTATTGTGGTTTTTCTTGGAACAGGGCCCAGGGCTGGGTCAGTCCTATGGAGGTTTTGTCCAAGATGGAGTCACTCAAGTCTCTCAGAGCAAGCTAATAAATATAATTTCATGTGTTTTTAAGGTTCATCTTTGCTGTGCTGTGAGTCAGAATTCTATTCTTTTTAAGTACCAGGCCAGCCAGGGCTGCATAGTAAGGCCCACTGTTTCTGTTTGGTTTTTTAAAATGACTGAATGGAAAGTATTCTGTTTTATGCATGTGTCCCATTTTGTTTTCCCATTCATCCACTGTTAGACATTTGAGTTGCTTATACTTTTTGACTATTGTGGATAATGTTTTTATACATATTGATATACAAGGTTGTTGTAACTTGGGGGAGCTCAAAGTTCAGAATTGTTTACTGTGAAAGTGAGGGGAACAGAGTTAAGTATAACTAGTGTTTGGTACTGAATATCTGGAAAGGAAGGTCAGCCCCTCTGAATGAGACAGGAATTGAGAACATTGTGAGCCAAGTGAACATCTTTAAGAAATGCTTATCTGTAATGGGAACACTTTAAGAAAGGCAGGGAGGGAGGATAAGACAGGGAGAGAAAGAGTGCCTAGCTAGTATAAAAAAACAAACAAACAAACAAACAAACAAAAAAAAAAAACCAGAGGGAATAGTATTAGTCCAAAAACCTACTGAAAACTTACACATACAGTATCCCTACATGAGTCCTGAGTATAGCTGAAGACTACATAACAAGAAACAGTACCAGACAGGAGAAACCTCTTTGAGTTGTTGGCCAAGGTAGTCCAAGAGACTCCCAAAGTTACACCGGCTATTGCCACAGCCCTTAATTACCTCCCAGAACTTGATGGTAAGACCATATTGCTGAAGACAGGACATACTTTGGACACAGGATTTGTAGCCATGGAGCTGGAACTGACCTGGAAGCCACCTCCTGAAGGCTAGCTCTCATAGCTTTGGAGAGTACTACACAAGCTGGTACATCAATCAATGATCCCTCCAACCCCAGCTTCACAAGCCCTAAAAACCACTTCAATGACCAGCACAGCAAATGACACTGGTGCAGTAGTGGCACTTTTATCTTGGGGGTAATCAACAGCTACCTAATTGGACTTAAAGCCCACTCCTGGGAGGAAACTCATGTCTGGTACTGTAAACCTAGCCAAATACACATAGCTGGAGAGCTCCTAGATCTTAGAGAAAACCCAAGGCTCTCATATCCCTAGACAAATGTAATTTATTATTATGTGCAAAATATGGATCCTTAAATTTACAGACAAGTATCCCAGTCACCACCCATCAAAGTAGCTTCTTTTTCAACAGACAGAAATTATTACAGAGTTAAACCACTGATCACACACAAATTCTCTGTGAATTGCCCAAGCCTAAGTGGCTCATTTAGGATTCAACCTCTACACCTAAGACTCAAGGAACGTAGAACAAGGGATGAAGAGAACACTAATGCACCTTTCATTTCTCATCAGTGAAGCTCCCCATGCAACAGAGAGCCAGGAACACAAAAGGTCACAAATGGCCAAAACGCAGAGAATAAGACTCTACAGAGTATGGGGCCTTGGGCAGGTCTCCTATATTGAGGGCCACCCACCCAGGGCTCAGGGACCATTGCAGAAGAGGGGGCAGAAAGATTCTAAGAGCCAGGAAGGAGATGCATGACCATACAGAGATAGTCCTACAGGCTCCTGGGACCCTTCTCATACAAATGTGCAGCAGTGGTGTCAGCATGCACAAGACCCATACAAACTTGGGCAGACAGAAACCCAGCACAGAACTGTGGAAATGAACAGCAAGCCCCAATCTTAGTGAAGAATTATTAGCAGCTGATTACTGCTGGGTGAGGAAGATCTGATCTTCTTGAAGGGAGAGACTCTAGATAGGCTGACTAAACCCCAGTGGATTAACTTGCACTGAGGGGACATCTCGGGACACTAACTTTACACAATAGGCCTCAATACAAATGACAGAATGTATGAAGTCCAGTGGGGGTGCCATGGGAGGGTGCCAAAGGGGAAGGGGGTATAAAGATGATTTTATGTATGAAATACATAAAAATTCAATTAATTTTTTCTTTAAATCTAACAGTCATTATAGTGCAAATATTTGTAAAGAACACTGTTTTAGGATTGTAACCGTCTCATTCACTTGTTATGTATGTGTTCATTCAGTTACATATTTCTATTTTTCCTTAAATTTATTTAGCAGCTACATACATATCAATTATACATACAGCATGCAGTATTTTAATACATGTATTTATTGTATAATGTTTAAATTAGGATAAATTATTTCCTTAGACATTTATTTCTTTGTGGTAAAAATTTCAAGTTCCTTTCCTCTAGCTTCTTGAGATGTACAGTACATTGTCATTATCTATAGTCACTCTAATCTGCAATAGCATTCCAGATCTTGAGCTTATCTAGAACCCATTGACCAACCTAGTACCCCATAACTGTTCCCTCTCTTCCCCATGCTCTGCTAAGCAACATTCTACTCTAAAATCCTAAAATATGACAGCAAGTTTTAAAAAAATTTATTATTTTTATTTTATGTATATGACTGTAATGCCTGCATATGTGTAAGTGCACCTGTGTTGTGCAGTGTCCACGGAGGTCAGAAAGTGGTGTTGGATTCTCCTGGAACTGGAGTTATGGATGTTTGTTACCTGCCATGTGGGTGTTGGGAACTGAACTCGTATCCTCTACGAGAGCAGCCAGTGCTCTTAACCAGTGAGCCATCACTCCAGCCTGAGAGCTATTTTTTTTTTATAACCCAGATATGTGAGATCATGTGGTACTTGCCTTTCTATATGTGATTTGTTTTCACCTACATAGTAATCTCCAGTTACATCCATATTGTTGCAAGTGATAGGATTTCATATTTCTTATAGCTGAATAACATTTTGTGTTGCATATATACCAATTTTTCATCCATTTTAGCCAGCTGATGGATATGTAGGTTGTTTCTTTGTTTTGGCTATTTTGAATAGTGCTGTAATAGGTACGGAAGTACAGATGTAGGATTTGATTTATTTTTATCTCAGTGCTTGTTTGGAAATTACTCTCTTCTCCCTTCCTTTTTTTTCCCTTTCCCTCTTTTCCCTTCTTCCTTCCCTTCCCTTCCCTCCCCTCCCCTCCCCTCCCCTCCCCTTCCCTTTCCTTTGTGAGACATGGTTTCCCTATTGTAGTGCTGGCTGGCCTAAAACCTGCTATGTAGACCAGGCTAGTCTGGCATTCACAGTGATCTGCCTGCCTCTGTCTCCTGAGTGCTGGGATCAAAGATATGAGCCACCATGCCGAGCTCCATTATTTCTATTGTAATTCAATTGTGGTTAGAAGGCATAATAACCATAATTTGTATATTTGAATTATTTACAATTCATTGTGACTATTTTGTGGTCTAAATATTGTCTATGTTGACATTCAGTGTTCACATGAAGAGACTGTGTCTTCTTCCCTCCCTTGGTACAATGGCTAATTGTGTCAGCTTGATTGGATTAAGAACCAGCTAGGGCATTAATGAAGCACATCTTCGGAGGGTGCTTCCAGAGATGAGTGACTGAGGATAGAAAACTCATCCTGAATGTGGGTGTCACTATCTGTGGGTCTGAGTACAGGATAAAGTGATCATTCTTGAAGATTTTTTGAAAACTAATGTTTAGGGTTGTTTCTTTAATATATTTAAAAACTTGAAGTATCTTTGAAATAAGATTAATCTGTGGGTATGGTTTTTGTAAACAAAATAATCAGGACTTTGTTTGCAAAAGAGATGACTTAAAACATTTTCCATTGAAATATTTCTATTAATTAAATGAAGCTTCCATCTTTTCCTCTGCCAGAAATGTTCTTAGATGTCTATCAGGCCAAAATAAACTCTTTCTGCCTTGCTCAGCTGAATAATATATCCAAGGGTTGTGCCAAAGATCAGTGTCATCATTGGCTCACATCGCTATCAATCAGAAGAGAATAACATTTGAAAGACCAAGGGCACATTCAGCATATGCCATGTGCTAGTAATTTGATAGCTTGATTGACAAGCTGTTTATACTCCAGTTTGTGGCTTTTTAACAGTATCGGGCAAATCTCAGTTGCGCCTGCAGTCTGGAAAACATAAAACTAATTAATACTGGTGGGGAGATGGGAACTTCCAAGGCCTTTGTCATAATAGCATCCTCTGCGTGTGTGAAGTCAGAGGGGCTTAATCTAGGGACACAAAGATGCAGTAACCTCTCCATGTATTGAGTGTCATTGAGGAATAAGGAAGCTTTAATAACATTTAATTCAAATCTTTAAATAGATACTTTATGCTCCTTCTTCTGTAGAAGTAGAAATATCAGGTACATTCCTTCTTTTGGTGGCCAGTGAGCACAGAACTTTTTGCTGATCTATGATACTGGGGAAGACATGATCCATTTTTTCATCTATTTGATCTGTAAGTTGAACTTAGGAGACTGACTTTTACTTTCATCTTAGTATTTTCTACTCTAGGAAGACATCTTCCTTGTGTTTGGTTTGACTCAATGAGTTAAATGGTAGAGGAAATCAAGGAAAATTAATGGTTTCAACATACTTTGAACAAGGAAACTGACATTTGCTGATAGGATTAGGTTTGGGAAAAAGAGAAATCTATCGAGATGATTCCAGAACTCTGATTTAAGCAACTACATAGATAAAAGCATCATGTACTGAGATAGTAACTTTAAAAATTTTAAAACTGTCAGGCATGGTGGCGCATGCCTTTAATCTCAACACTCAGGAGGCAGAGGTGAGTGGATCTCTGTGAGTTCAAGGCCAGCCTGGTCTACAAGTGAGTTCCAGGTCAGCTGGGGCTACAGGGAGACCCTGCCTCAAAAAAAATTTTTTTTTAACTTTACTCAGAAGTATTAAAGTTGTTTTTTAATAATGGAGAAATAAACTATGTTCATAGATTGAAAGGTTCATTGTTGTAAAGATGGTCTTTCTTCCCAAAATGTTTGATTGGTGCAGTCCTAATGAGCACTCAAAAATGTTTTTAAATGATGTTTAACAAGTTCATTTAAAAATTCATAGAGAAATGAAAAGGACCTAAAAAGCTAGGACCGAGCTTAAGAACCACACAGGAGCCAGATGCAGCAGCGTACCTCTGTAACTAAGAGGGAGGCAGAGGCAGGATTGCTTGAGGTTAGCCTGGACACTAGAGTGGACTCGTATCTCAAAACAGACAAATAAGCAAAAAGCAAAATAAACTGACATAAAACAAAGAGATATTAACATTCTTCTATTTACTAGATATCAAGAATTAAAAAACTATAATAAGGTGATGCAGTACTGGCATATGGATAGGCAGACAAGTAGAACTAATCAGGGAGGCCCCAGATAGGCACATACAAATATGGAGACCTGAAGGGTTGAGTAGATGGCTCAGGCAGTAAAGGCCCTGCTGCATGAGCATGAGGACTAAGTTTGGGTCTCCAGAACCCACATAAAAGGTAGATGCAGTAACATACATCTTAACCCCCGGGCTGGGGGATTAGAGACAGGCAGATCCCTGGATCCCGTTGTCAAGCATATGTAGCCAAACTGATGGGCTCCAGGTTCTGTGGAAGACTCTTGTCTCAAAAAATAGAGGGCCATTAAGGAAGGCACCTAGCATCAGTATCTGGCCTCACACCCCCCCACACATACACATGCACACATACAAACATGTATATATACACCACATACACGTACACACCACACACAAACAACAAAAAAAAAACCCACCAAAAAACTACAAAAAAGAAACTGAATATACAATAAAGGTGAAAGTACTACAGGGAAACCAGGCAAAATAGTCAATTACTGTAACGGTAACCATTGGGTATCCCTGAGGAGTTGCAGTTGGCCTCTTATCTTAAATCGTACTAGACAGTCACTTTCTAATAAATTAAAATTTGATAGTGAAACTTTAAAAGAGTGTGTGTATGATCTTGGGATGCCAGATTTCTTTTAAAACTGTAAAAATAACCATATAGGAAAAGATTAAAAGTAAAGGCTTTCATCAGAAGAATATAAAAGAAGTGAAATTTCAAACTGAAAAGTGGAAAATATTTATAACGTGTAACTGAATGACAGAGGGTTTCCTTTGGCTTCATATTCAGTCCACATCTTCAAGATCCACAAACCAAAGGAATTTAGTGACCATTTCATGAGAAAGGAAATCTACAAGGCCAAAACATATTTGAAAAACTGTTCTATCTCTTTAATAATCAGGGAGGTAAAAATTAAAATCGTAATGAGATGTCCTTGTGAAAAACTTTCAAATGTAAGTCTAGGCAACGATATGAAGCCATGAAAACTCTTGTGTACTGGTGGTAGATCTGTAAATGCTATAACCACTTTGGAAACCAATTTGGCATTCTCTTGTGAAGATACATTTTGTTATGCAACATTGTCATTCCTAGGTATAGTTCTAGATCAGTGTATAAGAATGGTATAGTAGCCAGGCATGGTGATACACACCTGTAGTCCCAGCACTTGGGAGGCAGAGGCAGAGGCAGGCGGATCTCTCTGAGTTCAAGGCCAGCCTGGTCTACATAGTGAGCTCCAGACCAGGCCAGCTGGGGCCACAGGGAAACCCTGTCTCAAAAGAAAAAAAAAAAGCAACCAACCAACCAAAAAAAAGGATGCTATAGTAGAATTCTATAAAGAAGATGAAATTGAAGGAATATTGCACTAAGCAACTACATGAATCTCAGCTGTTGAATAAAGGTCACAAAAGCATCACAGAAAGTATGCTTCTAATTTTAGATAATTCAGAGCTGTGGAAAAACAATCATTCTCCTTCTTACTTCCAAGATATCTACCTACATCCTGATCCCTGTAACTTGTGTGTATATTACTTTACATGGAAGGGAAGTTAAAGTTGCCATTCAGCTGATTTCAGATAGCACCTGGATTCTTGGGGGCAGGGCATATGCAAGAGGCAGTGTCACATGGTGCACATACAAACAAGCAGGTACACATACATATAACACTTAAATTTTTTTAAAAAATTAAGTATATCAAACCAAAATATACAAAGAACAAATGGAGGAGATGCAAATAATGATAATGGAGGAAAATTTTTTCTGACTTGGAAGAAGGGTTGAAAGAGTCCTTGGAGGGGCCATCAAGGTGGCTTGGTGGTTAAGGGTACTTGACACCAAACATCACAACATAAACACAATCCCCAGGACCCACATGGTGGACAGAACCAACTCTGGCAAGTTGTAAAAAAGTTTTTAGAGTTCAGACTAGTAAGGTGGTGGTAGGCAGAAAAAAATGCTTACAAAAGTAAAGTAACCAGATACTCCCGGGACCTGCCCCTGTGACAGTAGATACAGGAAGGGAGTGAAACAGCATCTACAGATTACTAAGAATGTGCCTATATATAGCCCAAATGTCATTTACTTAATTATGGTTAAAACGAGATCTTTGTAGATATGCAGGAAGCCAGAGGAGGGATTATCCAAATCCTCAATCTAGAGAAAGTTCTAAAAGATTCTCACCAGGAATTCTCAACAGAGACTTGTAACATTTGTCTCTTTCTAGACAAGAGTGAAAACAGTGGGAAGAGGGGGGGAAGCAATTGAATCTCACAATGCAGTTAGTTGCATCTAGATGGATAATGACAGTGTAATGATGTATCAACACAGTCCTTTGTTCTCTGTATTTCATGAAAGTTGACAGTTGAGTTAGAGGCTTGATAAGACTCAGGTTCTTGTCTTTTTCTTGTAATGGGAGATAATTTCTGATGGCTGATGGCTCCCTTCCTCTCCTCCCCTCTTATCCTCTCTTAAAAAAAGACTGTATTTATTGGGGTGGGGGGGTACACATGCATGGCACACTTGTGAAGTTCTTGGAGTAGTCATTTCTTTCCTTCCACCGTGGGTTCCAGGGATCTAAGGGTGTCAAGCTTATGGCAAGCTCTTTACCCATTGAGCCATCTTGGCCCAGCCCTGAACCTCCTCTTCTGTTGTTGGGTTTTTTGTTGATGTTTGGTTGGTTTTGGTTTTGGAACTTTTTGTTTTGTTTTGTTTTGTTTTGTTAGTCAGGGTCTCACTTTATAGAGCTGGCTAGCCTAGAGCTCACTTTGTAGACCAAGCTGGGTTTTAACTCACAGAGCTCCACCTGCCTCTGCCTCCTGAGTGTTGGGATTAAAGTGTGCATCACTTTGCCTAGCACTGTTGTCATTTTAAGGTAGGGTCTCTGGATGCAGCTCTGTCCAACATCAAATGCACAGTCTTCCTGTCCCAAGTACCCAAGTGCTGGAATTAAGTATGCCATCATATCCAGCTGTTCTGTTTGCCTTTTTATAAAGATAGTCATTGGAGGGCTTGTGAGATGGCTCAATGGATAAAAAGCACTTGGTGCCAAACCTGACAACCTGAGTTCAGTCCCCAGGATCCATGTGATGGAAGGAGAGAACTGACTCCTCCAAATTTTCCTGTGACTTCCATATGGGCACTGTGCTCCACACACATGCATGTGTGTGCACACACACAAAGAAATAATGTTAATTTTTTTTTAATGAGTGTATTGCCTGCATGTGTATAAGTCAACCCATGTCATGCAATGCCTGAGGAGGTCAGAAGAGGGCATCAGATCCACTGAAACTAGAGTTGCAGATGGTTGTTAGCTGACATGTGGGTGCTGGAAATCGAACCCAGGTTCTCTGCAAGAGCAGTTAGTGCTTTTAACTGCTGAGCCATCTCTCCAGCCCCAATAATGTTAATTTCTTTTTTTCATATTTTATTTTATCTTTTTGTGTGTGTACAAGTGTATTATCTGCATGTATGTGAGTGCACCCGTGTCGTGCAGTGCCGCAGAGGTCAGAAGAGGGCATCGGATTCCCCTGGAACTAGAATTAAGGATTTTGTTAGCCTCCATGTGGGTACTGGGAATCGAACCCAGGTTCTCTGCAAGAGCAGTCAGTGCTCTTAACCACTGAGCCATCTCTCCAGCCCCTAATGTTAATTTCTTAAAAAGAATAGCCATTGGAGCTCTAGTCTAGGTCCGTTAATGCATTGGGAGTTGCAAAATGGTGATATCCTCACTTTTTCATCCAATTTATAACTAGGATGCATTCATTTCATCATCTGACTCTTGGTTAGAAGATATCTAGGTTACTCAATGATATCTTCACATAGGAAAGGCAAGATAAATGTCTGATTCTTCTTGTTTTGGTCTTTTGAAGACAGGGTCTCCCTGTAGCCCCAGCTATCCTGGAACTCACTATGTAGACCAGGCTGGCCTTGAACTCACAGAGATCCACCTGCCTCTGCCTCCTGAGTGTTGGGATTAAAGGCATGCGCCACCACAACCGGCCAGTTCTTCTTAATTTATCAGTTTAGAGGCTAATGTATTTATTTTCAGTCATCTTTTGGGAAGTGTATCATTATAAACTCATAGTTGAATAATGTATTTCAATTCTAGCATATGTATGTATGTATGTGTGTATGTATGTGTGTGTGTGTATATATATATGAATATTCCTGTACCGGAATAGAGAGAGAGAGCGAGAGAGCAACAAGTGCTCTTAACCACTGAGCCATCTCTCCAGTCCTTCAGTTACTATTTTTATTAAAGCTCACATTGTGTCATTGGAAGCAAAGAAGGTTCCTGAGTCATTCTAACAAGCTTTGATTGTCTTTGGGGTGATTGAGCTAGGGGAAGTGGCTCAGTGGGTAAAAGGTGCTTGACAACTTGAGTTCGATCCCTAGATCCCATGGTGAACCTACTCCAGAAATTTGTCCTCTCACCTCCATGCATGCACTGTAGCATATACTCTTATCTCACATGCATACACAATAATAGTAGTAGTAATAATAATATCAACAAAAAAGGTAGGACAATAATTTTTTTGGTTTGCTTTGTTCCTGGTATTCTAAAATCCTGGGGTTTTTTTGTTTGTTTGTTTGTTTTTTGTTTTTTTAACTTCTTGAGACAAGTTCTCTCTGTAGTCGTAGCTGGCCTGGAACTTTCCCCTATGTAGACCAGGCTGGCCTTGATCTCACAGATAACCACCTGCCTCTGCCTCTTGGTGGGATTAAAGGTGTGCACAACCATACCTTGCTCTGCAAATGTTTTCAGTGCCTTGAGAAGGTGGGTTTTGGAGGATCTGTTTTTCCTATGATATTCAGATATAATTTGTAGGCAGATGTCTTAGAACTTGTGTGACTTACAAAGAGTAAAGTTCATTTTTAGTGTGTGTGTAAACACAAAAGGAATCAACATTTCCCAGCAATAGGGTTAGCGATTTATGTTTAATTGAATGCTTATGTTGAACCAATTTTCACAATAAGAACTTGTAAGAATTCAAGTAATTTTGAAACCTATATATCAAACATTTCAACACAGTAAATTCCAAAGACTGACTTTAAGCTTAATTATGTTTTCTTTCAGATCTGTCACGAAATCGTCTCTCAGAAATCCCTATCGAAACATGTCACTTTGTTTCTCTTGAGAATCTTAACCTGTACCAGAATTGTATTCGATACATCCCAGAGGCCATTCTAAACTTACAAGCTCTGACATTCTTGAATATTAGGTAAGAATATTATTCCTTTAAACATTTTTTAATTTTGTATGGTCTTTAATTTTCTTTGCTTTTTCAAATGTTTACAGTTATTCATGTTATCTGTTTGTATTATCAGTGTCTGTTTATATTCTTAGGATGTAGTAACTGTTTTCCCCATGTTTCTCTAATCTCTCCCTTTAGTTGTGGTTTACTACCAGTCAGCCTGATGGACCTGCAGCAGTGGTTCTTCAATTACATTTTCAAATTAGCGACATCAAATAAGATAGTAGATCTGATTTGGTTCTTGTACCATAGTTGCATGCATATTAAGTTCTGAAAATGTAAATATATTTATTCAGCTCATCTCCAATTTTCATAGGTAACAACTCTGTTACTATGAAAGTTATAAAAGTTCACTAGAAAAGAAAATGAACAAATTTAGAAAAGTGTAAAGGTGCTGGGTGTGGCGTCTTACCCCAGTAATCCTAGCCCTTGGGAGACAGAGGCTGGAGAATCAGCCACAAATTCAAGACCAGCCTGGTCTGCATAGTAAGTTCCAGGTCAGCCAAGGGTTACATAGTAAGACCCTGTCTCAAAGAAGAATACAAAAAAAAAGAGAGGGGCTAGAGAGATGGCTCAGTGGTTAAGAACACTGGTTGTTCTTGCAGAAGACCTGGGTTCAAATCCCAGCACCCACATGGCAGCTAACAACTGTCTGTAACTCCAGTCTCAGGGGATCCAACGGCCTCTTCTGACCTTCAAGGGCATTGCATGACATAGGTGCACTTACCTACATGCAGGCAATACATGCATACACATAAAATAAAAACAATAAATTAAAAAAAAAGAAAAGAGAATGTAAAAGAAGTTCACCAAAATGTCATATCTGAATTATATAATTATAGATACTTTCCTTCTGTTTCTCCAGGCTTTTAATCAAGCTATTTAAAAAAAAAAAAAGATTTATTTAATTATGTGTATGTGTATGTTGGGGTATGTGCACTTTAGTGCAGATACCCCCAGAGGCTAGAGGAGGAAGTCAGATCCCCTGGACCTAGAGTTACAGGCAGTTCTTCTGAGCCCCCACTCCCCCAACATGGTTATTGGGAACCAAATTTAGGTCCTGTGTAAGAGCAGTGCATGTTCCTAACCACTGAGCCATTTTTCTAGCCCCTTAGTCAAACTTGTAAAAATGTTTTCTCCTGTGCTGACTAGACTGGCCTTGAACTCACAGAGATACACCTGCCTCTGCCTCCCAAGTGCTGGGATTAAAGGCATGCACCACCACACCCAGCTATATCACTTCTTTTTTTTTTTTTTTTTAAATTTTTAAAAATGATTTATTTAATAACAACATACTTAGAAGAAGCATATCATTACAACACAATTGACATATTCAATAACGTTTTCCTGAGGTAGGATGCATCTCTTTCAAATTTGGCTGTAAATTTTTAGGTTTACAGTTGAATTATTACAGTTATACAATATTGTACTCATTATAAACCCTATAAGACATAAATTAAATGATGTTTTAACCTTTAAAAAGATCTCCATTTCATTATTAAAATACACAGTTTCATATAGAAAAATTCTTTTTCAATGCAATTGACATTGGATGTTTCCATATGCGTTGCTAATCTCTATATATCTGATTATTACTAGTTACAGTCTGTTACTTTCTGAGCTCCTTGGCATCTGAGCATGGATATAAAGTCATCAATTAGATTTCAATGGTAATGTTTTTCATATCTACTAATTATTAAGGAGGACATTTTCATGCCTTGAAGACTCATGTATTGCCGTAGATGAGGAACAGCTGATCCTCCTGGAACAGGGACCTCTGGCTGAACTAGATTTACCAGAAGGGCAGACAGGGGGAATGGATGAGGGTGCTGACAACACAGTGGACAGTGACAGGGATGGCAGAGTATGGAGCCTCTAGTGGGAGAGGAAGGCTGTCTATCTGACGAGTTTGTATTCATGCTCAGATGCCAAGGAGCTCAGAAGGTGGGCGACTGTGACCAGTGATAATCACTTCTTTTTTTTAAAATGTACTTATTTTTATTGTGTAAGTATGTGTGCTGTGATACACATGTAGAGATCAGAGGACAACTTTGTGGAGTTAATTATCTCCTTTTATGTGGTTTCTGAGGATCAAACTCAGGTTGCCAGGCTCTTCAGCCAGCACCTTTACCCACTGAGCCATCTTACCAGACCTAAGAAATTCTTTTCTAGTAAATACTTTGCTACCCAGTTTATATATTTAAAAAAAAAAAAAAAAATCTGGGTCTGGAGAGATGGCTCAGTGATTAAGAGCACTGACAGCTCTTACAGAGGACCCAGGTTCGATTTCCAGCACCCACATGGCAGCTATGAACCATCCTTAACTCCAGTTCCAGGGGAATCCAAAGCCCTCTTCCGACCTCCACTGCATTGCACGACATGGGTGTGCTCACACACATGCAGGCAAGACACTCATACACATAAAATAAAATTAATAAAATATTTAAAAAATATAATCTGCCAGGCATGGTGGCGCACGCCTTTAATCCCAGCACTTGGGAGGTAGAGGCAGGCAGATCTCTGTGAGTTCAAGGCCAGCCTGATCTACATAGTGAGTTCCAGGACAGCTGGGGCTACAGGGAGACCCTGTCTCAAAAAGACCAAAAAAGGAGGGGGAGGGAATATATATATATTCCACACCTGTGCCTGGAGAGATTCCTTATGATTAAGAACATTTACTGTTCTTTCAGAAGACCCAGATTCAGTTCCTACCACCCCTGTCTGGCAACTCACAACCACCTGTAACTCTAGCTCCTGGGAACCCAATGCCCTCTTCTGGCGTCTTTGGGCACTGCACTCACATGCACAAAGCCACTCTTGGACACTTATATAATTAAAACTAAAAATAAAACCATAAAAATGATCCATTCCTCTCAGAAATTTAGTTTCACTAGTTTTTTATTGTTTAGTTTCACCAGTTTTTACCATGATAAAAATAACATTACTAGAGAAATCTGTATGTAAATGTTTATTTTTCTCTTTTCTTATTAAACATAGTAGGAATAGAATTATTAAAGTTTTAAAGACTCATAATCTGTTATTAATCAAAAAATCTTGAAAATGGGGAAAGACTTGGTCCTGGAAGGATTGTTATGGGGTTAGGAACTACATAGTAAATTTTCAATTTGGTTTATTCCAATGATATGTTTTGCTATTTTACTTTTAACTGTGATTTTCATGTTTTTTTATAAATAAAGATTCCTTACTTATAACTTAGTTGATATCATATGTGAAATCACAGCCTATCACTTGTTTTTCATAGAGTTATATTTGAATCACTTGTGTTCATTTGTTTATAACATTGTAATGAGGAAGGAAATAAATTATAAATAATTTTCTCGTTCTTCCAGAGGGGGAAAAAAGGATATGATATTCACTTTTACTAAAGTAATTTTTCTTACTTAAAATTTCTTTTATAAAATAATTGTTATATTTACATAGCATATCATTCTTTTGTTGTTGCTGCTGGTGACCAAACTCAGGGAGTTGTGCTTGCAAGCCAAGTATTTTTCCACTGAGCTAAATCCCTAACCCTAGCACTTGGTTCTTTGTAAGCACCTTGAAAGATAAGAGAAGTGGGGAAGGTGTTGAACTCCTCCATTTTATAGATGAGGAATCTCTTAAGATTATAGCTAAATAATGCTGATCTAGTATCCTGTTTGTTCCTTGTAAGACTATTCTTTGTGTGTGTCTAAAATGACAAGGATGGAAAAATTTTATTCTGTGATAGGTTCTGACTGCTTTTTTTCTACTCATCCATTTAGTCGAAACCAACTGTCAACGTTGCCAGTACACTTGTGTAATTTACCACTGAAAGTCTTAATTGCTAGCAATAACAAATTGGTCTCGCTTCCAGAAGAAATTGGACATCTCAGACATTTGACGGAACTTGTAAGTTAATTTTATTTTTTGATTGTCCAACATGTCTCTTGTCTTTTATATAATAAAGATCTATTATTGAGATTTAATTTTCAAGTAATTTCCATTGTTGGCTTGATATACAATTAAGAAAAAATTCAAGGGACTGGAGAAATGGTTCAGGGGTTAAATGCACCTACTGCTTTCCAGGGTTTGGTTCCCAGCACCCACATGGGAGCTAACACCCATCTTTAACTCCAGTTCCATGGTATCTGATGATACCTTCTTCTGGCATTTGAGGGCACCAGGCAAAATACTCATTGTTCTAGTTTGTTTCTCCATTGCTGTTACAAAACATTCTGACCAATACCAACTTGGGGAGAAAAGGGTTTATTCAGCTTACATCTCCCAGATCACAGTTCATCAGGGAGCCCAGGGTAGGAACTCAGGGCAGGAACCTGGAGGCAGGCGCATAAGCCATGGAGGAATGCTGCTTACTGGCTTGCTCCCTGGCCCCTGCTCAGCCTGCTTTCTTATGAAACACAGGCCCATCTGCCCAGAGGTGGCGCTATCCACAGTGGGCTGGGCCCTCCAACGTCACTCAACAGTCAAGAAGATGCCCCACAGACATGGCCACAGGCCAGTCCAATGGAGGCAATTCCCCAATTGAGGCTCCCTCAACCCAGGTGTGTCAGGTTGACACTAAAGCTATCCAGCACATTCATAGACACAAAATAAAAATAAATTAAATATTAAGCTGCTAAGGGAGAAAACGAATCAGTGGTCCTACCCAGCTGTGAAGCCTGATAAATAACAATAATGGGCCCAGCAAACTATTGCTGTTAGTGCTGTAGTGACACTTTTTTCTTGGAGGTAATCAACAGCCATCTAATTGGAATTAAGGCCTGCTCAATAGGAGGGAACTCCTGTGCAGTACTGTAAACATAGACAGAGACACATGGCTGGAGAGGTCATAGATCCTAGAGAAAACCCTGCCACATCCCTAGACCAATGTAATATCTTAATTCTAAATATGCATCCTCCTATTTACAGACAAGTGTACCTTTCACCCCTCATCAAAGAAGATTCTTTTTGTAACAGATGGAGTCTATTAACAGAATTCCAGAACTGATCAAATGTAGAGAAAAAGTATTGTGAGACACTTAACTCTAAGTGATACATCTTTAATGCAACCTCTACACTTAGGATGAATGCGTCTCTTTACTCTCACCAGAGAAGCTTCCTAATGCAGCAGATGGTGATTACACAGAGACCCACAATTAGCCAATGTGCAGAGAACAAGAGACTGCAGGTACTTACCCTTGAATAGGACAGCTGTTTCAAACCTCTGCCTCTCAAGGCTCAGGGATCATTGCAGAAGAGGTGGAAAGATTAGAAGAGCCAGAAGGGGTGGATGACCACAAGGAAACAGTCCTTCAGACATCTGGTCATTTACTCTTATGAACTAACAACAATGGTGACAGCATGCACAAGTTCTATTTAAGCTCAAACCAAACAAAATCTCAGCATAGACATGAGGAAGTGGATAAGAAATCCCAACCCAGCCCAAGGAACTTTTGGCAACTGATGGCTGCTGAGAGGGACAAAGAAAATGTTTTACATGTTTGAGATTCTTCTTTTTAAAATTCTTTATTTTTGTTTTATGTATATGAGTGTATTGCCTGCATATGTGTAAGTGCACATATGTCATACAATGTCCATGGAGGTCAGAAGTGGTTGTTGGATCCCCTGGAACTAGAGTTAGAGATGGTTGTCAGCTATCATGTGGGTGCTGGGAACCGAACTTGGGTCCTCTGCAAAAGCAGCCAGTGCTTTTTTTAAAAAAATATTTTATTTATTATTTTTATTTTATGTGTATGAGTGTATTGCCTGCATGTGTGTGAGTGCACCCATGTCATGCAATGCCGCAGAGGTCAGAAGAGGGCTTTGGATTCCCCTGGAACTGGAGTTAAGGACAGTTCGTACGTAGCTGCTCTGTGAGTGCTGGAAATTGAACCCAGGTCCTCCACAAGAGCAGTCGGTGCTCTTAGCCCCTGAGCCATCTCTCCAGCCCCAGGGTTGAGATTCTTGGTGGGCCCAGTGAATGGATCCACACTGAAGGACATTTGGGGACACATATCTTACTCTATAGGCCATATTGTATATATGAGAGTTCATTAAATTGGGAGTGGAGCAGTGTGAGGAGGTGGGGACAGGGGAGCGGATCTAAATGCCATCAAACTATATTGTATAAAAATTGTGAAAATTCAATAAAAATGCCAAAAAAATTTCAAAAGAAAGAATTCAAAGTACAAATCTAATTGGCTTCATACAAAATGGGAAAATGTCATTGGTTATTTTCTAACCAGTGTTAAATGATTTATGCATTTAAAATTTTTAAGGTATAAGTTAATGCTTTTGGATTTTCAAATTAAATTGTTGATATTGTCAATATTATAATTTTTAGCCCTTAGTGAACAGGTGCTCCAAAGGTCAGGCTTTTTTCTTTTTTCCTATCTTATCTTTGGAATATATGACCAGCTCTATACTATTATAAGACATTGCTTGAACTTTACCTGCTATTACTTATAAATTTATAAGAAACCGTGTCTTATGTATTTATGTTCTAAACTTAGGAGTCAGACTTTTTCATTTAATCAGTACAGTAATAGCAGGAAACGGATACTAAAGTTCATAGCTGAAGAAACTAGCACTCGGATTAAATACTTTACTGGAGGCTGTCTGACTGTAGAATTTGAAATCAGCGTACTTTAACTCTGAAGACCTTGTTTCACATTTATGAACTGGGCAAATAAACTATGGTCATTGAAATTTCTAATTATAGTTTCATGTTGGCTTATTAATAAAGGAGCTTACTATAAATAGAAGAAATACATATACTATGCATGTAGTTGGACAAATTAGATCACTTTTGGAGGGGTAGACTTTAAATATAAGAGGTTATATGTAAAAATTCACAGATATTAAATCCACAGTCTCGATTTTAAGCTACTGTTTTAGAGCTAGTTAGACTTTGGAAATAAAATTTAAAATATTTGCTTATTGGCATTCTTCATAGCTTGGATTAGTAACATGAAGCAGGCATAACTTATATTCCCATGTTCTTTTTGTTTGTTTTTAAATGTTTTTGTTTTTTGAGACAAGCTCCTACTGTGTAGGCTAGGCCATTCTAGAACTTACAATCTTCCAACCTTAGCCTACCAAATTCTTACTTTCAAATCATTTAAACTTTTAAAATGTTTATTCAATCCTAGATACTCAACAGATAGATATATGTTTGAGATGTTGCTTTTGATTTTCTTTTATTTTATTTTATATGTATGTATGTATTGCCTGCATGTAGGTAAGTGCACCCATGTTGTGCAATGCCTGCAGAGGACAGAAGAGGCTGTCAGATCCCCTGGGACTGGAGTTATGGACAGCTGTTAGCTGCCATGTGGGTGCTGGAATTCAAACCCGGGTCTTCTACAAGAACAGCCAGTGTTCTTAACTGCTGAGCCATCTCTCCAGCCCACAGTTGCTTTTTGATTTTCTACAAAAGTTGCTAATTGATACTCCCAATCATACAGGGATCTTGTGACAGAGGAAGGACCAGTGACTTCAAAGCTGCTGATTCTCATCTGATGATCTTTTTATAGCATCCTCATTTCTTCTTTTCCTTTTCCCCTGAATATTCTGAGTGAAAATAAATCATTATCTATCAGCATGGATGTTTTCTGAGAGATATATTACTGAAACCTTGTTATCACAGGTTCAATTTTTCTATCCTTTCAACTTCTTTTATGATCCTTTTTAATGCTCAGAGCAGTAGACCTAAATGTTCAGTTTCTGGTTTTACTTCAGTTCTTGGTGTATAGGATTATGAAAATTATATTCTCTAAGACATATTTTGAGAAAATAAAAAATAATGTCTGTGGCCGGGGAGATGGATAATCAAGTAAAGGCCCTTTCCAAGCCTAACAGCCTGGGTTTGATCCCTGGGACCCACATGGTAGAGGGAGAGAACCAACCGCCCCACAACTTGTCCTTTGAGTCATTTGCTTGCCCCTTGCCCCACATAAATAATAAAATAAATGTAGTAATTTTTTTTAACTTTCTGAAGCTTATTGGGGGTTTTGATAAGCAGTCTGGTTTTCTAAGTATATGTGTATTATTTTCTTTCACTCATGTATTAGAGGACTGTTAAGTGTTCATGTACAGCTTGGAACTTTTATTAACCTAGACAGCTTCCTTTTCTTTCTTATGATTGTGATTTTACAAATTACTCTGACTGGTCTTGAAATTATGGCATTCTGAATGTATTAATCTTGGAAATTCTAGCTAGTCATTCTCTTTTCAGACTCACTGGAGTCAAGCAGTAACCAAGCTCCAGAAGGCCTACCTAACATACATGCATATCAGACTGACTAGATCTAATAGAACAGTGTGTTTTTTTCATAGCCTTCGAGTTATGTATACTTTATTATTCATTTTCATAAGAATAATTTGAGTGTGTACATTTTTATTTTATATTCTTGAACAGTCACAATGATATTTTGAAAAAAATGGGAAGGGGTTGGCTGGAGAGATGGCTCAGCAGTTAAGAGCACTAGCTGCTCTTGCAGAGGACCTGGGTACAGTTCCCAGCACCCACGTGATGGCTAACAACTGTCAGTAACTCCAATTCTGGGGGATCTGATGACCTCCTCTGACCTCCATAGGTATTTCGTTATGGGCGTGAGGGGATCTCGGGGCGCCAGCTGCTAGCGTGGTGCCGGTCTCCTGCTCGCACCTGGGAAGGGGCGGGTCCCGCGGCTTGTCTGCTCTGTGTTGCTGGCGGGTCCCTGCTTCTCCGCGTCTCTGTGGGTCTCTGCTACCGGGGCTGGCCCGGTCGAGTTCCACCCCAATTTCACCCGTGCACTCTCTCTCTAAGTTCGGGACCCGTCAGCTGCCAGGTCAGGAGGAGAGGTGCGGGACGGCTAAAGCTGGATTTCCGTGAGTCGATGACGGAAGGATAGCGCCCCCCCCACACACACTGGATCACAGGATTTAGTGTTACAGCTTCAGACAAGTGACTCAGCTCAAATCTTGGTGATTCAGCTTCAGCTCCAGCTTTATTGGGGTAAAACTAGGACTATTTATAGTGTGGAGACAGTAGAAGAAGCCTTAGCTGATAGGTACTCCTGGAATGCTTCATTTACATAGGGCGGTGGGCTTCTATCAGGCTATCAGACAACACCTGATTAAAACCTGGTAGCTCCTGTGCCGGAGGGCAGG
>NW_008342423.1:1726659-1731181 GCF_000622305.1 Nannospalax galili
TTGGGGATTTTTCTAGAAATAATTTTCATTTTATTTTTAGCATTGTTTTACTTTTCTATTTTAATTGGAATAGTAAAAATAAATATTTATACTTTTTTCTGCTTTACCTTTTCACCAAAAGTTTTCATTTGGTCTGATATCCTAGGCCTCATATTTATATATTAAGCCATATAGTTTCAATTTTCTGATTTTTCATGTAAAACTTTATGAAATATATAGAATCGGCCAAAGCCTATAATTTTAAAAATTTGAAATAAGAGTATAGATTGTGGAATTAGTCTTAGGTACATATTCATATTATTTTTAAATTTTTAGATTTATTTTGTTTTTATGTATGTTTTGCCTACATGTAATTATACCATGTGTGTGCCTGGTACTCTTGGAGGCCGGAAGAGGGCAAATGGAAATGGAGTTACAGATCATTGTTAGCCACTGTGTCCCATTTTTTTTTTTAACTACTAGGAAGGACTGTAGGTTATCTCCTTCTGTAAACTAAAGATTCTGTAGTTTAAAGCAGGCAAGTTTTTGTTTAAAATAATCTTCTTTGGGGCTAGAGAGATGGCTTAACAGTTAAGAACACTGACTGCTCTTACAGAGGACCCAGGTTTGATTCCCATCACCCACATGGTAACTACCAACCATCCATAACTCCAGTTCCAGGGGAGTCCAACACCCTCTTCTGACCTCTGAGGGCATTACACAACACGGGTGTATTTACACACATGCAGGCATTACACTCATACACATAATTTTTATAATTAATAAAATATTTTTCAATATATTTGTATTTTTATTGAGTTTTTGTAATTTCATACAACAGTTATTAACTAAATTTAGACTCCCTCCCTCATCTATGGCAGCTCAATCACTCCTTTAACTTATATATATTAATAATAAATAAAATTTTATTTATTATTTTTATTTCATGTGTATGCATGTTTTGCCTGCATGTAGGTAAGTGCACCTATGTTGTGCAATGCCTACGGAGGACAGATGAGGCTGTCGGATCCCCTGGAACTAGAGTTATGGACAGTTGTTAGCTGCCATGTGGGTGCTGGGATTCAAACCTGGGTCTTCTGCAAGAACAGTCAGTGTTCTTAACTGCCGAGCCATCTCTCCATCCACTTATAATAAATAAAAATTTTAACAAAAGAATAATGTTTGTACTCTTTTGAAATAGGATGTGAGCTGCAATGAAATTCAAACTGTACCTTCTCAAATTGGTAATCTAGAAGCCTTGAAAGACTTTAATGTAAGAAGAAATCATCTAGTGTGTTTGCCTGAAGGTAAGCAACTGGCAAATAATTGTCTTATTGGTATTTATCTTTTTATTTTAAAGTTTTGTCAGACTGATGAGTACAGGAGTGTAAGAGTAAGGGCCGATATTTGAGAGTTAATGTTTCTTTAGTTAGTATTATCTTCTAGATTGTGGAATTTAGAAAACTGGAGCTGGGCCTTACGGCATAGACCTATTATCCCACCTACTCAAGAGGCTGAGATAGGAGGATCTGAAGTTCAAGACCTACCCTAAGCAACTTAGTGAAACCTTGTCTGAAAGTAAAAATTAAAAGGTGGACTGGGGCATTGCGGTACCTGCTTGGAGCTCAGCAGACCAGTGAGTGCCAGGTTCTGGCCTCCCTCTGGCCTCCAACTACCAGAGGGCCTGAGAACCCAGGGGATAGCCTGATAGCCCCTGGATCCTGCATCCACACAGAGGGGAGCTTCCCCTAATTGTGCCATACCATCCACCTACCTGGGATTTTGTGAGGCCCCTTCCCAAGGCCCCAGGGGAGATATGCCTTTGGTAGGCTAAGACTGGGATCTCAGCAGCCTGCCAAAGAGTGCCAAGTTCTGGCTCCCCTCTGGCCTCCCTCTGGCATAGGGTTTAAAATGCACAGGACTGCCCGAGAGAGCCTGAATCCTGCCTCCACATGGTGAAGGAAGCCTGAGTGTACCTGACTGGAACCTGAATTGGGCTTCTGTGGGTACCCCTGAATAGCTGATCAGAAGCCATCAGTTCCCTCCAAAATAAACCTGAAAGAACCTGAACCCTATACCAACCAGTTTTACATAACCAGTAAAGAAAGGATCTAGGCACCTGCATAATACAAACAGAAGCATACTTCAACTTAATTCTCATATCAGAATCATGAACAACAAAAGAAATTCACATGCCAAAACCACAACGAAAGAATAATAAAACAGAAAGCCCACCAGCAAAGCCCACCAATCCTGTGGAAGAGTTCTACAAGGAGAACCCCCCAGAGACAACCCAGGACACTGGATTTAAAAGAACAATCATAAACATGGTCAAGGAATTCAACGAATTTAAAGAACACACGAACAAACAAATCAAAGAGATTAAAAAAAAAAAGAGAGAGATAGGGATAAACTTCGAGTGAATTCACAAAAGAGAAACATTGAAGAAAATTCAGGCAGAAATGAAGAAGGAAGTATAAAACTCAAAAAGCCAACTTGAAACAACAGGGGAAAGCCTCACCTCTAGAATGAATGAAATGGAAAACAATATCAACGCTGGAGGATAAAGTTAAGAATTCAACCACTCAAGCAAAGAGTATGGAAAATTGAAAAGAACACAGGAATGGAATATACAACAGATGCAGGACACCATGAAAAGACCAAATCTATGGATCATGGATCATGGGAACAGAGGAAGGAGAAGAATTTCAGGTTAATGGTGTTGACCAGATCTTACACAGGATTGTAGAAGAGAATTTCCCAAAATTAAGGAAGACATCCCCATACATATACAGGAAGCACATAGAACATCAAATAGACAGGATCAGAAAAGAAACTCCCCACAACATATCATAGTAAAAACACTTAATGTACAGAAGAGAGAATACAGAAAGCAGCAAAAGAAAAACAAGTCACACACAAAGGAAAGCTGAACAGAATTAGAGCTGACTTATCAATGCAAACTATGAGATCCAGAAAAGCCTAGACCAATGCATTTCTAGTTCTACATGACAACAGATGCCAACCCAGAATACTTTACCTGGCAAAAATGTCTGTTATAGTTGAGGGGGAAAGAAAAATCTTCCATGACATGAATAGCCTGAAAGAATCCATGTCCACAAAACCAACCCTTCAAAGAATACCTGAAGTAATACACAGAGCAGAGAGAGAGAAACAGTTTACCCTAGGGGCAATGAAAGAAAATAAACAAAGATATAAGCTAGGAAACACAAAATTACACAGAACACAAGCAGCAATCAAAATGACAGCAACCAATACACAACTTTGAATAATAACCTTAAATATCAATGGACTGAACTCCCCAGTCAAAAGACACAGACTAAGTGAATGGATTAAGAAACAAAATCCATGGGGCTGGAGAGATGGCTCAGCAGTTAAAAGCACTGGCTGTTCTTGCAGAAGACCCAGGTTTGAATCCCAGCACCTATGTCGTAGTTGACAACTGTCTGTAACTCCAGTTCCAGAGGATCCGACAGCCTCTTCTGTCCTCCATGGGCATTGCATGACACGGGTGTACTTACCTACATGCAGGCAATACATGCATGCACATAAAAATAAAAATAATATAATAAAATAATTTTTAAAAAAAATCCATCTCTTTGCTGTCTGCAAGAAAGCCATCTCACCTTCAAGGATAGGCACTACCTTAAGGTAAAAGGATGGAAAAGAATATTCCAAGCAAATGGCACTAAGAAACAAGCAGGGGTTGCAATTCTAATTTCTAATATCTGACAAAATAGACTTTAAACTAAAACTTATTAGAAGGGGCAAAGAGGGCCACTTCATTTTGATCAAAGGAACAATGAATCAAGAAGGTATTACAATCATGAACATATATTCACCAAACTGTGGTGCACCCAAATTCTTAAAAACAATACTACAGGACTTTAAGACACAGATTAACCCCAACTCAGTAATGGTAGGGAACTTCAATACCCCACTGTCTCCATTAGACAGGTCAGCTGGACAAAGCATAAACAGAGACACACCTGAATTAAATTATACCATACATCCAATGGACCTAACAGACATCTTTCGATTATTCCACCCAAATACCAAAGAATACGCTTTCTACTCGGCACCTCATGGAACTTTTTCAAAAATTGACCACATACTGGGCCACAAAACAAACCTCAACAAATACAAAAATATTGAAATAATTCCATGCATTCTATCAGACCACAAAGCAATAAAGCTCAAAGTCAACACTGGACAAAGCTCTAGTCACTACACGAATGTGTGGCGATTGAACAACACACTCCTAAACAATGAGTAGGTCAAAGGAGAGTGTAAAAAAGAAATAAAAGAATTCCTGGAATTCTGGACAGTACCACACAACACAACCTCTGAGACACATTAAAAGCAGTCCTAAGAGTGAAGTTTATAGCTCTAAGTGCTTACATTAAAAAATTGGAAAGAGCTCAAATAAATGACCTAACACTGCTACTCAAGCCACTGGAAAGGCAAGAACAAATGAAACCCAAATCCAGCAGAAGAGAAGAAATGACAAAAATCAGAGCAG
>NW_008342423.1:1732107-1733524 GCF_000622305.1 Nannospalax galili
GTTAGCAGCTATGTGGATGGTGAGAACCAAACCTGGGTCCTCTGCAAGAGCAGCCAGTGCTCTTAACCACTGAGCCATCTCTCCAGACAATATATAATTTTGGGGGGGTCTCCTGTCTTTTTGAGACAGGGTCTCCCTGTAGCCCTGGCTGGTCTGGAAACTCACTTTGTGGAACAGGCTGGCCTTGAACTCACAGAGATCCACTTGCCTCTGCTTCTCAAGTGCCAGGACTAAAGGCATGTGCCACCATGCCCAGCTGCCAGTATCATTCTAAATGGAGAAAAACTGGAAGCAGTCCCATTCAAATCAGGAACCAGACAAGGATGTCCACTATCTCCACTCCTTTTCAAAATAGTGCTTGAAACTCTTGCTAGAGCAATAAGACAGGAGAAGGAAATTAAAGGAGTAATTGGAAAAGGTCAAACTATCACTTTTTGCAGATGATATGATACTATACCTAAGCGATCCCAAAAATTCCACCAGAAAACTCTTAGGACTGATCAATACTTTCAGTATAGTGGCATGTTATAAAATCAATCTAAAAAAATCAGTAGCCTTTCTATATACCAATAACAAGCAATTAGAGAAAGAATACAGGGAAATGCTCCCATTCTCAATAGTGTTATGGGTCTATTTAAATTGTGTACCTCATCCCAGTTTAATTTTGGTGGTCATACATATCGAGGAATTCATCTATTTCTTTTAGATTTTCCAGTTCAGCAGAATATAGGTTAGGGTTAGCTTTAGTGTGAGGGTTAGGGTTAGTTTTAGTGTTAGTGTTAGAGTGAGGGATATGGTTAGGGTTAGGGTTAGGGTTAGGGTTTGCATTTGCGTTAGGGTTAGGGTTAGGGTTAGTGTTAGGGTGAGAGTTAAGGATAGTTATAGATTCAATGCAATGCCAATCAAAATCCCCATGACATATTTCACAGACTTGGAAAAAAAAATCCTAAGATTCTATGGAAGCACAAAAGACCTCAAATGGCCAAAGCAACCCTGAGCACTAAGAGCAGTGCCAGTGGGATTACTATACCAGATTTTAAGCTGTATTACAGAGTTATAGTCATAAAAACAGCATGGAACTGGCACAAAAATAGACACATAGACCAATGGAACATCATTGAAGACCCAAATCTGAGTACAGGCAATTTCAGCCACCTGCTACTTGACAAAGGTGCCAAGAACGCACAATCGAGGAAATAAAGGATCTTCAACAAATGGTGCTGGCAAAACTGGATCTCCACCTGTAGAAGAATGAAACTAGATCCTTATTTTTCATCTTATACAAAAGTCAACTCTAAATGGATCAAAGACCTCAATGTGAAAGAAACCCTGAAACTATTAGAGGAAAATATTGGCAGTAACTTACAGGATATAGCTGTAGGAAAGGATTTTCTAAATTGGACAGAAGTTGCTCAGG
>NW_008342423.1:1733720-1783720 GCF_000622305.1 Nannospalax galili
AGAATCAAGAAACCAGATGACCCCATTAAAAGATGGGCTAAAGATCCAAACAGAGAGTTCTCAAAGGAAGAAATAAAGATGGCTAAGAAAACATCTCAAAAAGTGTTCAACATCATTAGTAATTAGGGAAATACAAATTAAAACTGCCCTAAGGTATCACCTTACCCCAATCAGACTGACTAGGATCAAGAGAACAATGATACCAAATGTTGGCGAGGATGTGGAGAAAGGGGAACACTCATTCACTGCTGGTGGGATTGCAAACTCATGCAGCCTTTATGGAAAACAATGTGGAGAACTCTTAAAAAACTAAAAATGAACCTACCATATGACCCCTTTATACCACTCCTTGGCATATACCCAAACGACTCTTCATGGTTGTAGAGACACTTGTACAACCATGTTTGTTGCTGTTCATTTCACAATAGCTGAGAGATGGAAGCAACCTAAGTGTCCCTCAACTGATGAGTGGTTAACAAAAATGTGGTATATTTACACAATGGAGTTCTAGTCAGCAGTAAAGAAAGATGAAATAATGAAATTTGCAGGTAAATGGATGGATCTAGAAACTGTTATACTAAGTGAAGAAACATAGACTCAGAAAAATAAATGACGTATGTTCTCCCTCATATGTGGCTCCTAGCACCAAATCCTTTTAAATTCCAGGTCCTTTTAATAAGATGATGCTATACAGCAGTCCCTTTTGCATGAAACAATTACCATCATCATGACTTCAGCTGAGCCTGATCGCTAAACATAGACACAATTGGGCTTGTCGATGGTTGTGCTCATTCATTAAAGGGGTGCCAAGCAGGATCACTGGACCCTCACCTGAATATCCAGCCACTCTTCCCAGCCAACTAGTCCAGCCTTGGAAGACAAAAGAAAAATGAGGAAGAACCTAATAGAGAGATGCTTTTGGAAGCCCTTGTCAAGAAACTCCAATGGACTCTCATATGAACATTTGAAAATTGCCCTGTTCTTTTTTTAATTCCCGTCTAGAACTTGTAATGCTAATTACTCTTGCCTTTACTTCTCCTTCACCTCTCCCATTCATGATTCGAGGAATTTCTTCTCCCCTTAGAGACAAAAGTTATGTAATTTTGGAGTCTTTTAGATAGACCCACTGAAGGGGTACTCCAGTTGCCTCACCCTGCGCCCCTGTTCAGCATGGAAGAAGCCAGAGCAGTCGGCGTCCCTATTCCATATTGGCAATTTGGGTAACCCCTTCAGAGGATGGCGTGGTAAGAATAGGAGGTAAGAATTGGCCGGGCAGTTAGGGTAAAAAGACCCCAAAGAAATGTAGCCAGTTTGTTGGCAAAAAGTCAAAATGTCCTTGGACCTGTTAGCAACACACTCTGTTCCAAGGCCAAAAATGTCAAAAGTATTTGAGGGCTTGTATCTAATCCTTAAAAGATTTTAGGGTTACCTCTTCAGAGGAGGGAATGTTGGAGGGGAGGGAGTGGGCATGGATTTGATCAAAACACCTTATATGCATGTATGAAATTCTCACCGTTTTTGTGAAAATTAAAAAAAAAAAAAAAAAAGGTGGACTGGGAGGAGATTTGTAAGTTTGAGGCCAGCCTGGGACCTTGTGTTCAAAAAGACAGAGAGACAGACAAGGGCTATATAATTCTGTGATAGAGTGTTTCGCTAGCTTGTTCAAGGTCTGAAGTTCAATCCCCAGTACCAGCAAAACAATAGCAAAAATTTCTTCATTGAAAAATTTTGATTGGTAATTGTTGATCAAGTGATTCCATCTTTAGATCCTGTTGACTAATGAACTATTGTAGTTGACAGTTCTGGGGAGTGGCATTGGGAATTTTTAGTAAGCATGACTATTGGGAGAAATGCAATACGTTTGATAAAGGGATAGTTTGATAAAGGGATAGTGTAATAAAAATCATTCCTGCGAGCTGAGCGTGATGGCGCAAGTCTTTAATCCCAGCACTCTGGAGGCAGAGGCAGGCAGATCTCTATAAGTTTGAGGCCAGTCTGGTCTACATAGTGAGTTCCAGGCCAGCTGGGGCTACTGGAAGACCCTGTTTCAAAAAAAAGACCCCCCCCCCAAGAATCATTCCTTCAATGAGCACTGACTTTTAGACTTTGAAAAGAAAGAAAAAATAAATGGAGTTTGAACTGATCTTTTTAATCCTTCACAGGAAAAGTTTAAACAAAGTCTAATTAAGGATGTGAAGGTATAATCATAGATGAACAGCTGTACTAGAAGACTGTTTATTGTAGGCAGACTGTAATTAAATATTATCAATCGTTCACAAATAGAAATTCAGAAAAGAGGGGCTTGGAGAGATGGCTCAGCAGCTAAGAGAACTGGCTGCTGTTGCAGAGGAACTGGGTTCAAATCATAGCACCCACATGGTAGCTAATAACCATCCTAACTCCAGTTCCAGGGGATCCAACATCCTCTTCTGACCTCTGTGAGCATTGCACAACATGGGTGCACTTACAAACATGTAGGCAATACATTCATACACATTTAAAAAATTTTTTAAAAAGAAATTCAGAAAAGGAAAGGCTATAAATGAAAGTGAAAATGAAGACGTTTTTGATCTTTTTGAGTCAGGGTCTCCCTGTATCCCCAGCTGACCTGATATCCTCAGGCTGGCCTTGAATTCACAGAGATCCAGACTGTGTTTTTATTTCATTTGGTCATGGAAATTTTCTTATATCTGAACTCTATGTGTTTAGCATCCAGCTACCAGAATGATCTGCTTGTGATGACTCTTATTTTATACATACCATCACCCTAATCTTATAGATTAATCCAAAGAAAATTCTAGAAAACAATTCATAAACATATCAGAATTTGTATCTAAAAAAATAAGGAATCAGTTATGTATTGGCGTTTTCTTGTAATCCTAGCACTGGGAAGCTAGAGTCAGGAAGATCAAGAGTCTGAGGTTTGCCTGGGCTATTTAGTGAGACCCTGTCTCAAAAACAAACAGAGAAGAAAAAGCCAACAACAACAATAAAAAGAAAGTTAAATCTTGAGAAAATATTTTTATAGCAGTGGTTTTCTAGATTCTATAAAATATGACATAATTTAGAATAAATGTTAACTAATGATGCTTTTGCTTTCACTGTGAAGTCTAAACATTTATACCAGTTTGATCCAGTAAATACTTAGTTCTAACAACATTTGACATTTTGAATCTCAAGTAAACCCTTAAGAAAATTATTTCCCCATTTACCTGTAGGCATTTGTCACCATACATTGCCCAACAATCCCAGCCTTTCTCTCTAAACTTGTCCAGTAACCCTCACGCCTTTTGCCTTTAGGGCTTTCCTAATTTCCTCTTGGTTTTTGTCACCAACTCAGGTTGGTGATGGAAACTCTCAGGAAATCCAGGCTTATGACATATGTTCTAATTCAAAATATATTCTCTCTTTCCCTTTCCTTCTTTCTCTCTCTCTCTCTCTCTCTCTCTCTCTCTCTCTCTCTCTGTGTGTGTCTCTCTCTCTCTCCTCCCCCCCTTCAGTACTAAGAATTTAACAGGGTTTTATGCACACTAGACAGGCTTCTATTTACTAAGCTATGTCCCCATTTCATTTATTTTAGTTAGTTAATTAGTTATTTCCATTCTGAAACAGAGTCTGACTTGACCCGGCAGTCCTAAAAGTCTCAGTCTCCCTGCCTTGACTCCCAAGTGGCTGGGATTATACCCACCCACCCACTTACAACACTAGCCCTCAAATTCTCTCTAGGATCATCCCTTTCCTCAGGAACCACTCACTATAGTTTATCTTAGAGGCTTGCTTATATAGTAAGATTACTAACATGAAATCCCTTAGTGAAAACATTGAAGTGTGCCTGTGTGTGTGTGTATGTGTGTGTTTATTTTTGTTTTGTTTTTGTTGGTTGATTGGTTTGAGACAGGCTGTCCTAGTATATAGCCTTACCTCAAATTCACAGTCCTCTTGCCTTACACCTTATGAGTGCTGGGATTGCAGGTGAGTGCCACCACACCCAGTAATATTGAGGTCTTGATGCAAATATGATGCCGTCTCTCATCTCATTCCTTTGTGACCAACTTTTTCTGTTGGGAAGATTTGAAGCCCTTCCCTTTATTCCTGTTCACTGAACTTTGATAATGTGCCACAGTGTGGGTTTTAACTCTGGATCCTCACCAAACTTGATAATTTCCTTTTTCCTGGTTTTTCTGTTTTGTTTTGTTTTTTTCAAATTTAATTTGATGCTTTGGATTTTCTCACTGCTTTTATTATTTCTTTCTTTGTCATTATGTTACCTTTAGTAAAATAGTTCAAACCATTCTTAAATTTTAAGTTTCAGAAATTCATTCTGAATTTTTAGTCTTGCCATTATACTTTTCTAAAATGCCTAATTACTCTGTGATGATTTGACATGACTTTTTAATGGTTGGGTATCTTGTTTCTCTGAAATTAAAGATACTCTAGCTTTTCAAATTTCCTTCTCCTCCCATACAATTACTTATTTCTTCTAAGTTCTTCTTAAAAATTAGTATGGTGGCGCACGGCTTTGATCCCAGCACTCCAGCACTCGGGAGACAGAGACAGGTGGATGTCTGTGAGTTTAAGGACAGCTTGGTCTACATAGTGAGTTCCAGGACAGCTGGGGCTACAGGGAGACCCTGTCTCCAAAAAAAAAAATTAGTTGGTTCATTTTTATTTCTGTCTTAGATGTTTTTGGAAACCCCTAAAGTTTTGTGGATCATATATCAGGTATAAACAGCATAACAGTCATTCTGAATGTATTGTGCAGAAATTGTTGAAGGGTAATTAAGCAACAGACTGCATGTTTTATTAGGGCAGCTTATCAGTATCTAAGGGGCTTTTTTAATGGGACTGTGTGGTTTCTCCAGAGAAAGCTGTGGCATCTCTTCTATAGTGTTTGTATTTCTAACTACTGGCATTCAGAACTGGATAAAATGGGGTAGGTGGAAGGTGGACTTGCCATTAGTGTATTGACACATCCTCCATTTTCAAATGGTGACTAATCCTCACTTTCTATTGAACCTTGCTTCCTAAATTCAGAGCCTTTTCATATAATTTAATTAGAGAATAACCTGCTAGCTCCTATAGCAATTGAAGATGGGGCATGCCCCAGCTTGTAAATTGGAACTGGAGATACGGGCATCTAATTTTAGCTATTTATAAAGACTGTCACCTAGGGGTTGGAGAGATGGCTCAGTGGTTAAGAGCACTGGCTGCTCTTGCAGAGGACCCGGGTTCAATTCCCAGCACCCACATGGTGGCTAACAACTGCCTGTAACTCCAGTTCCAGGGGAATCCGATGCCTTCCTCTGCCCTCTGTGGGGCATTATATGATACAGGTGCACTTACATACATGCAGGCAAAACACTCATGCATATTTTAAAAAGGGAAAAAAAAGACTGTCATCTAGTTTTTCTGTTATAATTTTCTGTAATGGTCTCTAGCTTCTGAGAGCCAATGGGTGGGGGTTAAATTGCTTGATTTTTATTAGCATGCCTCCTATCTGTAGACACATTTTATGACATATCAGTCACCAAGAATAGATGTAAATAACTATTTGAATCTACCACATTTAACCGGAAACTCCTGTAAAAAGAAAATGTGCAGTTTTAAAATGTCATTAATTGTTCACTTCCATTTTACCTCCATGCAGAGCTGGCAGAGTTGCCTTTGATACGGTTAGACTTCTCATGCAATAAAATTACAGCAATCCCTGTTTGTTATCGGAACCTCAGGCACCTACAGATGATCACCCTAGATAACAATCCGCTACAGTCACCTCCTGCACAGGTAAACTATCAGTGAAATATGTTATGGATGACGTTTAGTTCTGTGCATTTATCTTTCTATTAGAAAGTTCTTTTTAAAAAATTTATACACATTCTTTAGAAGCCTTGAATAAATGGGATGGAAGAAAGATGATGTTTCCAAAAACATTTTTCCTCTCACTGATTTGGCACTTTGGTATGTATGTTTGTGAGTGTTCGTGTATGTGCTAGAGGTTGATGTCAGATGGCTTTCTTAGTCGCTCTCTACCTTACTGTGGTTTTTTTTGTTGTTGTTTGGGGATTTTATTTTGTTTGATTTTTTTTTTTTTTTTTTTTTTGATTTAAGAATAACAATTATACCACCTTAAAATAGTTATCATAATAATATTTCACTGTATTTGAACAGTTCTTCATGATAGCTCTTATCCTTAACGGTAATTATTTTTTGCTCCGTTATTATTTATTGATTGTTTATGTATATGAGTATATTGCCTGCATGTATGTGAGTATACTTGTGTCATGCCTCAGAGGCCAGAAGTGGGTGTTGGATACCCCTAGAACTTAGCCGCCATGTGGGTGCTGGGACTCGAACCTGGGTCCTCTGCAAGAGCATCCAGTGCTCTTAACTGCTGAGCCATCTCTCTAGTCCCAGAGCTGGAGGTCAGAGGACCACTTCTTTGAGTCCATTCTCTCCTTCCATCTTTGGATTCTGGGGATAATATTGCCAAGCCATCTCACAAGCCCTTACTCTGCAGTTTTTTAATGATTTTATGTAAGTTTATGGCAGTCATTATGACTGTGCATAACTAATCACTGTGTTAAATTTACTTGGTATTGTAATAGTGTTTATAATTGTAAATTATTTCTTTTACTTAAACTTTCTAGTAGCTAAAAGATAAAAACCTAAAATAAACACTAAGCCAGATGATATGTTTTTTTTTTAATCATTACCCTACATATTTAACAAAGATGCCTTCAAGACCCAATTTGTATTACATAAAAAGCTAGTTATGATAAAAGGACATCTATATTTCAAATGAGTAATAATTTGGTTGCATTTATGTTATTTTATTTAGATATGTATAAAAGGTAAAATCCACATATTTAAATACCTGAACATACAAGCTTGTAAGATTGCTCCAGATCTGCCAGAGTATGAAAGGAGACCCTTGGGTTTTGGCTCCTGGTAAGTATGTGCTATTCCTTTGTCATAGTACATCACAACGGAATCAAATAAGCTAAATCTTTAAATTGGTTTAATGTTTGTCTGAAGGAAGCAGCACTCTATTCTCAGAATGTGTGCATTAAATGTGAATTAATTACAGGGATCTGAGAAAGTACAGTTCTACATCAGGCTCTCTCAATTTGGGTACTATTGACATTGTCATCCAGACAATTCTTTGTTATGAGAGGCTATCCTCTATACTGTGGAACAACTAGTAGTATCCCTGGCCTCTACCTACTGAATGCCAGTGCCACCTTTCCAGTGTAACATACATACTTAAATGTCTCCAGATACTGCATATAAACTTAGCTGTACTACTTAAAAAATTTCTGACTTACAGCAAGTCATTTGAATATTTTGAGTTTTATTTCCTTCAGGAGAGTGAAGAAGGATTGGATATACTGACTATTAACATCACTTCAAGATCTTTTAGTCTATGAAACCCTCAAGTACATACATGTGACTTGTAAGATCATACTTGGCATTTCCAGCTGTGTGGAGCAATTTTAAGTATAAGAATTAAATTTAAAATGGGCAATATGGATATCCCAGTAAAGATGCAGTAATGCTCATGACCTTTACTCAACATAGAGCTTCTCAGACTTCGATTCGGAACCTGTCACATTTTGCTAAAACCACAGTCCAATCAGCTTGCTTTTCAGTTTTGTAACCTAAACCATATAAATAAATTTCCATGTGGTTTCTGTAGTCAAGCATTTCTATGGTATATCAAACATGTATGTATCATTTTTAGAAAAGGAAAATATATTATAATTTAGTTTCTATCATAAATGTTTAAAAGAAAATGCTTGAATGTTTTATATTATAAAGGTGTACTCTCAAGCTATCTGAAAATTTCACTTACATAGAACATGATTTATTGGGTAAACAGAGTATTACTCTTTGGGCCTTGCCTTCTATCCTTTGCCACAGATGGTGTCTTCACTCTGGTATTCCTCACTCAACTGAGTAGGTGGCATACACAGTAATTATTCCACAGATAACAATTGAATGAAAAAAAAAGCATTTGGCTGGGCATGGTGGCGCATGCCTTTAGTCCCAGCACTCGGGAGGCAGAGGCAGGCGGATCTCTGTGAGTTCAAGGCCAGCCTGGTCTACATAGTGAGTTCAGGTTAGCTGGGACTACAAGGAGACCCTGTCTCAAAAAGACAAAAAAAAAAAGCATTTATTTAATTATACAATATTTCCTCCAGGCTTTCCTCTGCTTAAAGTCATCGGAAAGAACTTTGTAGTGTCAGTCGAGGTTTTTTAGTGTGGCTGTTACATTGAATACTTAGGTAGACTGAGTTTGAAATACTAGCTCCCACCTCTACTTAAACATAGAGTAATAAAGATTTTAGGATATTTATACAACAAAGAAAATGAAAATCATACCTCCAAACCATTCCTGCTGAGAGCATCCTCAGTTCTGATGGTTAACAGATGGTTTTAGCTCTGAGAGGACCAAAGTAGGTAAAGGATGTTAAGGACCTAAAAGATAAGGTTTGGACAGATGGTGAAGATGAGTTTGATAATGTGCTAGAGCTAAGCCTCTTGTAGAAGGAAGATTTTGATTATGATGTGACTCAGACCATTATTGCAGGAGGTTTTCGTTTCACATTTTCCTCATTTTCTTTTTTCTCCAAATTCAGTTAATTGCTTATAATATGGAAACTCTTGTTAGTGATGGGCAAAAGGCTTTTTTTTCTGTTTTAAGTTTTCATTAAAAACATTTTATCTGCTAGGCGTGGTGATATTCACCTTTGATCCCAGCACTCAGGAGGCAGATGCAGGTGGATCTCTGTGAGATCAAGTGCAGTCTGGTCTACATAGTGAGTTCCAGGCCAGCTGGGGCTACAGGGAGATCCTGTCTAAAAAAAGACCCCCCCCCAAAAAAAAATTCTTTTAGCCTATACTCTTACAAGATGTACAACAGATGAAAAGTAGACTTTTATTTCGTGTATACTAATTAATTTTCCCTGTTGGAGTTAGTAATCCTTGGTAAGGAAAAACTTCCCTGTCCTGAAATAGCAGAGTAGGAACATCTAACTGCTACTGTTACATTTGAAGTTTAAGATAGTTAATTGATGGTGAATGCCAGCTGTGTGTATTTGAAGATCATTTGATGAGACTAAATAATGGATAGTGAGCTTTGATTGAGGGTTCATATACTATTTGCAGAACCTGTTTCTCTGTGACCTGTTGCTTAGTCCTGAGGCAGACCTAATTTTGGGTGGGAAGTATTGTAGTCCTTGTGTTATTTTAAAATATATGTTAATTATCCTAAAAGAATATCTTTGGGGATGGGGAGATGGCTCAATCTGCAAAGTGCTTGCCACACAAACTTGAGGGCCTGAGTTCAGATTCCCGGCACCCATGTAAAATGCTGGGCCTCTAATCCCAGTGCTGGGAGGCAAAGACAGACAGATGGATCCCTAGAGCTTGCTAGTCAGCCAAATCAGTGAGTGCCATGTTCCATGAAAGACACTGTCTCAAAAACTAAGGTAGAGCGTGATCAAGGAAGACACTGCTGTTGACCTCTGGCCTCACAAGCATATATAAAAGGATATCCTGCTGATTTGCGATCAGCAACATTTTCTGAGAACACAGAGACAGTGATAGCTATAAAAGTAATAAATTATGCTTCACCTAAATTAAGAGTATCTACTCATACAAAGAAAATGTATATAGCCTGGGAGAAAATATTCATAAAACATATGAATGTTAGCCAACTTGTATCCAAAAAAAAATTGATTCTCAGTAACATGATGCTGAGAAATAAAACCCTACCTAGCTCAAAGAATATGTGATTCCATTTTTGTAAGTTCTAGAATATGCTGTGCTAATTATATTAATTTTCTTTTTTCAACATAATAAATTGTCATAATCTTTATAGACGAGCAACAAAAAAATGTTTGTCTTAAAATTCTCATGAACAGGCTAAATCAGGACCGGGCTCCTTCCTGTGAGTTCTGTGTCGGATCCTTTTTCTAGCCATTTCTACCTTGTAGAGACTGTCTACAGTCTGTGGTTCATGGCCCCTTCTTTCATCTTCAGACCAGTATCATAATACACTAAAGTTGTGTCTCCTTTCACTTTTAAGAAGCCTTTTGATTTCAGTAGACTAATCACCCTATTTTAAAATTATCTTTCGTGTGTGTGTGTGTGTGTGTGTGTGTGTGTGTGTGTGTATTGCCTGCATGTATGTGAGTGCACCCATGTTGTGCAATGCTGTGAAGGTCAGAAGAGGGCTTCCAATTCCCCTGGAACTGGAGTTAAGGATGGTTCAAAGCCGCCATGTGGGGGCTGGGAATCAAACCCAGGTCCTCTGCAAGAACAGTCAATGCTCTTAACCGTTGAGCCATGTCTCCAACCCTAAAATTATCTTTTTTTTAATCAGTATTATTATTTGCAGCCTTAATTCCTATTGCCATGTAAGGCAATACGCAAGTTTCAGTAGTTCATAGTTAGGGCCCATTCATTGTTCAGCCTCCACACTAATTTCAGATAAACAAGAAGCAGAAAAATCCTCAGCAGTGGTTGTCCACAAGAAGCACACAATAACAAAGTGACAAGAACTAACAAGGGAGGGATGAGTGGAAACTGGCAGAACAGAAATGTGCTCTGCCATGAGAGAGGCACAAACATAGCCGCCTTTCAAAATTATACCACCAAGATGTGTGTATTTAAATCTATGTGAATTTTATCTGGAAAAAAGTATTATTAAGCCAGGTATGGTAGCACACACCTTTAGTCCCAGCACTCAGGAGGCAGAGGCAGGTGGATCTTTGTGAGTTCAAAGCCAGCCTGGTCTACATAATGAGCTCCCAGGCCAACTAGGGCTAAAGGGAGACCTTGTCTCAAAAACAAAAAGTATTATTAAAAGTGAAAACAAACACAGGCTTGGTGGTGCCTGCTTTTATTCCCAGTACACTGGAGGCAGAAGCAGGGGACTGTCTGTGAAACAGGCCAGCCTGGTTTACATAGTGAGTTCCAGACCAGCCCAGGCTCCATGATGAGACTGGCCTAGCATGTAAAGGCCCTTACTTGACCTGAGTTCAATCCCTGGGACCCACATGGTAAAGGGAACTGGCTCCCACAAGTTGTCCTCTGACCTCCAAATATGCAATGAGGTGTACACCACACACACACAAACAAAACCAACAAAGAAACTTCATAACTGAACCACACTGGAGATCAAAAGATACAAAAGAGGGCTAGAGAGGTGGCTCCTCAGTTAAGAGCACTTGCTGCTCTTACAGAGCACTGGAGTTCAGTTCCCAGCACCCACATGGCGACTCACAACCACCTGTAACTCCAGTTCCAGGAGATCCAATGCCCTCTTCTGGCTTCTGAGAGCTACTACATGCATGTGGTACACATACATTTTTTTAAATCTTTAAAAAAATTGAAAATAGAAAAAGAAACAGAAGGTACTTTCTTGAGAGCAATGGAACCTTCAATAAAAGAGACCACAATCTAGACCACAAATCAAGTCTTATCAAATACAAAAGAATCTTAATAACCTTATAGCTTATCAGATCATAGTGTAGAAAAAGCAAAAAAAAAAAAAAAGCAATACTTCTGGAAAACTGTAGAAGCTACATAAGTACGCAGAGATAGAACAGTACACCCCTGAATGATTGAGTCACTGAAGAAAGCAAGGAGGAGATTTAAAAATTCCCAGAGTCAAATGAAAATGAAATTACAGCATGTCAGAACCCCTAGGATACAGCTGAGGCAGTTGTATGAAGAAAGTTTATAGTTCACATAAAAAGAAATCAGACACATCTCAAATACCCTAATTATGCACTGCAAATCCCGAAAAAACAATAACCCAGGCTCCAAAGCAGAAGATGGCAAGACATAATAAAGCGGTTAAGATTTAAACAAGATTGACAAACCCCTGCCAGTCTAACTGAAAGAAAGAGAACACCCAAAATAACAAATTGAGAGATGAAAAAGAGGCCATCACTACAGATTCCAACAAAATACAGAGTATTCCTAGGGTATATTAAAAAAAAAAAACTAGAAAATCAAATGGATAAATTCCTAGACACATACAGCATACCAAAATTAAATTTAAAGACATTAAAACACTAATAAGGTTTTAAAACTTCCCAACAACAACAAAAAAAGTCCAAAACCACGTAGATTCACTGCAAAATTCTACCAAACCTTCAAAGAAGTACTAGCGCTAATGTCTCTGGAACAGTTGCATTAAATACCAAACTCATTCTGTGAAGCCAGTGTTAACACTGATACTACTGCGAGGAAGGGAGGGAGGGAGAGGGAGGGAGGATCATGAAACTACACAATGGTCGTTGTGGGGAGGAACAGACCATAAGGGAGATGGGAAACAGAGAGGAGTGGAGAACAAGTGATAAGAAAGCTGGAAGGACAGGACTGGAGAGACGGCTCAACTATTACGAGCACTGGCTGCTCTTGCAGAGGTCCTTGGTTTGGTTCCTAGCACCCACATGGTGGCTAACATCTAGCCATAACTCCAGTTCTAGAGGATCCAACTCCCTCTTCTGGCCTCTTCAGGGCATTGTGTGGCACAGATACATCTACCTACATGCAAGCAATATACTCATACACATAAAAATAATAAAATATTTTTTTTTAATTTCAAAGAACGCTCACTTAGCTCTATGATTTATGTGACTGAGTGCCATGAGGATACTTCTTAATAAAATTTTAACTGGTTATTTCAAGTATTAATTATTAAACTGCATAGTAAGAGCTACTGCTTTCTTTGGCCAGCCATGAAGACCTGTACCCAAGTCGTCCTTATGGAGCCCTTGATTCAGGTTTCAATAGTGTGGACAGTGGTGATAAGAGGTGGTCAGGGAATGAGGTAAGTGGTTCTTCTGTTCATATATTATAACTCCTAATTTAGAAAATAATAAGATTATTAAAAAAAGGAAATGCCTAAATTGGATTTAATTTCTTATTACATAAAATAGAGAAACATCTAGGAAAGGGCAAAAATCCCAACATAGTTCTACCACCTCAAAGTTCTATACTGTTTCTTTTACTAGCTTTTTATTACCGTGTCTAATTTAAGTAGATATTCTGGAAAGTCAAATAGGAGTTGAGTTGGTTAAAACTGAAAGCTGTTTCGTTGTAGCATCATATGTCTATAATCCCAGCTTTTAGGAGGAGAAGGCAGGTGGACTGGGGTGTTTAAAGATAGTTCGACCTACATAGTTCCATAACATCTTGGGCTACACTGTCTCAAACAAACAAAACAGTAACCAAAACCTTGACACCTAGAATTTAAGGAGCTGGATGATCTGGACAGAGGTGGTAGAAAGGATGCTGGAAGCTGGTGAGTAAGTAAATAGGGTGTAACTCATGGGTAAAAAGATTGGAACCTGGGCTTCTAATGTTAGCTCAGTCGTAGAGCTCTTGCCTAGCCATGTGCAAGGACCTGGCCTCAGTCCCCAGTTCACAGAAGGTGGGGGAAACGGGAAACGGCATGACGGGACCACAGCTCAGTGAAGTTTATTCACATGCTCAAAATTATATTGGTTTTGGTTTTGATTAATGAATAGAATTATGTTTTCTACTTTTTAAAATTATCAAGGTATGGCCAGGTATGGTGGCTCGTGCCTTTAATCCCAACACTTTGGCGGGTGAATCTCTGGTCTACATTAGAGAGTTCCAGGCCAATCAGTGCTACATGGGACCCTGTCTCAAAAACCAAAAATAAAAATAAAAAAATTACTACGGTATATTTTAGCTATTATTTAAATTATTAAACCTTTGTTAGAGGGACTAGTGACAGTTTATTGTTTCATTATGACTTCAAAACAAAATTATAACAATCCATTTGTAACTGTAATTACTAATGTGTGTGTGGAGGTGACTATGTATATGAGGGGGGCTGTGTACATACAGATTTATATATGTAGCTCATTTAAATCCATGTGTGCACTTATAATCATAAATATCCTTTTGTTCTTTTTGTTAATTGTGGTAGTTTACCATTTAAAGTAAACATTTCAGTTGCAATAAATATATTGACATTGTATATATACACCATGTTCACTATCAATTTCCAAAACATTTTTGCTATTTCTTCTTATATGTAAATTTTAGATTATATAATACCCATATTTTAAACATGTTGTCCAAAATTGTAAGTTGTTTTTAATATTTCTACTGTTTAAGCCTACAGATGAATTTTCAGATTTGTCCCTTCGAGTAGCGGAGATTACTAAAGAACAAAGACTGCGAAGAGAAAGCCAGTACCAGGAGAACCGCAGCACCGTGGTGGTGACAAATGGCGGAGGTAGACATAATTCTGACACATCTAAAGTGGTTTTTTTTGAGACAGGGTCTTCCTGTAGCCCCAGCTGTCCTGGAAATCACTACGTAGACCAGGCTGGTCTTGAAGGCACAGAGATCCGCCTGCCTCTGCCTCCTGAGTGCTGGGATTAAAGGTGTGTGCCAGTCTGACTTGTTTGGTAATGGGTAATCTTGTGTAACCCAGACTGGCCTCAAACTTCTTTATGTAGCCAAGGATAACCTTGAACTTCTGATCTTCCTGCCTCTGCCTCCCCTTGAACTTCTGGCCCTCCTGCCTCCAATTCATCTACCTGTCTCTGCCTCTGAGGATGTGCCACCACACCCAGCTTTGCAGTGCTGGGGATTGAACTTGGGGCCTTGTGCATGATAGGCAAGGACTACCAATTGAGCTATACTCCTGGCCTCCACCTTAACTTTTGTTGTTGTTTGTTTAAGGGAGGAAGGGTGTATTTTTGACTTATAGTTCCAGAAGAATACTGCCCGTGATGGCTGGGAGGACATGGCAGCAGCAGGGTTGTGTGGTGGTGGGTACGGGAGGCTGGCCGCTCACTTCACTTTTTTTTTTCCCACCTTAACTTTTTTAAAGTGATCTTTTTTTATTTTATTTTTATTTTACATCTGTATTGCCTGCATGTAGGTAAGTGCACCCATGTCATGCAATGCCAGTAGAGGACAGAAGAGGCTGTCGGATCGCCTGGGACTGGAGTTAAGGACAGTTGTTAGCTGCCATGTGGGCGCTGGGATTCTAACCAGGGTCTTCTGCAAGAACAACCAGTGTTCTTAACCTCTGCGCCATCTCTCTAGCCTCTTAAAGTGATTTTTTTTTTTTTTTGGTCTTTTTGAGACAGGGTCTCCCTGTAGCCCCAGCTGTCCTGGAACTCACTATGTACACCAGGCTGGCCTTGAACTCACAGGGATCCGCCTGCCTCTGCCTCCCGAGTATTGGGATTAAAGGCGTGCACCACCACTCCCGGCCTAAAGTGATCTTTTAAATCTACTCTTTTGTTTACTCACCTGTAGCTACTTTTACTCTTCTAAAAAGACTTCTTTTCATGAATGATGAAAAATGTTTGCTACTGGGATGAAACTTGAATTTTTCTCTTTCTTTCTTCAAGACCAAACTACTAGGCACAATTTTCTTCGAGTAGATCTTTGCTGATCTTGATTCTATGACAATCTTCTTTTGAAGTATCAGTCTTTTTAAGATTCTCCTTTTTAGGCCGGGGGCACGCCTTTGATCCCAGCACTTGGGAGCCAGAGGCAGGTGGATCTCTGTGAGTTCGAGGCCAGCCTGGTCTACATAGTGAGTTCCAGGACAACTGGGGCTACAGGGAGACCCTGTCTCAAAAAGACCAAAACAAAAAAAGATTCTTCTTTTTAAGGAGATTAGTTATCTCTTTCAAGTATCCACTGTGTTTGTTTTGAACTTCTAAAATTACAGTTATTTATTTGGAGGGGAAGTGCCACCTCAGGCACGAGGAGGTCAGAGGACAGCTCTAGGATTCCATTTTCTCCGTCTACCTTGTGGGTCCTGGGAATCAAACTCGGGTCATCAGGCTTGGCAGCAAGTGCCTTTACCCAAGAGCCATCTAGCCAATGCTGTTGTTTTAAAACTGTGTTTTCAGGCTGACCTCAAACTCTTGAACTCAAGTGATCCTCCTTCAACCTCCTGAGCACCTAGGACTATGGACACACACCTCCATGCCCATCTTCCAGGCCATATCTTTTTATTTTATGTGTATGAGTTTAAGTGCATCCATGTTGTGCAATGCCTGCAGAGGTCAAAAGAGGGCATTGGTTCCCCTGGAACTGGAATTATGAATGGTTGTTAGCTGCCATGTGGGTGCTTGGAACTGAACCCAGGTCCTCTGCAAGAGCTTTAAACTGCTGAGCCATCTTTCCAGCCCCACCAGGGCATATCTTAATGCTTTTTCTTTCATCTGGAATGATGTTCTTTGGGGCTTCTGGGTCCTAGTTTTTCTTCTGATACTTAAACTTTGTAGTTGTTTTGATAAAATAAGCAGAGTTCCTTCTGCCTCCTTGTACTTCTGAAGCAGAATAGTTTTCAGAAGTCTATTCTGTATTCTTTTGGTTTGAATTATAAATGGCTAATGTTCAGATTTTTAGGACCTGTTCTAAGAGATAATATTACATTGATGTTTAGAAATGCATTATATTTTTGAGACGAGCTTTTGTTTCACCTGGTGTCAGTTGCCTCTTTGCTGTCTTGTCCTCCCCAGCTTACATTCTTCTTTACTCCTGTCATCCCAGTTTTAGATTCCTAATTTTATTTTAAAATTTTCTCTCATATGACATATCCTTGCCATCAGTTCACTTAACACGACATGATTTCTGGATTGGAGCTCTTTGTGGTTATTGAGCGTTTGAAATATGGCTTTTGAGGGCCTAGGGATGTTGCTCAGTACATAAATATTTGCTGTGCAAGCATGCAGACCTGAGTTCTATCTCTAGTGACTACATAAAAGTCAGGCATGGCAGCACACAGATGCAACTCCAGCACTGGGGGCAGATCCTGGAGCTCACTAGCCAGCCATTCTAGCAAAAATGGCAAGCTCCAGGTTCAGTGAAAAACCCTGTTTCAAAACATGAGGTGGAGGGCCAGCAAGATGACCCAGTGGGTAAAGGCACTTGCTACCACACCTGATGACCTGAGTTTGAATCACTGGAACTCACATGGTAGGAGAGAGCTAACAAGTTGTCATCTGACCTCCACACCTGTGCCATGGCAAATGTGTATGTGTCTCCCCCACCTAAATAAGTGTAACAAAAATTAAGAAAAATTAGGTGTGGAGCAATAAAGACACCTGACACTGACCTTTGACTTCCACGTGCACACATGCATGTATCCCCCCCAATTAAAAAAGCTAAAATGTGGCTTTTCTGAATTGAGATGTAACTACAAAATACACACCAAATTTTGGAGACTTCATATGAAAGAATACATTTTATATATGTTGAAATGAAAATATTTAGGTAAATTGAGTAAAATAAAAATATTAAAATTAATGGCGCTTTTTCTTTTTACCTTTTTAAAAGTAGCTCTAGAAGTAAAATATGTTTCACTTTTGTGGTGTATAATCATTTAGTCTTGGACTGTGCTGGTCTAGATCATATGAAAGCCTAATGTTGCTTTTTTGAGAAGTGGTATGAGATATAAACTATTTAGTTGGACAACTTGTAGTGCATTGAATAAATGAATTTATCTCATTTTTAATGTGGATGTGTACTTATAACTTTTTCATCCTTTTAGATCTTAATAAACTAATAACACAAAATTTTAAAATTAACTTGTCAAATTTACTGTTCCTGGCACAGTGAAACGTTGTAAAAAAAAATGGTTCAGTTTAATGCGTCTCTGGAGAAGCCCTCTTAGCATCAAGGAATTTTCCTGGTGTGCCATTTTAACTAGTTATTAAAAGTAGTTAGCTTTAAACTTAAAAATAATAGAATATTCCAAAGTTTACCAGATGAAACAATTCTGTGGCTGTATCTTTTATTTCCCTCTTTTTATTCTAACATATCTTGAGAAGAAAAAATTCCTCAGATGGTTTCCTTTCATTCACAAATTGGTGTGCAATAGCTATAGCCTTGACCTCCAGCAAATAATTTTCTAAATAGAAAAATCTTTGTTCTCATTTTTTTTAAAAGTCCGAGCTACAGGAAGGGAAATGGTCATAAGTTTCTTTTTTCTCCAGGACCAGTTCTTCCTGCCTTGCCTTTTTTTTTTTTAAGCTTTCTTTTGAGTTAGGTTTTCTGCCTCCCAGTACTCCAAGGAGATTTATTAAACCCCAAACTAAAACATGAAAAAATGATGCGGCTTTCAATCTTTAAAAATTAGGCACCTTTTCTACCTCACAAGACCCAAATTGCCATGTTTAAAACACTAGAGAGCTGTCCAAAGGAAAAATAAATGCCAAGTGTCTATACTTCAATAAACTGTCCTCTCTGCTTTCTTTAGTGAATTTAGGACTAATGTTTTCAAGAGACGAGTTTTGTGGGTGGCCATAGACTAAATGATAAAGGTGTGTGTAATGGAAATATTCCTTCCATTGGGAAGGGAAGAATATAATTTTAAGCAAATGTCTTTTGTTAGCTATGTAACTTTAAATGTCCCCCCACCACCAGTGGAACATGATCTGGATCAGATTGACTATATTGACAGCTGTATGGCAGAAGACGAAGAGAGTGATGTCAGACAACCCAAGAGCCTGGATGCAAACAGCCTCAGTTCACAGTTCATGGCGTATATTGAACGGCGGAGAATCTCTCATGAGGTACTACACCCATTTGAGCCTAGATATGTTGGTATCCCCTGGTAAAAGCGATTCCTGATGGTGTGAATTTCTGTTATGTGGCTTGTTGGCTGGGACCTATTGTGTTATTCTCACTTCTGCTTTCAGTCCTGGATTTTTTTCAGACTTAATTTGGGAACTCAGAAAGTGATCTCAAAAAGGGTTCAAGTTTTATTTTTCATTATTTTGAAGAAGAATTAAAAAGTCCTATGACTGGGTTAAGGCCTTTGAAGATAGTAAATGAGGCATAATACTTGGTTATTGTCTTGCTTTCTGGTGGGTTTGTTTATTTTGCTATGATTGTTGCTGACTATAAAACATAGTTTGATCAGTAATTAAGAATTATACAAAAAGTTGACTTTTTAGGAAATATTTAACTTACCCATAGAAGAGTAATAATAAGTTTAATTATGTTGTTGTTTTTATCTTAAGAGAATATAGTGAAACATTGAATTGCCTTAAACAAGTGAGCATTTAGCCTGCTGCAGAATCTCTGCCAGTTCCCCAAAGGTCTTAAGTGGAATCACATTCTTCAGTATGTCTAGTCAGCATAAGAAAATGGCTTCATTTAGTGTGCCGTGTTGATGTCTGGACCGAGTCCCAGGCCCTGAGCAGGATTCTTCGAGAAACACTGGGAGCCTTTTTGAAGAAATCGAGATCAATCATGTGTTGTGGAATACTCTCATTCTTTAAAAAGAATCCTTTGGTTTTCTTGTTTGAAGGCTTTTGAACAGAGTAGCTTTTGTTGGAATTCAGAAGAGATTTGTATTTAAAAATCAGATAAAGTCACATAAATCAAATCTTGCAGCCAAGAGATAGTGATGAACCAGTGATTGATAAAACTTCTTTGTGGTTCAAGCTGCTAATCTTTCTGCTGGAGCCAAGAGTTACTTTCCAATAAAATTTAATTAATAATGTTGTGTAGAAATCTTTAAAGAAATCCCTTTTTTCCCCCTGTGGTCTTTCTCTTTGACCATTTTGTAATGACCAAGGTTATATAAATGGGCTGTCTCCACCAGAACTGGAATGGCTTATTAAAGAACTGTGAAGCACTGTGCTGCTATTTCCTTAGCAGTAGTAGGCTCTACTGTGATGTTTTTAAATTCTAGCCACCTATTATGTATGGTAGTTTTCATGATTCTGTGCCATAAAGCTCTTGTGGGTTTTGTGTCATGAAGCATTCTCATATTTGGCAAATTCTGAAAATATGACGAAGGACTGTTAATTTAGATGGTTTAATATCCTGTGAAGAGGGACTAGGGATATAACTGGGTAGATGCAGTTACACATGTAACAGATGATTTCTAAGGTCCTTCCTCACCATTCAGTAAATATTAGTCGGTTTAATCACTGTAATTTACATAAGACAGTGAGAAGGAAGACACTTTTTTTTTCGTCTTTTTGAGACAGGGTCTCTCTGAAGCCCCAGCTGGCCTGGAACTCACTATGTAGACCAGGCTGGCCTGGAACTCAGAGATCTGCCTGCCTCTACCTCCCAAGTGCTGGGATTAAAGGCATGCACCACCACACCCGGGGAAGGAAGCCTTTTAGATAAAATAAATATTCATAGATTATGAATATTTTTGCTTATCAGTGCACATGTGATACAGCCTACAGTGGGGTTTTTGTTTGTTTGTTCTGATTTGGTTGTGCTTTTATTTTTTTTTATTTTATTTATTATTGTGTCTGCCCATGTGGGTACACATGCCATGGCATGCATGAAGAGGTCAAAAAGACAGCTTTGTGTAGTTGGTTCTCTCCTTCCACATTTATGTGGGCTGTGGACATCCAACTCAGGTTTCTACCTGCTGAGCCATCTTGCCAGGCCCTGCATTTGTTTTCTGAGATAGGGTCTTGCTTTATAGCCTAGGAGGTCCTCAAATTCACAATGCTCCTGTCTCAACTTCCTAAGGCTGGAATTACAGGCATGTACCATCACACACAGCGAGCCTACATGCTTTTATACATAAAACTCACATTGGAAAACCCTGTCAAAATACTTTTTAGCATACTACACACTTTATTAAATGCTGAGCTAATGTGAATAGTACAATCACAGTGTTTAGCATTGCATGCTAAATTTATCTATGTATGCTTTGTGTTGTTGTTTTGGAGTCTAGGGTTCACCAATAAAGCCAGTAGCCATTAGAGAGTTTCAAAAAACAGAAGACATGAAAAGACATTCACATCAAAACAGGTTTGAAAAAGCAATTCTATTCTTTTTGTCTTAAAACTCAATAATAAATTGTTAGTGATTTTGGTTTTGTGCAGATCTGGGAATAGTGAAGTTGTGTATGTTGTACAGATCATGCGTTTAAAGGGGTCCGTGTGCTCTTGTGCTCACACCATAAAAATTTTAATTTATTGATTCCAACTTCATAAACCTAAACCTTAGAATTAATTGGTTTGAAAGTACTTAATAGTAATGAAATTTTGTGGTGATTATGGTATGAATTTAAGATTTAAAGAGTTTAAAGATGTTTCAGAAGTCTTCAGTTCTTTTAACTTAAAATCTTGACTAGATAACAGAGAAAAGTTTTTGCATTCTGATTCGGATTTCAATTTGTATGCTCTTCCCACTACACTTAGCCTCCTCATCTCTAAAATTTACTCAATGTGGTTTCTCATTCTTGAATTCCAAAAATTTCACATAATAGTTAAAAGTTCTTCAGGCTTTGGGTTTTTTTTTTTTCTCTTTTTAATTTACTTTTTTTGTGTTTGAGTATTATACCTGCATGTATGCAAATGCACCTGTGTTATGCAATGCCCTTGGAGGGAGGTCAGAAGAGGACATGGGATCCCCTGGAACTGGAGTTAGGAACGATTGTTAGCTGCTGTGTAGGTTAAAACCCAGTCTTTGGCAAGAGTAGCCAGTGCTTTTAACTGCTGAGCCATCTCTCTAGCCTCTCAACCTTTGGCCTTTGCCTCCTTTTTGTATGAAGGCTTGATATATCCGTTCTTAAATGACAGTAAATTTACTATATAGCATCTGTTGTACATATTTCTTTTTTCTGAACAGTGTTAAAATTGCCTCCGGAACTGTGATAATAGATAAAATAAAGAAAATGTAGGAAAGATAATGAATGAGAAGATTTTATAACTTGGCCTTTTACACACTTATCACTTATTTCTTAGAGGTTTCACTAAATTTTTTATGCTCTGAAATTTATCTCACAATGATAAGTTTTGTTTTGTTTGAGTCAAGGTCTTAGGCATCCCAGAACAGCCTGGTACATACTCTCTATGTAGCTGAGGTTGACTTGGGCTTCTGGTCCACCTGCCTCCGTCTCCCATGAACTTAGATTGCAGGCATGTACTGCCATGCCCAGTTTGTGTGGTGCTAGGTTCAAACCCAGGACTGCTTTCATACTAGCCAGCACCCAACCAACTGAACTACATCCAGAGCCTTGAGTGTGGTCTTCTGAGAACTCCGTTTCATATGCTTGTTTCCTATTACATTTCTTCACCTTGAGTGGATCTAAGCTTTACCTCCTGGTCTTCTAACTTCTTGTATCTATCATAAGTGAAACTCGGTGTCTCTAGGCCTCATTTGAAACCCTGAAGGTAAAAGCCAGCATTTTTACTTAATTTCCTTTTATATTAGTTTCTATTACTTCTTAGAAATTTCACAACATAAAACAACAGCCATTTTATAATCACAGTTCTATAAAAGCCTTGGCAGGCTCCCCTGGGTTTTCTGCTTAAGAGCTTAAATTTAAGTGTTGGGCTGGCCAGGAGACTGTTTCAGGGTATTGGTAGAATTTGGTCCCACAGAGTTACAGGTCTAAGATCTTTTCATCTTTTAGCCATCAGTTGGAATTCATTCTCAGCTCCTTGATATCTTAATTTTGTTTTGTTTTCTGTGAAATTTTAAAAAAGTATTTTCTTTTTATTTATGTGTGTGAGTGTATTACTGGCATGTATGTGAGTATATTTGTGTTGTGCAATGCCCACAGAAATCAGAAGAGGGTGTCAGGGTGTCAGATCCCCTGGAACTGGACTTACAGATTTTTGTTAGCTGCCATGTAGGTGCTGGGAACTGAACCCAGATCTTCTGCAGGAGCAGCCAGTGCTCTGAACCGCTGAGCCGTCTCTCCAGCTCCTGTTCTGTATGAATTGTCATTTTGTTTTGTTTTGTTTTGTTTTTTGTTTTTGAGACAGGATCTCCCTATAGCCCCAGCCGACCTACTGACCTGGAACTCACTATGTAGACCAGGCTAGCCTCAAACTCACAGAGATCCACCTGCCTCTGCCTCCCAAGTCCTGGGATTAAAGGTGTGCACCACCACGCCCGGCCTGTATGAATTTTTAAGATGGAGTCTTTATGTAGTTCCAGCTGAGCTTATAGCTCAGGCTGGTCTCAAACTTGTAGCAATCCTCCTACCTCAACTTCCTGAGTTCTATTATGCCTGGTTTTAGCTCTCTAGTATCTTAATGCTTACATTTTGGTAGATGTAGACAAACAAGCATCACAAATTTATGTGTCTGGTTTGCTAAGTGCTATGAAAAAATGCAAGAGGGAAAGTAAGAAGAATATTTTATGGGGTGACATTTCAATACAAACTTGAAGTTATAAGGGAACAAGCACTATGACTCTCTAGGTGAGGAACAGTCTAGGCAGAGGCCATGAAGTAAGAACATGCTTGGTATAGTCAATAAATTTGGTATATGCAAGAAATACTGGGCTGGAGAGATGACTCAGTGGTTAAGAGCGCTGACTGCTCTTGTGGAGGACCCAGGTTTGATTCCCAGCACCCACATGGTGGCTAACAACCATCCATATGTAACTCCAGTTTCAGGGTATCCAACGTGGGCATTGCATAACACAGGTGCACTTATACACATGCAGGCAATACACTTGTACACATAAAATAAAAATAATAAATTTTTAAAAAAATACTAAGGGCTATAAACAAAGGACAGTTGTGAGGTACAAGCTCAGTTGTGGTCATGTTCTATAAAATGCCAATCAGACACCTGCTTGAAGGATTGAGTAAACAGTTAGATATATGAGTTTGAGGGAAATGGAGAGACTTAGAGCTTAAGCAACTAGCAAAAGAAGCTGGGCAGGATTGGCCATAGGGATAGAAGAAGGAAGATAGTGTCCCAAAGGCTAGAGTGAAAAGAGAAGGGGGCTGGAGAGATGGCTTAGTGGTTAAGAGCACTGGCTGCTCTTGTACAGGACCTGTGTTCAGTTCCTAGCACCCACATGGTAGATGACAACTGGCCATAACTCCAGTTCCAGGAGATCTGATGCTTTCTATCTGGCCTCCACAGACAGTGGATACATACCCATGTGCTATTACATGCAGGCAAAACTCTCATACACATAAAATAAATAAATAAAACTGAAAACATAGAAGGACTAAGAATGTCACACTACTGATAAGTTCAGTGAGGTGAGGCCCACGAAGCAGCTCTAGGATGTGGAAAAGTGTGCCCCTGACAGAGCTGAGCTACAAGAGCAATGCAGTAAGAACAAGATATAGACTGGAGTGAGTAGAAAGCTGAGGAGATGGGGACAATAGGTTTGGCTTGCTTTTTGAGACAGGGTCTCCCTGTAGCCTCAGCTGACCTGGAACTTGCTATGTAGACCAGGCTGGCCTGGAACTCACAGAGATCTGCCTGCCTCTGTCTCCCAAGTACTGGGGTTAAAGGCATGCACCACCACATCTGGCTTGGCTTGTTTTTTAAAGAAGTTTTGGGGACCTCAGCAGACCACCTGAGAGTGCCTGGATTCCACCTGTGTGTGGCGGTGAGCTTTCCCAAATCCTGCCATGTCCAACCCCCTAATCGGGACCATATAAGGCCTCTCCCACTTCACCACGGCTGGACCTCTCTACCCTATACAGGGTAGTGGCTGAGACCTTAGACTGCCTGAGAGTGCCTGGATCTGGTCTCTGCATGGTGGTGGGCTTCCCCAATCATGCTGTGCCCAACCCCCTAATTGGGACCATATGAGGCCCCTTCAACTTCACCAGGGATAGACCACTCTGCCCTACAGTAGGAGCTGATACCTTAGCAGATTGTCTGAGAGTGCCAAAATCGGGCCTTCCCTTAGAGAACGTCCCAAATTGTACTGTGAGTGCCTGCGAGTAGGGGTCCAGATGTTAGAAGGAAGCTGAGAGTACCTGACTGGAGCCTGACTTGCACTTGTGTGGGAGCTCTTGAGTAGCTGATCTGAAGCTTTCAGTTCCCTCCAATATAAAATCTGAGAGAACCTGAAACCTAGACCAACCAACTTTACATACCCAATAAGAAAACCAAGGCACACCAATAATGCAAACAGAATGGGGACATTTTAAATTGGGAGAGTGGGCAGAAAGGATAAGACAGGGAGGGAAAGAGGAGAAATAAATAGTGCCTAGCTAGCATAAAAAACCAGATGGAATGGTATCAGTCAAAAAAACCTACTGAAAAATTACACATATTCTACATGAGTCTGTGAGTATAAGTGAAGGCTACATAACAAACAGTGACAGACAGGAGAAACCTTCCTTTGAGTTCTTGGCCAGGGTAGTCCAAGAGACGCCCAAAATTACACAGGCTGTTGCCACAGCCCTTGATTGCCTCCCAGAACGTGAAGGTAAGCCCCTATTGCTGAAGACAGGACACAGGATTTGGAGAAACAGAGCTGGGACTGACCTGGAAGCCCCCTCCCCTGAAGAAGCTCTGGGGAGCACTGTGTAAGCTGCTAGGGAGGAACATGTCGATGGTCCAACCCCAGCTTCAGGGCCTAAAAGCCACATCAGTGACCAGCACGGCAAACGACACTGGTGCAGTAGTGGCACTTTTATCTCGGGGGTAATCAACAGCTACCTAATTGGACTTACAAGTTCACTTAGTTGGAAGAAACTCATTTGTGGTACTGTAAACCTACCAAATACACATAACTGGAGAGGTCATAAATCTTAGAGAAAACTCTAAGCTGTCACATCCCTAGACAAATGTAATTTCTTACTCTGTGCAAAATATGAATCCTTAAATTTATAGACAAGTATCCCAGTCACCACCCATCAAAGAAACTTCTTTTTCAAGAGACAGAGATAATTACAGAGTTCCACAACTAGTCACACACAGAGATTGTCTGTGAATTGCCCTAGTGTAAGTGGCGTAGTTAGGATGCATCCTCTACACCTAAGGCTCATGGAACATCAAACAAGGGATGAAAAGAACACTAATGCATCTTTCAATTCTCATCAATGAAGCTCCCTCATGCAACAGAGGGCCAGGAACAAAAAAGGTCACAAATGGTCAAAACACAGAGACGAGTCTGCAAAGTGTGGGTCCTTGGACAGGACTCCTATATCAAAATCCACCCACCCAGGGCTCAGGGACCATTGTGGAAGAGGGACTGGAAAGATTGTAAGAGCCAGGGAGGAGGTGTATAACCATGTGGAAATAGTCCTACAGGCTCCTGGGACTCTTCTTATCCAAACTCACAGCAATGATGCAGGCAGTGCACTCATACACATAAAAATAATAAAATAAAAAATAAAAATCAATAGAACACTTTGTTACTAATGTTGCTTCAACAGTTGAAACTAAGAATAGGGTTGTTTTGCAAATACCTGCCAGGTCCTATAGTATTCCAGATGTGTTGATAAAATGACTTTGTATATAAAAGGGTCTCACTTTACACTTTTCTTTTCTTGTTTTAGTCATAGTAGCAAAGTGGGTAACAGTTGTGTATGTTATAAAGAAATGATAGTTTGAAAAATGATCTCAATTGTCATTAGAATTGGCTCTCATAGACAGTTGTTAACTAGTTGTCAGTGGTATAAGCACATGAAATGTGAGTTGGGACATCAGGTGGGTCTGTGGTTTAATGCAATGTCTTGGGCTCCAGTTTACAAAATGCACTTACTCTCCCAAAGGTCTTTCACAGCTTACCTGCTTGTACACCCCCTGCTTGACTGATGCCAAAAAACTGAGATTAGACCAAGGGTCCCTGGCTGTACTGCTCGGGAGCAATTTCACTGCCATCCTGAGAGCCTTTATTGGAAGTTCAGTATTTGAAGCTCACAGAGTTTACAGTGATAAGTCCTCAAGCAGTGCAAAACATATAGGAATTGTCCCATCTTGATGGTGAGAAAGCAGCACAGTGTGCCCAGGGCTGTGTGACTGGCCTGGTAACAGACCTCCTTTGATGTATGTGGAAACATCCTGGGAGCAGACTGCCCTCTCCTCAAGCCTCTACATCAGCAAAGTCCAAAGAAGTCTGTTAGCTCTTGTGAACCAAGTGCCAGGAGCCTGTTAACTATTAGTGAGCAGAGCACTATTGTCCTTAAGGGACAAGGGGGATCACTATACCTGCCGATTGACAGAAAGTTACATTAATAGAAATTTCACCTTTCCCTTTTGCCTATCTTGTCAATAAGTTCTTGTTCTTTTTTGGGGACAGGGTTCCAGTTGAGACATCGTCTGTGTTGTCACTGCCATCAAGTCATAATCAGGTAATTGTTAGTAGATTTATTTTTTGGTTTAGTTTTTGACTTTTTTTTTTTTTTTTGGTGTTTTTAGACAGGTCTCCCTGTAGCCCCAGTGGCCTGGAACTCACTATGTAGACCAGGCTGGCCTCGAACTCACAGAGATCTACCTCCCTCTGCCTCCCAAGTGCTGGGAATAAAGGCGTGCGCTACCAGGCCCGGCTAGTTTTGGACTTTTTAAGCTAAGATGTTTTTCTTTTCTTTTTTTTTAACATTTATTTTTTGTATGTGAATGTGTGTACACACACATGTGGAGATCAGAAGAGAGCTTTCAGGAGTCAATTCTCTACTCCTGCCATGTGGGTTCTGGGATTGAGCTTAGGTCGTTGGACTTGGTGGCAAGTGCCTTTACCAGCCGAGCCTTTTTGCCAACTCAGTTTTCTTTTATACCACTTAAACTGCTACTAACTAGTTGTCAGATAACTATAAATTTTACTATTTGTCTTCTCAGTCAGTTCATACCGCAAATTGCATGACAGTTCCCGCGGTCAGTAATGAGACAGAATAAATCTTTACCTATAATGAAGGCTTTTTACTATGTGAAAGAACAGTGTAAAGATGAGCAGTAATTGTGTTTTTTAAAATTGTAGGACTGGGGCTGGAGAGATGGCTCAGCAGTTAAGAGCACTGACTGCTCTTGCAGAGGACCCAGGTTCGATTGCCAGCACCCACATGGCGGCTACGAACCGTCCTTAACTCCAGTTCCGGGGGAATCTGACTCCCTCTTCTGACCTCCAAGCATTGCATGACACGGGTGCACTCACATACATGCAGGCAATACACTCATACACATAAAATAAAAATAATAAATAAATTTTTTTTTAAATTGTAGGACTGGGGCTGGAGTGATGGCTCAGTGGTTAAGAGCACTCTGCTCTTTCAGAGGACCCAGGTTCGATTGCCAGCACCCACATGGCAGCTAACAACCATCCTTGACTCCAGTTCTAGGGAAATCCAACACCACCTTCTGACCTCCGTGGGCACTGCATAACATGGGTGCATGTACACACATGCAGGCAATACACTCATACACTAAAATTTTATATATAAATGGTAGGACTGCAAAATAAAACATTATGATATGGCTATTGATAAATTCATCCTTATCTCCACTTGCATGTACAAAATGATACCTCTGTTGCAGCTTTCACGTACAGACTTAGAACTTCAGCAGAGAAGAGAACAGTTGGTAGAGCGCACTCGGAAAGAGGCGCAGCTTGCTGCCCTTCAGTATGAGGAGGAGAAAATAAGGACCAAGCAGATTCAGAGAGATGCTGTCCTGGACTTTGTCAAAGTGAGTCCTTTATGATCATTGAGTGATACTCTTGAAGTTATGCTTATTTGTTTTGTCAAGACCATCAGCAGCTTTAATTAATATACCAATTGTTTTCTCTTATGAGAAACTGTAACTAAATACAGTCATTATCTTCCCTGCTTGTGACTAATTATAACCCAACAGAAGTTACCTTGCTTTTTAACAGTACTACTTTACTGCTCGGCTGCCACCTCTTCCATCTCAGGTGTCACGTTAAAAATTATAAAAGTGCAGGTGCTAAGTAAACTGTGTCAGTGCCCTGTGAGTGTTGAACTGTTGTCATCTAAGCCTATCTCTTCACTGTAGCAAATCTGCCCAAACATGCACGACGCTTGGGCTTCGTTCTTTACAGTCACCTCTGATTCTTTCCTTTCTGTTGTTCTCCAGACCTACTCAGGTATAAAACGTTTTTCGTAATATTCTTGTAGCTTCTGGCATATCATTCCTGGTATGATTTGTTTTTTCATTCTGAAATCACCTAGGGGTTTTTCTTCATAATTAAGTACTTATCATTTTGTTTGCTTTGCACGTCTCTCCTGTTCATTTGCAACAGGAGCCATATCTGCTTTCCTCACTAGAACTTAGTCGATTTGATTCTATAGCAAAGCTCATAGATATTTGTTAAATGAATCACTAAAAAAAAAGCTTCTCTCCTATGTTTTAGAGTTGTAGCTTAAGACCTTTCTGAAGTATTCTACACATTTGTTTTTAATGTTTTACATGATGAATTCTTCCATTTTTTTGCCCCAAATATATCGATCCTGTGATGATGATCTTTAGACTCCTCAGTGGAATCTTCTCCATTTAACAAGTTTCATTGCCTTTTTTTTTTTTTTTTTTTTTTTTTTTTTTTTTTTTGTCTTTTTGAAGCAGGGTCTCCCTGTAGCCCCAGCTGTCCTGGAACTCACTATGTAGACCAGGCTGGCCTTGAACTCACAGAGATCCGCCTGCCTCTGCCTCCCAAGTGCTGGGACTACAGGCGTGCGCCACCACGCCCAGCTCTCATTGCCTTTTTTTTTTTCTTTCAAAATCTAGGTAAGTCATTTGACCAAAGACATAAACTGTAATCAGCACTCTTAGAAACAAGTTTTGCTGAGGTTATCTCAGCTAGCTTGAACACCGCTCAGTCCCCTTCCTCCTCTCTACCCTGACACGTCTCCTCTTGTGCTTCTCACCTCTGATTACGTAGGGAACTACAAAGCACTGTTACGCTGCTGGCATCTTACTAGTCTCCTTTACTTCCTGCCATTATGTTTTTGCTCAGGTCATCTGTGATCACACACTATTGCTCCTAATTTATCAAGCCATTTCCCTGTCCTGTAAGTCCTTATTTGATTTATTCAAATAAGAACTTTTTATATATCCTTTTAGAAACTAGTCAAGATTTTTACTCATTCGTTTAATATTTATAATAGAGAAGGTGGGAGTGTGTTTTCATGGAAGAAGTTGCAGATCTAGAGAAATTAAGCAATGTAACCATATGCAGTAGATTGCTTTTCACAATGAGAAGGCAAACCTAGATTTCATAAAGCCTACCTTCATTCACTTGTTCATTCATTGATTTGATAGGCCTTGAGGGAGTGCTGGTGATGTGCCCATAAAGATAAATAAAATATAGGGCGCAGCTTAGGTCCTGTCAGGGAAGAATGAGTAAGGGAGTCAGATAAAACAGAAAATAAGACAGCGTGGAGTGAAAGTACTAGCAGCGTATCAGACACAGAAGACAGAGAGCACACCCTCAGAACTGCCCTCAGAAGGAAGTGATGTGGAACCCTAAAGCAGCTAAGGCGGAGCCAGCCAGGAGAAAAGTGCATGGTGGTCTAAGAACCTCCCTAAGTTGGGAACTAGGAACAATCTTATGTAATTTGTACATTTAAAATAATAGCACTTAACGAAAATGTGAACTAGTTTAGAGTTTCTGTTGAGGGCTAACAACAATAGAAACCCAGTTGATGAGGTCAATACAACGATAGTATTTCTTAAAATTTACTGAACACTGTCTGTGCACCAGGCATCGTGTTCGTGTGTACTCCCTTCACTTTCCCGGTCCTCCTATAAGATAGGTAATGTCAGCACTCTCTTATGGATCAGAACACTGAGACTCAGAAAGAATAGCAGTTTGCCTATTTATATTCAATGCTCAGCTAGTAGGTGGCGGAGTAAGAATTCTAATAAAGCCAGCTTGCTCCAGACCTTACTCTGACTAGGACACCGTATGGCCCCTCAGTAGTCGAGAGTGACTAACATATACCTTAGGTGCTAGTGCATACATTCTACACAAATTAACTCATTTCACTTGCCTTCTGAAGACGTTTGACAGCTAGTAGCAGATAATAATCACACTAACAGATTAAGGTCAAACTAATTTCACAAGAGTTTGATCTTGATCTGTTAAACAGAAGAAAGTACAAGTTCGTAGGCAACAGAAAAACATGAGAACACGAAGACTAAAAAACTAATCTACTCATATTAGAAAAGGCTGGGAAGAAACCAAATGGTGAAAATGGAATAGAAAGTAATTGCAGTAATTAGACTTGTATAAAATAAAGGCCCAAGGGGCCTGGAGAGATGGCTCAGTGGTTAAGAACACTGACTGTTCTTGCAGAAGACCCAGGTTTGAATCCCAGCACCCACATGGCAGCTAACAACTGTCCTGAACTCCAGTTCCAGGGGATCTGACAGCCTCTTCTGTCCTCCATAGGCAATGCATGACACAGGTGTGCTTACCTACATGCAGGCAATACATGAATACAGATTAAATAAAATATTTTTTAAAAATGAAAGCCTAAAATTAGACCATTTCTAATATGCCAGAGGCTTGGTTGGCACCATGGCAAAGCAGTAAGAATCAGAAGTATCTGAATTCAAGTCCATGTTTACCTCTCACTGTGTGCTTCACTGAACCATTCTGTGCCTTTAATTTCCTCTTATGTATAGTATTAAACTTAAATATTAATTATTATTAAGTTAAATATTAGTGTGGTGGGTGTTGCACCCTCTACCACTACAGTGGATTTTGTAAATTAGCTGAGATTTCTAAATAGACATCCTTATACTTTAAACAAAGATGGGTATTGACCAGTGAATAAATCATTGAAGATAATTTTCTTATATATAAAGATGGTCCTAAAGCAAGGTCTTAATGGGAGTCTAGCTTAGCTTTGTGGAAAACATAGAGGAGTTGGAGTCAGAAGACAGATTTAAATCTCAATTATGCTATTTACCAACTTAGTGTCTCAATCTCTGTTCTGTTTTCTCACCTCTAAATGAGGATAATTATGTATTTAACTTACAGAGTAAGAAAAAGAAAAAGTGCATTCAAGATATTGTGTGTAAGAGTACATCTCTTTGGTTAGGGATGTTACTCTAAGGGTTAGGGGTATAGCTCAGTTGGCAGAGTGCTTACCTAGCTAGCATGGGCCCTTAGATTCCATCCCCAGCTGGTGTTGTACACCTGTAATCCTTGTGCTTGGGAGGTGGAGGCAGGAGGAACAGAAATTCAAGGTCATCCTCAGCAACATAGCAAATTTAAGACCAGCCTGGGCTGTGTGAGACTCTGTCAAAAAAAAAAAGAAAAGCATTGTAAAACATTAAGTACATAGATGTTAAAATGTTATTTGTCATAATAATACAATTAGTAAACAGCCTTTTGGTAAGAAATTATAAGTTCATGGAGCTATGAAAATGGCTCAGTGTTAAGAGCACTGGCTGTTCTCGCTGAGGACCTGGGTTCAGGTCCCAGCACCCACATGGTTGGTAACAACCATCTGTAACTCCAGTTCCAGGGGATCCAATGCCCTCTTCTGGCCTCTGCAGGCATTAGATACATGTGCCGGCAAAGCAGTCATACACATAAAATTAAAAAATAAAAATAAATAAATAAATAGTTTTTAATTCATTTTGGGGTATTGAATATGAGATGACATTGGTCAGCCTTTGAAAATACTTGAGATTTGCCAGACTGAAGGCTAAATTTGTTAGCACTGACATGGTATATAATGCCACTTGAGAGTGAATGAGTTCGTGGGAGAACATGGTGACAAATAGATACTCTAATGTGTATGTGTAGGTTTTAAAATTCTCTACTAATGCTCAGAGAAGTATGATGGTGTTGTTTTTGCTTTTTTTCATTTAAACTAAAAGTTAAGACGGGGTACAGTCTCCTTAACTAGTAAATCTAGAAAAGTAGTAAATAACAAGAAATAAATTCATGTGATCTTTTTTAGAAAATGAAATGTATAATTTCTAGTGTTCAGATTCTAACTAACTTCCTCTTTTTGACTATTTAGCAAAAAACATCACAAAGTCCACAGAAACAACAACAATCCCCCATAGATAGTGAGGTAAGTCCACGTAATTACCTTTTTATTGAATTTATTTCCTTTCTAATAGAAATGAAATGTTTTGCATGTGATTATCATGTTTAGAGTGATTAAAATGTTTTAAGTGATCAAAAGAAAATGCCTTTTTGACTGCTGTAGTGACAAATGCCCATAATCCCATCACTTGGAAGGAAGAGGCAGGAGGCTCAAGACTTACAGGAACCTGGGCTACATAGTGAATTCCAGGCCAGCCTGGGCTATGTAGAGAAATCGCATCTCAAATCAACCTGCCCCCAAAATTGTCTTTTTCTTTTCTGTCATACAATTCTGCATATGAAAAGAAGAAAGATACAAGCTCTGGCATTTTATGTTACGATTGTATACACATTCATCTAGAGATCACATTTCCCTCCCTCATCCCCAGCAGAGGCATCATCCTTCACATCACTTTTGAGACCCACTGAGAGCTAATCCTGAGAGTGGTGTGTGATACAGGTGAATGGTATTGGGAGTAAACCCAAAGACTCTATGTAGTGTTTCAGCTCCAGTGCTTATTTGACTGTTATCAGCTGTGCTGTGTACAGTTGAGGTCTGTATCTACCAGGACATTTCATCACAAATAAATATTTTAAATTAATTGGTTAAACGTTAAAAAATATCTGTACCTATTTTGGTCTGCTAAAATGAAGCTTACTAAAACCAGTATTTATTATTATAGTTGACTTTCTCATTGACCATTTCCCTTACTTTTACCTTCCCTTTTTTTCAAGTTATAATCATTGCATTGTTAAAAATTTAGAGATTTTTGTATGAATTTTGACTTTGTAAAATACATTATTTGAAAACCTAATGTGAGGCCAGCAAGATGGTTCAGTAGGAAAAGGCAACTTGCTGCCAAGCCTGGTAACCTGAGTTTGATCTCCAGAGCCCACATGGTGGAAGAAGACCACCGATTTCCACAAGTTGTCCTCTGACCCCCACATGTGTACTGTGTCACATATGCCCCTCCTCCCCAAATACATAAATGTAATAAAAAAACACTTTCAACCTAATGTGGCGCCTTTTCCAGCATAGTGTTTTTAAATCACAAGTTCTTAGTAACTACTGTGATTGATTTATATACACTTCATACTGGTGTGAAGCCCAAGTGTCACACATTTTCAGTTGTCTTTTCTTCCTGTAGTAATAATTCTACACACAGTTTGATGAGCATAATACATTTTTTACCCCAACATTTAAAAAATGTCTTTTGTTTTGAGATGTATTCTCATGTAGCCCAGGTTGGTCTTGAACTTACTATGTATGTGATGACCTTGAACTCCTGGTCCTACCTCCCAAGTGCTGTGTGCTACCACACATAGCTCACACTCCCTTTTTTGATGGTTATTCTCAAATAATTCATTGTCCAGAAACTAAAGCTTCACAAAAATTAGCCAGAGTTTTGAAATTTTCATTTGTACTAGCACAGAAATCATGACTCTTCACGTTTATTTTTTAACTTGTCACTGGCTTACAAAATGACCACAAGTGCTTTGTTCTAGGTCTATCAGCACTTCAGCTTTCTCTCTGTGACCAGAGAATAGCCCTGTTCTGCCCTTGTTTGAGACGATTTTAGGCAGTGAGGTTGCGTTTGAGGTTGTTTAAACTCTCTGGAAGAAAATCAGTAGTCAGAATCAAGTCCCTGACTCTGATGGTGTATGAACTACAGAGAGTTGTGAATGTGGTCCTGTGTGTCAGCATCTTTGACAGCGTGTTTAATATGTTGCTTTCCTGTGTTTGTACTTGTGAAGTATGTTGCCATTTGTTTTTGACCTTGCTTCATTTTTCTTCACCTCCCCAGTGTCCCTTCCCATCCAGAAGGTCTCAGCACACTGATGATAGTGCCTTGTTAGTGGTAAGAGTTTGTGCAAAATGGAGTTTTATGTTGTTGTTTCTAGAGACTGAAGAGTAGCAATTGTTCTCACTCAGAAGTGATCTAAATACCACAAAACACAATGGACACAGTTGTCAAATGCTCTGTAAATAACAATTTACAGAATTGCTCCCTACATTGCCCTTTGTGATTTACCAAGGGTTCTAGAGTTTGGCAGCCGTGGCTCACATATTTTTCGGTGCTCCCCAGTGGAAAACATGGGCACTGAGAACACTGTTGGTGCGGGGATGGTGGTACACACCTTTAGTCCCAGCACTCTCAAGAGGCAGAGGCAGAGGCAGGCAGATCTCCGGAGGGCAAGGCCAGCCTGGTTTATGTAGAGAGTTCCAGGCCAACTGGAGCTACAGGGAGACCTTATCTCAAAAAGAGAAAGAGAAGGAAGGAAGGAGGGAGGGAGGGAAGAAGGGATGGAGGGAGGGAGGGAGGAAGAAAAAAGGAGAGTCATATTTTAAGTCTTATCTCCGATCTCGTCAAAGCTGATTTTAAAGGCTTCGTTTCATACTGCTTTTAAGGTCTAAATTTCTTTATACAGTCCAAAGCTTCTGTGGATCCTGGCTACTCCCTGTCTTCATTCTCCTTGCTCAGCTTACTCTAAACTAGCATTTTTTTTTCAGCTTTTCAAGTATAGTGAGGCCTTTCCCTCCTCAGGGTCTTTGTCAGGACTGTTCTCTATATGGGCTGCCTCCTCTGTATGGACTGCCTCCTCTGTATGGACTGCCTCCTCTGTATGGACTGCCTCCTCTGTATGGGCTGCCTCCTCTGTATGGACTGCCTCCTCTGTATGGACTGCCTCCTCTGTATGGACTGCCTCCTCTGTATGGACTGCCTCCTCTGTATGGACTGCCTCCTCTGTATGGACTGCCTCCTCTGTATGGACTGCCTCCTCTGTATGGACTGCCTCCTCTGTATGGACTGCCTCCTCTGTATGGACTGCCTCCTCTGTATGGACTGCCTCCTCTGTATGGACTGCCTCCTCTGTATGGACTGCCTCCTCTGTATGGACTGCCTCCTCTGTATGGACTGCCTCCTCTGTATGGACTGCCTCCTCTGTATGGACTGCCTCCTCTGTATGGACTGCCTCCTCTGTATGGACTGCCTCCTCTGTATGGACTGCCTCCTCTGTATGGACTGCCTCCTCTGTATGGACTGCCTCCTCTGTATGGACTGCCTCCTCTGTATGGACTGCCTCCTCTGTATGGACTGCCTCCTCTGTATGGACTGCCTCCTCTGTATGGACTGCCTCCTCTGTATGGACTGCCTCCTCTGTATGGACTGCCTCCTCTGTATGGACTGCCTCCTCTGTATGGACTGCCTCCTCTGTATGGACTGCCTCCTCTGTATGGACTGCCTCCTCTGTATGGACTGCCTCCTCTGTATGGACTGCCTCCTCTGTATGGACTGCCTCCTCTGTATGGACTGCCTCCTCTGTATGGACTGCCTCCTCTGTATGGACTGCCTCCTCTGTATGGACTGCCTCCTCTGTATGGACTGCCTCCTCTGTATGGACTGCCTCCTCTGTATGGACTGCCTCCTCTGTATGGACTGCCTCCTCTGTATGGACTGCCTCCTCTGTATGGACTGCCTCCTCTGTATGGACTGCCTCCTCTGTATGGACTGCCTCCTCTGTATGGACTGCCTCCTCTGTATGGACTGCCTCCTCTGTATGGACTGCCTCCTCTGTATGGACTGCCTCCTCTGTATGGACTGCCTCCTCTGTATGGACTGCCTCCTCTGTATGGACTGCCTCCTCTGTATGGACTGCCTCCTCTGTATGGACTGCCTCCTCTGTATGGACTGCCTCCTCTGTATGGACTGCCTCCTCTGTATGGACTGCCTCCTCTGTATGGACTGCCTCCTCTGTATGGACTGCCTCCTCTGTATGGACTGCCTCCTCTGTATGGACTGCCTCCTCTGTATGGACTGCCTCCTCTGTATGGACTGCCTCCTCTGTATGGACTGCCTCCTCTGTATGGACTGCCTCCTCTGTATGGACTGCCTCCTCTGTATGGACTGCCTCCTCTGTATGGACTGCCTCCTCTGTGTGGACTGCCTCCTCTGTGTGGGCTGCCTCCTCTCTGCCTGTACTCCTCAATTGAGTCATACACATCAATCAAGTATCTACTTAAATTTCATATCTGTAATGCAACTTTTCCATAGCCCCATATTAAAATCAAATATATATATATATTTTTTTTTTCTTTAGAGTACCTTTTATTATGATTTTGCATGTTTCCTTTATTAGGTACTAGACTGTATGCTCCTTGGATACAGGAATATTTTCTTTTATGTTATGTTTACTGTGAATACCCAGTCTTCACCATAAGTTTCTGGGGGTATATGGTGCTCTGGAAGCATTTCCTGAATGAGCATGAAATACTATGCCTCTAATAATTGCTCGTTGTCTTTTTCCATGATGAACACGTGTGACAGTACAGCAAGGAAGTAGTAGACTTAGTTTAAAGGCTTTGCAATGTAAGGTTTGACATAGTGTTAGTAACACTTAGTGCCATACACTACCATTCTTGTAGGGCTCCCTTTAAGCACCTGTTGGCTTTATGACGACCCCATTTCATTATGAGAGTATTTAGGCTCATTTCAGACTCCCTTTTCCTGCATGCCTTTTCTTTCTTCTTTGCCAACATAATGCCTTTTGGCCTTTTTATATTAGAATTTCAAAGAAGTTTTGGTATATTAAGAGACCTGGTTACTCAACTATTCAAGACAAGTTCAGGAACTTGCCTGTGCCAATATATTGAAGTCTCATCCTTGTTTTCTTCTAGTACATTTAAAGTCTTGGGCATTATATTAAGATTTGTGATGCAAGATCTCATTTGCACAAGTCTTGAAATTACCGTTACCAAAGCTATCTCTTTTGTTTTTCAACTTATACTTTTATTTATACTCCATTTTTTTTTTTTTAGAAGAAGCATTTCATTACAGTTTTAACATATTCAGTAACACATTCCAGAGCAAAGATACACCTCTTTAAAAGTGGCTATAAAATTTTTGAAGATCTCCATTTCATTTTAAAATATGCTGTTTCCTACATTTTTATGCTACTAACGCTTAGATGTTTGCACAGGTGCCTCTAATCTATTACTATGTATCTGATTACACTCAGATCCCTAGTACTTGAGAGTGGCTATAACGTCATCAGGTAGATTTTACTGGTAATGTTTATCCCCTCTACTATTTAACATGAAGTAATAACTACATGATTAGAAGAAGCATTTCATTACAGCTATCTCTTGATTCTCCTGCCTCTACCTCTCAAATCCTAAGATCCTAGGTTTGGGCTACCACATCAAGCTATAATAAAATTCTTTTTTTTTTTTTTTTTTTTGTCTTTTGAGACAGGGTCTCCCTATAGCCCTAGCTGGCCTGGAACTCACTATGTAGACCAGGCTGACCTTGAACTCACAGAGATCCACCTCCCAAGTTCTGGAATTAAAGGCCTGAGCTACCATGCCTAGCTATAATAAAATTCTTAAACATGAAAGAAAAAGGAAAGAAAGAGAGAGATGTGGGAAATCCAAACAGATGAAGCAAAGTGTCTTATTGTCACAGTCTTACTCTGTGGTGCAGTATTTTTTTCTATCTTAAGACATTTTGCTGCGGTAACACATTGTGCATTACATGCCTTTGTTGCCAAAGGGGAAAAGATGCTGCTATTACCACTCATTAAAAAATAATTGGGAGACTGGAGATGACTCAGTGGGTAAAGTACCTTCCTTACTAGCATGAGGGCCTGAGTTTGATCCCTAGCATCCACTTTTAAAAAGCTAAGAATGGCTGGGCGTGGTGGCGCACACCTTTAATCCCAGTACTTGGGAGGCAGAGGCAGATCTCTGTGAGTTCAAGGCCAGCCTGTTCTACATAGTGAGTTACAGGACAGCTGGGGCTACAGGGAGACCCTGTCTCAGAAAGATGAAAAAAAAAAAAAAAAAAAGTCAGGAATGGTGCATGCACTTGTAATCCCAGGACTGGAGAGACAGAAACAAATGGATTCTTGGGGCTCATTGGCCAGTCAACCTAGCCTGTTTGACAAGCTCAATGAGTAAAGTGCTTGCCATGCAAGCATGAGAACCTGAGCTTGAATTAATGTGGATGCAATCATGCATGTCTATGATCCCAGTGCACCTACAGTGAGAAGCTAACCCAGAATTCCCTGAAACTCTTGGGCCAAGTAGCCTGATATATGCAGCCAGCAGTTAATGGCAAAGAGACCCTGTCTCAAACAAGTAGAAGACAAAGGGCAAAAATCAATACCTGAGGTGTCCTCTGATGGCCACATGCACATTGTGGTTGTCATGCACCCATACCCACCCCATACATACATATCATACACACACACACACACACACACACACACACACAAAGATGCTTTTAAAAGATAAAGAATTCAAAGAAAAAGGAAGTTATATTTCACCCTCTTTGAAATTCTTCTCATTTGGATTTCACAAATGCAGAAATGAAATGCTGGTTCATCTTTAAGATATAAAGCAGAATCCTTGTGTCCTATCTTCTCTGTTTAGAGTCATTAAATTGAATTATAGTAACTCTCATTTGGATTAGTATTGAAAAATAGTGTTCTAATACTTGCCAGTTCTGCTCTGTTGAGATGAGCTCTCTGACTGGGTTTATTTCCCTTGTCATAGGAACAGCAGAAGACTCATTAGTTTCAAAGTTACTTTGCTAAAATTGTTGATGGACTCAGTTTTATTTCCATGTGAAATTGTTTTCATTAAATCATGCTTCTTTTTTTTCTAAAATTTTTATTTTATGTGTATGTTTGCCTGCATGTTTGTAAGTGCACCCATGCATGCAGAAGCCAGAAGAGGGTGTTGGGTCCCCCCAAACTGGAATTATTAATGGTTGTTAGCCACCATGTGTGTGCTGGGAACCTAACCCAAGTTCTCTACAAGAGCAGCCAATGCTCTTAATCACTGAGCCATCTCTCCAGCCCCACATCTCTTGATTCTTGATTGACATAGTCTGAGGTCTTGAGATTATTCTGGATTATAAAGGTAGAGAAATTATGTTGTTTAAGTGATGGAGTTACCCCCCCCCCGCAACTATTCTCTTTGAGCTTTCTTTATTAATATCCTAGCAACCCTTTAGAAATTTGTTAATGGCTTTTCCTCTGCTAATGTCACTGATCAGATCTGCCTGCCTGACATTTGCTAACATAAATGCTGTCTTCTATTTCTTCTCTTCCTTTTCTCAAATGTAGTCACTGTCAGGGTTGAACCAAGTGGGCTGCACTGCCACCCTGGCTCATTTTTCTGCCTTCGCCCCTCTTAAGGTACCTTTTGTTGTAGTAATTCACCAGGAAATTTGGGGAGGAAGTGTATAAGGAGGTCTTAAATTTTGCCAGGTGTGGTGGCACACCTTTAGTCCTAGCACTTGGGAGGCAGAGGAAGGAGGATCTCTATGAGTTCGAGGCCACCGTGGTCTACTTAGTGAGTTCCAGACCAGCTAGGGCTACAGGGAGATCCTGTCTCAAAAAGACTAAAAAAAAAAATTTCCAATGGATTGATGGAACAACAAGCTGAAATCTGGGCATGAAATATACCCAAGTTTATGAAAGTATTTGAGATGCATTGATTTCACCTGACATTTTTTAAAAAGTTTTACAGTGCCAAAATTAGTCATAGACAACATTAATTGTTCACATTCAGATTCTGTTGCAAAGATCATTCTGATTTTCTTATCAAAGGTTAGTTTTTGTTATGAGTTATTTACTGTGGTTAATATACAATAGCATGGGCTGGAGATATGGCTCTAGTTGTTCTTGCAGAAGACCTGGGTTCGAATCCCAGCACCCACATGGCAGCTAACAACTGTACATAACTCCAGTCCCAGGGCATCCAACAGCCTCTTCTGACCTCCACGGGCATTACACGACACAGGTGCACTTACCAGCATTCAGGCAATACACAAATACACATAAAATAAAGATAATAAATAAAATATTTTAAAAATATACAATAGCAAATTATGTGACCTAATATCCATGCAAAATATGCAAAATAATTTGTGTCCACTCCGCAAAACTGTCACTGCCAAAACCCTCTATAGGAAGGATTAGCCAGCTAGTGCCTGGGCCACCAGTTTTTGTGTGTCAGTTACATTCCTCATCCCTATGACAAAAACTATTTAAGGGAGAAGGATTTCTTTTGCCATATGGTTTCAGTCCATCATGGCAGGGAAGGGATGATAGCGGAGTTCCCAGCGATCAGAGTATGTGGCAGAGGCTCTTCAAGATCTGCCTCTAGTAGCCTACCTCTGCCAGCTACACCTCAGTTTCCAAAGGTGCCACAACCACCCAAAACAGTGCCACCAGCTAAGGAGTAAGTATTCAAGCACAGGAGCCTGTGGGGAGCATTTCTCGTTCAAACCATAACATTTTGTAAATAAAGTTTTATTGGTGCACAGCCAGTCCCTTTGCTAGCAATCTATAGCTGCTTTTGTAGTAACATGAGTAGAGGTAGTTGTGACAGTGATCACATGACTTGTAAGCCTAACTATCTTACTAGCTCTTTTTAAAAAAAAAAAGAAAGAAAAAAAAAAGCCAGAGCTAGAGATATTGCTCAGTCAGAAAAGTGCTTGCAAGAGGACCTGAGTTCAGTCCTCAGAACCCATGTAAAAAAAGCCAAGCCCAATGTCACACTCTTGTAATCCGAGCACTGGGGAGCAGAGACAGGATCCCTGGGATTTGCTGACCAGCCAGCTAGGCCTACTCAAACAGGGAGCTATCCTGTCTAAAAACAAGGACAGCTCCTGAGGAACAACATCCAAAGTCATCTTCTGGTCTCCACATGCATGCATGTGAACCCACACACACAGGAATATGCACACACAAAAGGATCTTTATATTTGAAAACTGTTACTCCAGCTTTGACTTCTCCTCCAAACAGTCTCAGATCTCTATATGCCAATCCCAGTCTGTTAATCCTAATAAACAGGCACAAGTCTCTGCCTTCCATTTTGGCTCCACAGTCAACAACTAGAGATAAATACCTACTAGCGCCTGCTTGACACCGAATATGGAACAAGGTTCTTCGCACATCTTTGCGTTCTAGGTTTGCTTTTTTCTCATTTGGGTGTTCATGTTGCTCAGTATCTACTGTAATTCTTTTTGTTTTTTATTTTTTTCTTTTTTCCTTTTTTTCATATTTTTGTTTTTTTTAATATTTTTCTACTGTAATTCTTAATGTGTTATACTTCCAAATGACAGATAATTTTTATAGCTTGCCTTTTTTTCTATTTTATAATTTTACTGTTTGAACATTTGTACTTCTCTGTTGTGCTAGAATACTTTAAAATTTTGCACTATGGCCTCTAAATGCTGACCCTGAATATAAACCAATGGAGGTCTTCCTGGTTGTTATTAAAGCCACTCTGTATACCGGGATGACTCCAGAAAAGAAAAGTTTATATACTTTTAGCTTCTATACTGACCTTTACCTGGCCTTTCTTGATTGGGCTTACTTTTTAAAATTATTTAGCCAGGCATGGTGGCACATGTCCTTAATTCCTGTACCTGGGAGGCAGAGGCAGGCAGATCTCTGTGAGATCAAGGCCAGCCTGGTCTACATAGCGAGTTCCAGACCAGCTGGAGCTTCAGGGAAACCTTGTTTCAAAACAAGAAAACCCCACAAAATAAAAAATTGTGTGTGTGTGTGTGTGTGTGTGTGTTGGGTGGGAAGCAAGGAGCATACATTGCACACGTGTGGAGACCAGAGGTCAACTTTTTGGAGTCAGTTCTCTTCTTTTACCTTTACATGGGTTCTAAAGATTAAATTCATGTCACCAGGCTTATGTAGCAAGTGCTTTTGTGCACTCAGCCATGTATCTGGCCTTTTCTGTTGAGCTTATTTATATGACAGTATAACAAAAGTTATTTCATCAACTTTTTTCAAAAGTTTCTCATGAAATATTTATAACTAATACCACTCTACATGTGTAAAAGAGAGGTCAATATTCAGCAGTACTTTAGAACATTGAGGTTTCTTCCTCAGAGTCATAATTGAGAAAGGCCAAGGATGAATGTGGTACAAATTACATGATCCAGACCATATATATTTTCTCCGTAAAAGTAACAGTCATGAAATTAAATCTAAAATGGTTTAAGATAGAGCAGTCTGAGTTTCCTTCTCTGAGAACTACTATAAACTATCAAGTAATTTATTTGAAAGATTTATTGTGTGCACACATGTATGTGTGTGTGCACAGGTCTGTGGAGGTGTATGCACATATTTGTGTAGATGTACTATCCATGTAAGTGTGTATGGAGTCAGAGGTCTATATTGGGTGTCTTCCTCTTTCACTCTCCATGGTGTATATTTTGTGTGTGTGTGTCTGTCTGTCTGTCACAGGGCTGTCACTGACCCTGAAGTTCACTACTGTTTTAGTTAGACTGTCTGGCAAACTCCTGGGCTCTGCCTGTCTTGCCCCCCAGCACTGGGATCACAGACACACACGGCTGTGCCTAGCTTTCACATGTGGATCTAAAGCACGTCCTCATGCCTCACACCAAAACCTTCGCCCACTGAACCATCTCTTCAGCTCAGATTTATTGTTTATCTTTCTTTATAAGAATTATACACTGAGCCTGGCATGGGTGCGCATGCCTTTAATCCCAGCACTGGGAGGCAGAAGCATGCCGATCTCTGTGTTCAAGGCCAGCCTGGTCTACATAACGGGTTTCAGGCCAGCTGAGACTGCAGGGAGACCCAATCTCAAAAGACCGGGAAAAAAAAGAAAAAAAAAAGAGTTACACACTGTATTAAGACATGAGTTTGTATCTTTTGTCACTTAGCCAGGCTTAAAAGTTGAGGTCATGTCAGTTTGTGAGATTTTGTGTAACTTTTTTTTCTCCAGTTCTTCAAGAGTTTGCAAATATAGTTCATTATCTCAGTATGCTTTAATTATTTTCATATGCTAGGATGCAAGTTACTTAGGTACATAGCTTCAGTGAAAGTATGCTTTAAAGATCATCATTTTACAAGTCACCTCATTCACACCCAGCTTGTTCTAGTAGCTTTGCTGTTTCTGGGGTAGACGGCATTCCCATACTTTCATTTGTTTCTATTCTTCCTTCTTATCCAGGAGAGTTGCCTATTAAATTTCTCCTTTTAGCCGGGCATGGTGGCACACACCTTTTTAATCCCAGCACTCGGGAGGCAGAGGCAGGCGGATCTCTGTGAGTTCAAGGCCAGCCTGCTCTGCATAGTGAGTTCCAGGACAGCTGGGACTACAGGGAGACCCTGTCTCAAAAAGACCAAAAAAAAAAAAAAATCTCCTTTTATTCTTTAACATGTTTAAATATTTAGTCTCTGTCTTATAAGTAAGTCTTTAATTTTTCCAAAACTATTTCTCTCCACATCTAAAATAATCTATATGTGTAATGTTTTTCTGTTTGCACCATTAGTCCTTGAACAAGTCTGTTTAGCTAACTTTCTTCTTACTACCTCATCCTTTAAAAAGGGGAGTCTTTTGTTTCTTTTTCTTTTTCCGTGTGTGTGTGTGTGTGTGTGTGTGTGTGTGTGTGTGTGTATGCATGGATATTCATAGGGAGAGGAGCATATGGATGTGTGCATGCATCCATGTGGAAGCCATGGACTGATGTCTGGAGTCTTCTATTAATCTCCACCTTATTCATTGAGAGAAATCTCTGAATTGAACCCAGAGCTTGCAGATACTAGGGATTCTGTCTCCACCTTCTAAGGTCACATTTCTGTTGCTGTGATAAAACACTGTGACCAAAGCAGTTTATAGAAGGAAGAGTTTATTTGGCTTAGGGTTCAGAGGGTTAGAGTTCATAATGGTGGGAGAGGCATGGAGGCAGAGGTAAGCTGGAACAGAAAGCCCAGTAATCACATCTTCAAGCAGGTACAGGAAACAGGCTGGAAATCTGGCAAGGTTTAAGAACTCTCTAAGCCTGCCCTGAGTGATGTGCTTCCTCCAGCAAGGCCACACCTCTTAAAACCTCCCAAAACAGTGCCACCAACTGGGGACAAAATGTCCAAATCCTTGGAGTCTATGGGAGCCATTCATTCAAACCACCACACCAGGACTAGAATTAGCAGGCTACCACACCCACTTGGCATTTACTTGGATTCTGGGGATGCAAACTCGTATTCTCATACCTGCTTCTTGTATGGCAAGCACTTTACCTCCTGAGCCATCTCACCAGCCTATCTTTGGTTTCTTAAATAGAACAGCTTTTGCCTCATTTGCCTGTTGATTTTTTTTTTCTAGTTCCTTTTACTCATTTTAAATTTCTAAATTTCTATTTCTCAACATGTCAATTTTTATGTGTCTCTGGAGCATTGATGAACATGACTTTCACCAAAAATGCAATCCAGTGCTTTGACTCGGGCACAGGTTATCTTTTAATAATCTTAATTTTTGAGCCAGTGAGATGACCCAGTGGATGAAGGCACCTGCCACCAAGCTGGCAACCAAAATTTGATTCCTAGTTCATGGCAGAAGGAGAGAACCAAGTCCCAAAAGTCATCCTTGGACCTATACAGCCAAACACACACACAATAATAATGAATAAAATAAATAAAATCTTAATTCTCGGGCCATGAATATCAGAATAAGGAATCATTACTACAGAATTTTCTCCATATCTGTCCAAGTATATTCTCAACAGCATGATTTTTTGACAGTTAAAATTTTTATCAAGATTAATTCCATCAGACCCAATTTCAACTACAGTTAAGAGATTTCTGAAAATGTGGAGACCCAAGTGTTCCCCCTTGGGATCAGATATGTGCATGTTAGTTTTAAAGCCACAATCACTTTTCTCGGTCTTAGCTAAGATCAAATGTAATTTTGAAGTTATTTTTGGTTCAGAAATCTGTTATCATGTCATAGTTATATTTAAATTTAATTGTCAGAGCCTGAAGTTTTGTTGTTATCCTCTTTTTCTCTTGATTCTACTCCCCTGTCAGGTCTGGTCTTCAACAACATCTTTAACTAACAATGAACATGTCTTTTAAATAAGTTTAACCATGTTTCCTTTTTGTAGGTAAACTTGGTATCAATTTAGTTAGTTCTTTCTCCTCTTTTATAATTCTAGAAACTACCTGTATCAGTGTGTGTGTGTGTGTGTGTGTGTGTGTGTGTGTGTGTGTGTGTGTGTTTATGGTTTGAACCCCATGCTTTATACAGACAACTCCTCTACAACCAAGTCACACCACTGCCATTATTTGTCATATATATATTTAAAAAAAGTGAAGAGATGGACCTCACTCTTTCTTTGAAGGTTGCATTTTACTCTACAAAGAAAAAAGCTTTAGAAATTACTATTAGAAAATAAAAATTTCTCTTTTCAGTATATTTTCCAATAATTTTTTAAGCCTTAGGATGATTATTTTTTCAGGTTTTGGAAAGGTTAGTTAGACAGTCTATCTTTAAAGAATGTATTATGTAAATGCAACTAAGTAAAAAGTTTGTCTTTTTAAAAGAATGTACAAAATCAGTTTCACCAAACATTCTAGACTTGGTTTTGGAGGAAAGTTGTATGGTTTTAATAGCAGTCCCTAAGTCACAAAAAATGGAAAGTACGTTTTCTTGATAGTAATTGTTGACATATCTCTGTTTCTCCACAGAGTGATGACAGATCTAATGTCCTATCAAGTTTCCCTACAACAGAAACAGGTAATAGACACAAAAATGCTATATCAAGATACTTTGGTATATGAGAGAGAGCCTTGCTCTGAGGCCCAAGCTAGCCTTGAACTCTAGATTTTCCTGTTCAGCCTCCCAAATCCTGGGATTACAACAGTTGCCTACCACCAGGTCTACCATAATCATTATTGTTTATCAGGATTTATTTATTTATTTGTGTGTGTGCGTGTGTGCATGCGCGCGTGTGTGTGTGTGTGTGTGTGTGTGTGTGTGTGTGTGTGTGAGTCTCGTGGCCCATGCCTTTTGCTGGGCTTGGTGATTCAAGCCTTTAATCCCAACACTTGTAAGGCAGAGGCAAACGAATCTCTGTGAGATTGAGGCCAGCCTGGTCTACATAGTGAGTTCCAGGCCAGCTGAGGCTACAGGGAGACCCTGTCTCAAAACAACATCAACAGCAAAACCCCACAAAACCAAAAATTATTTATGGAAGGGGGCAGGGGACAAGGAGCATGCATGCTATGGCACACATGTAGAGATCAGAGAGTTATGTGGTTCTGGGGATCAAATGCATCAAACCCAGGGCTTTGTGCATGCCAGGTAAGCACTCTACCAACAGAGCTACCACCCTGGCTCCTCTGTTCCAGGATTTTTTTTAATACTAGTTAGCCATTTGATAAGGAAAAATGAGTGTGAATTAGGGCTGTAGGTTTGCAAGTTCAGTGTATTAACTTTTATTCTGCACTTGTTGATTTACTCAAAATAACATAAGAATTTAAAAATAATGCTGGGCGTGGTGGTGCACGCCTTTAGTTCCAGCACGTGGGAAGCAGAGGCAGGCGGATCTCTGTGAGTTCAAGGCCAGCCTGGTCTACATAGTGAGTTCCAGGACAGCTGGGGCTATAGGGAGACCCTGTCTCAAAAATACTGAAAACAAAAAGAAGAATTTGAAAACGAACAGGGAGACTCCTGCTTTCATGATTTCTTTCCTACATGAGAACTTTTCATTAATAAATAATTCTCATTTTTAAAAATATTTTATTTCTTATTTTTATTTTATGTGTATGCCTGTATTGTCTGTGTATAGGTAAGTGCACCTGTGTCGTGCAATGCCCGCAGAGGACAGAAGTGGCTGTTGGATCCCCTGGAACTGGAGTTTCAGACAGTTGTTAGCTGCCATGTGGGTGCTGGGATTTGAACCCAGGTCTTCTGCAAGAACCACCAGTGTTCTTAACCACTGAGCCATCTCTCCAGCCCCATAATTCTCATTTTATATCATTGCCATTTTTACTTGTTTCTTTTTGTTCCACTTATTGAACTTTTGTGACATTTGCCTAAATGTGTTTGTGCTGCTTTCCATCTCCTTTAACACCGTTTTGCTTTTCCATGCTGGTTTAGTCCATCATTCTCCTGCATATTCTTTTCCTGCTGCTACCCAGAGAAATCAGCCCCAGCGCCCCGAAAGCTTCCTCTTCCGAGCAGCTGTTAGGAGAGAAACAAATAAAGGTAAGTGATAGTGATTTCAAGTCATGGCAGAATAAGGGTGACTTAACACAATGGCATTCACTCTTTCGTGCTTTTAAACTTACATACCTAGCTACCACCTTGGCAAAAGCTTTAAACTCTGCAGGTGTCTGTGGTCTCACATTAAATCAGGGGCATCTTATTTGAATTTTTTTTTAATTAGAGTTTCTTAAAAGTACCACATGTAAGACAGGTTTTACAATATTTCAACTAAACTGGGCATGATGCCGCAGAACTTTAATCCCAGCATGTAGGAGGCTAGGACAGGGGAACAGATTTCAAGGCCAGCCTGGGCTACATACATTGCAAGACCCTATCTCAAAAGCCCAAAGCAAAACACAGTTTGGCATATAAAACACTTTTTTTAAGGTTTTTTTTTAATTTTTTATGTATATGTGTATTGCCTGCATGTAGGTAAGTGCACCCGTGTCGTATAATGCCTGAGGAAGTCAGAAGAGGCTGTCGGACAGTTGTTAGCTGCCATGTGGGTGCCGGGATTCAAACCCGGGTCTTCTGCAAGAACAACCAGTGTTCTTAACCACTGAGCCATCTCTCCAGCCCTATAAAACACTTTTAAAGAACATTCTTCCCTTTTGTAATGAGCTCCTTCTCAGACTTTTCTGTATTGATAACCTCTTGAACATTTGTATACCCAGTATCAGCAGTTTTACTTTGAGAAATATGCCACATGCAAAACAGCAGGTTGATATAAAATATTCACAGCAACATTATTTATAATGGTGCCAAATTGAATATTCATGAATAGAAAGGACATGAACCATGGTGTATCTATACAGTGAAATATATAAATAATGAAAATTATATATACAACAATATTGATAGATTTTATAATGTTCATCAAAAGAAACCAGACACAAAAAAATGCACATAATACGGTTTAATTTATAGAAAGTTCTCAAAAATGAACAAAAGTAGCCGGGCGTGGTGATGCACTCCTTCCATCCCAGCACTCGGGAGGCAGAGGCAGGCGGATCTCTGTGAGTTCAAGGCCAGCCTAGTCTGCATAGTGAGTTCCAGGATAGTTGGGGCTACAGGGAGACCCTGTCTCAAAAAGACCAAAAAAAAAGAACAAAGTCATCTATGGTGTTTGAGCTTAGGATACGGTAACTTTGGTTTCTGATGGCAGAGAACATAAGGGGTTTTCAGGTCTGGGTAAGTTTCATTTATAGCTTTTAGCTGTTTCACTTTGTGAGGATATTTTATTGGCCTCTGTTTAGAATCTGTGTAATTTTCCATATGTGTGGTATTTTTCAATAAAAACATTTGTAAACTGATATATTCAAACTGAAATGTTTAATACTATTCTGTCATTATTTCATATATTTGAAATATCAGCTGCAAGTGGTGCCTCTTGCTACTGCCCAGCCCACCACCTCTTACAGTTTACTTAAGAAGCCTGTTTTCTGTGTAAGTCACAATAATGCTTTTCAAAAGTCAATCCAGAAAGTAGAAAGTGCTGTGTTGACAAAGAAATGCGTCAGACAAATGTGTTTTCTTGCACTGACATCAGCCTCTCTCCCACGTGTTGATATTTTTGTAGGTCATGCTTCACCCCTCCTCCCATCTTCTGTGCCTGCCACTGACTCTACAGATCCCACGATAAGACAGAAAGAAGAAGAGCTGAAGTTAATAGATCAGCTACGGAAAGTGTGTACATTGCCTTTGACTTGTGCTTTTGCTGTGGAATTGCTACATTCAAGTCCATAGTCCTGTCGTCATGTGATCATTTGACACATTATTACTGCAGAATCAGTGTTTCCATTGTATGGTGTGTTTTATGATGGATGTAAAAGAAATTCTGTTAAGGAAATTCCTTTAGCCTTAGTACTAAGAAAATTAGACGAGTTATTCTAAAAGCTCAATTCTTAGCCATGATCATTTAAGTTTTTTTCCATTTATTTTACACATTACATTATAAAGAAATCTTAGAAGAGTAGTAATAATTTATATGTGCCAGGCACAGTGGTACATGCCTATAATTCCAGCATTCAGAAAGTTTGAAACTCTTTGTTTTTGTTTTTTTTCTTTCTTTTTTTTAAAAAAGGGTTTGTTTTAATTGTGTGTATGTGTGTGGCTATGTGGATATGTCCAAGTGAGTGCAGGTGCCTGCCGATACCAGAAGAGAGTACCTGATGT
>NW_008342423.1:1788720-1815989 GCF_000622305.1 Nannospalax galili
AATGGTACAAGTGTCCATCTGCTTACTATTTTTTAAAAAATTGTAGGTCAGAGTCTCTGCAGACATTTGGCTTCCATACCTGACACTTAACATATTAATCATTTTGGAATATGGAATTCATACTTTTTCTTACATTATGTTCCATGATAACGTGCTAGTTGAAAACCACGAAACCTTTAGGGGATATGACATACCTCTTTATTTCTAGTCACTGGAGACCTTTACAGAAAAATAAGCTTCCTACTTAGTATAAGGAAATTTCTTTTGGGAACTCTTTGCTCTTTGGAAAGTAGGTTCTTTAGGCCATCTTTTAAACTTAATTTTTAAGAAAATTTCCAACATTATCTAGTGAGTTAAAGCCAATCACATTATATTTATAAGCAGAGACTGTTTTGTTTTTTAAATTTTCTTCTTTAAAAGTCACTAAAAGAAAATGAACTGTTAAATGTGGCTGTATTTGAGCAGTGATCTGTGGCTAATAAATTTTCTTCATGTTCTAATTTTCTTTTGTCTGTGTTGTTGTAAAGCGGGGAGTGGGAGATCCACCCAAAATTTCTCTTCTCAGCACTTACCTTTCTAAGCCAAAGCATAGTGTCAGTAGTGGAGGAAGGCACTCTTCTCTCAGGCCAGCACCTGTTTCTGTAAACAGCATTGTATTGGAACACAGCCCCATTGCACTGGCTGTTTACATGTTTGTGACTACTGTCATGCCTCTGACAGAACTGAGTAAGCACAATAGTTCTTTTGGCTCTCAAGACTAGCATTCACCATGTCCTTTAAGAGAAAGTTTGCCGGCTCCCTGGCATGCATGGTGGTAAGGATGTGCTATAATTGTCATGAGCATTTTTTTTTTTTTTTTTTTTTTGGTCTTTTTGAGACAGGGTCTCCCTGTAGCCCCAGTTGTCCTGGAACTCACTATGTAGACCAGGCTGGCCTTGAACTCACAAAGATCTGCTGACTCTACCTCCCAAGTGCTGGGATTAAAGGCGTGTGCCACAACACTTGGCTCTTTCGGTGGTTTTGAGACAGTGTCTCCCTGTAGCCCCCCAGCTGGCCTGGATCTCACTATGTAGACCAGGCTGGCCTTGAACTCACAGAGATCCGCCTGCCACTGAGTGGCACGTACCACCACACACGGCAAGAGCATTTTTAAAGTACAAACTTTTTCCACCTTTGCTGATAACAGTTTCCCTCTTTTCTTTTCTCAATTCCAGCCTAAATTAACAATGGCAAAATGCAGGCGAAATGTGGAGAATTTCCTAGAAGCTTGCAGAGAAATCGGTGTGCCTCAGGTAACAGATGTGTTCATTTTCTTGTGTTGCTTAAATAGACCTGAGTGCTTTTGTCCTAAAACTTATCAGAGGTCCAGGTCACAGAACCTTACCAGGAGCAGCTTTGAACTACGTTAGTCACTGCTAATGTGATGTGTTACTAGAACCAACCAATATTTCCCCATCAATATTCTTTAAATTTTTCCTCATTTCCAAGTATCTTTAAAGAAATCATAAATATTAATTTAAATAATTATGGTAAGTAATTAATGAAAAAGAATTATTAGATTTCCTTAAGTATCCCCACTAGCTGTTTCACTTATATACAGCTACACACAACAGAATCCGTTCTTTCCAACACTTGAAGTATATTGAGTTTGAAAACATTTAAACATGTTACCAAAACATCAGAGTTCCTATTCGCCTAGATGCCCTGATGTCTACATCAACTATGCAAATAGTACAGTTGCACAAACTTAAGTAATTCAAATGATAATACTATTAGCTAAATTACAGGTTTTATTCAGATTTCACCAGTTTTCTACTAGTCTCTAACACTTTGGGAATTAGCACACTAGAGACCACTTGGAAGCAGTATCCTATATAAGGATATACTGCATCTAAGTTCCTTAATTACATTTCTTGCCATTTAATAGTACTATAGTCAAACTTTCTTTAGAGCTGTGATGAAGAAAAGGAAAATGGATACACTGTTAATTCAATGACCCTTTCAAAAAGGAGCCAAAGCAAGCATAGCTGGGCGGGCCGGCACACACCTCTAATCCCAGCACTCAGGACGGAGGCAGAGTCAGCAGATCTGTGAGATCATGGCCACCCTGGTCTACATAGTGAGTTCCAGGCCAGCTGGGGCTACAGGGAGAGCCTGTCTAAAATTTTTTTAAAAGGCATAATACTCTCGGGGAATATAAAATTGAATGATAATGGTAGACAGATTTTGGGCCCCACTATTTTGCTCAGGCTGGTCTCAGAACTCCTGGGCTCAGGCTATCTTCCCACCTCAGCCCCCCAAGTACTGAGACTGCAAACGTGTGCCATTTGGTAGTTTCTCTTCTTTTCGTATTATGTTTCTTACTTGTTGGAGAATGAAGCCTTATGTGTGCATGCTAAGCATGTGTTCTACCACCAAGCCACCCTCTCCAGGCTCTACAACGCTTATATTTTGTCTAGTCTGCAAAGAAAAAGGTACTAGCTCCTTCTGTCACCTTGTTGATTAGCTATCTGAAATTCAGGATTGGCCTGGCCTGTCAGTAATACCACAGTTTTGCTCAAGAGCTAAGCCCTTAACCCCCATAGCTTGCTCTGGAACACTCCTTCCCAGCTCATCATCCTGCCCTAGCTGACCAGTAGCCGGGAAAGCCACAGCAGCATGTGTCAAAGTGAGTACACTTCCAGCCTTAATACATTACAAAGTAGAAGAGAAAGAGCCAGCTCCCATCCATATCCACACTGGCCAGCGCGAACTCCCAAGCTGCCTTTTGGCCTTTATTAGGGAGATCATTCTACTTTTTTTTGCCCCACCCCCAAACTTGAATAGGACTTTGTTTATTCCTGGGGACCAATTCAAACCAAAAATGTTCACTTTTATATCATTGTTTTACAAAGGTTTAGCAACCATTTTAAGCACAGCAAGAGGATATCTACCATATTTTCTTTAAAAACTAGCACGTATATTCTCCACAATAACGGGTTCTAATGCTTCTATATGCACATTAACTTCAGTTATTCCTTTCTTAGGCCAGCATGCCTAGTGCCTGCCCCTGTTCCATACCGTGTCTTAATAAGAGAGTGTGGCATTGCTGGTGAGAGATTGGGAACCACAGAGAAGCAGCAATCATGCTGACTTAGTCTGTGTACACTTGCTAAAAGTACTGCTTAGCAGCTTTGACAGACATAGCTGCCCACTTGACTTGACAGAATCATCTTCCCCCTTAGATATAAACCTTAACTTGGAATTCTTACAGGATGTTACTGCTACTAGTCAGCAAAATATGAAAACAGTGTGTCTTAAAGCATGCATTTAAGTGAGCATTTTAAAAGCAGGGGTTGAGAGCACTTATTATAATCCACGCACCCGTCTCCACCAGAGCTGTGCTATTGGAAGGCAGGTACAGAGGCAGAAAGAGTACAACTTTAAAAGACTGAGTCCTTCTCCAGAGTAGTTAGACTGGGGATCTTAGCATCCTTCCTCCTCCCTCTCCTGGGCCCGAAAGAGGAAGTGGCCATTCCACGCAAACCACCTCTTCCTTCTCCCCTTCTGCCTTCCACCTGTCTCCACCACCACCACCAATTTTAGATGCTTTCTGCTGAAAATTAGTCATTTGTCTAGACAGAGTGAAAGAAAGTGAATGAATACACAAATGGATAGATTCGAGCTAACACTCTCAAGATCCCTCTGCCACAGGAAGGAAGAACCTTCTGCCTCATCTTGCTCTGTTCTCTCTCCTTTGGGCCTTTATTTAAGCACTTGATGCTCAACTTGAAGACTGAGTTGGATTATGATAGCATCTAGAAATATAAAGCAGGAAACTTGTAAGAATGTCCGATTTCATGTCCAGGTAGTATGTCCGAAGACAGTTTCCCTTCTCAATATAACTTTAAAGTGTATAAGTTAAATTATGAGCTAGGCACGGTGATGCACGCCTATAGTCCTGGCACTTGGGAGGTAGGATCAGGAGTTCAAAGTCATCCTCAGCTACATAGTGAGCTCCAGACCAGGCTGGGGAAAATGAGACCTTGTTTAAAAACAAACAATAAGTAAATGAAAGACAAATGATAGGCGGAGCGTGGTGGCACACGCCTTTAGTCCCAGCACTCAGGAGGTAGAGGCAGGTGGATCTCTGTGAGTTCGAGGCCAGCCTGGTCTCCATAGTGAGTTCCAGGCCAGCTGGGGCTGCAGGGAGACCCTGTCTCAGAAAGACAAAAAGAAAAGAAAGATGAATGACAAAGTGAAGTTAAATTATGAAGGAAAACAGGCTGGGGCTGTGGCAGTGGTAGAATGCTACCCTAGGTTTGAGCCCTAACATCACCCCCATCCTGCAAGATGTATTAAGGAAATACTAAAGGGTGAGGTGACTGAGAAAACCTCTGGAAAGGAGGGTATATGGATATGACTTTATTGTCATGCTTTTATTAAACATTTTACATTTTAAAAAAGAATTAGATAAAAAATTGTATTTGAGTCCAGTATCTTATGTCCTAGAATTATTGTCTGTGTTAATGGATACCTTCAAGTTGTCATGCTCACTAATATTTTTATTACTGATGGGTTTAGACATGCCCTAAGGTCCCATTTGTGTTGTAAGTAGTAGTGAACTAGTTGCGGTGACGATGGGCTTGATCTGATGGTTCAAGTACGCCCGGCTCTTCAGCATAAACTTCCCGTCCTTGGCGCGCCCCAGTGAGTGACCTTTCTCTGTGCCCTGTTCTTTGTTCGCTAACAGGGAAGGATGGGGTCTGAGAGCAAGGCTGCGTCTCACTCACCTCCCCACTTTCAGACCTCACACAGCTCTGAGCCATGGTCCCACTCTGTTCACTAGATCTTAGTGTTGAAGCTGGCCACCAACAAGTGTTACTGTGCTCAGCGGTAAAATCATCTCTGTGCACTGATGAGTCTTGTTTTTTCAGCATTTTCTTATTGATCATAATAAAAATGCTGCAGGACAGCCAGGTGTGGTGGCACACGCCTATAGTCCCAGCACTCGGGAGGCAGAGGCAGGCGGATCTCTGTGAGTTCAAGGCCAGCTGGGGCTACAGGGAGACCCTGCTTCAAAAAGACAAAAACCAAAAAAATGCTGCAGGACATGTGCCTTTGAATATGACTGCTGATCATAGTGAATTCTGTGCTGCCTGCATTCTACTCCACTGACTTTGTTTTTCTGTTTTCCTTTCCTGCTCACACTTTGGACAGGACAGTCTCTGTTCCCCCTCCGACATCCTTCAGCTAAGCCTCCGAATTAAAAGAACTGTGGAAATACTACTTTCTCTTGAGGCACATGCAGAAGAATCCAGTTTTGTCTCGCTGTCTATCCAGCTCCTGGGTTTTGTGGCATTTTACTGTGCTTTAATGTTAACTCTCTGTGTCCTTTATTACCGGGTCTTCCCCTCCAGCTGAAAGCGCGTGCCAGTGACTCCACCTCATCCTTGTGCTGCTTTCTCCTGCAGAACTGTGTACATACTTTCTGTTTCCTTCCCTCTTGCCATCAGTGCTGAGTAGCAAATCCATTCTCATATGTTGAGGGGGGCAGCCCACTGCATAGCATTAATCATGGCTAATAGAGCAGGAGACCAGCATTTTCTCTCTAGTCATTTGCCCATTCTCCTTGCCCTGTAGCCTTGTTTCTCAGATAATGAAGGCTGAGGCCTTTCTACCATTACAGTCCTGAGCCCGTTCTGAGAATATGACACAGAAAATTTGGGCCATCTTTTCGTACTGTGACCCTACTTCAGTTTTGAAGTCCTGAATTTCAGAACCTTTAACAGCTGCTAATAAGGAAAATATTGGTGCCTTTTCTGGTTTGGGTACCTTGTGACTTAGATCTCTGCCCTGAAGTCCTAGCTTGCCCTTAACTGGTAGACAGTATCTGCACATTTAGAAGGCACAGGCCATTTAGACTTACCAATTTTAGTTTGGTCAGAAGTTTCAGTTGAAGGTCCTGTAGTTTCCCTAGATTCCGAGTCCACCATACACATCTGAGATAGTGCACACTAGGCAGCTGACTTAGAGTGTGCCTCTGAGGAGGGGGTGCTGGCCGTGCTTGCCATGTATGCTTGCTGTAACCGATTCACGTCTATAATCCTGTTTCCAGTGTGAAAGTTTGGAGTTTATGTAATCTCTAACATATTTGAGCCATCCTTAAAGGTGAACCTTGTATTTTGTAGGCTGTTGGGGAGATTATAGTTGAACAGTAGCAGGTAAAGTTAGACTACAGCCTCTGCTTGTTCCCAAGGCAATGATTACTGTCTCTATCTTTCAGAATGCTTAGTAGTTAATTAGCTTCTGAACCTTAATGCTGAAAACTACGGTATAATTTCATTCAGATTCCAGTTCTCACAGACGGTGTTTCTGAACATCTAGGAACATTCTCAAGTCTGTTAACAAAATTGGACAACTCCTCAAGCATGAAGGGAGATTGCCAGAAGCATAATGTCGTTATAGAATTCAGCCTGGGGTCTGGTTGCCTTCTCCTCCATATGCAGTGGGACAGTTAACTTACTGCTCACTGTTAATGCTGACGCATTGAACATGGTGATACACAACAGCGCCTTCCCGAGTTCGGTTTGTGTTTGTTGTGTTTTTAAGATGTCTTGGAGTCCTTAGTTCTGTAGTTTTGTCCTTTTAACACAAACACACACAAACACACAGACGCTTTAAGCTAGGTGTAGTATACATGTGTAATCATAGCAGCTCTTGGACGGCTGAAGCAGGAGGATTGCTGTGAGTCTGAGGCCAGTCTGGGCTGCATAGCAAGACTCTTTAAACACACACACACACACACACACGCACGCACGCACACACGCACACGTGTGTGTGTGCCAGTTTTCAGTTTAGAATGATCATAGTATTTCTTAGGAAACACCACATTCCCTCTAAGCCAGCTGGAAGGTAGATGTGTGTGGTTAGCACCAGTCTCTGAGGGATGTCTAGACTCATTGAGTGGACTGAGTGGACTGGCCCCTGGGGGCTGATGAGAAGAAGATGCCTCTTTCAGAGCAAAACAGTATGCAGATTCATCTTAACACAGTTGCTCTGTACTTGCAGAGATAAAGCACTAATTCAGAACTGCTAGTTTTATTAACAAATCAAAAGATTGCTGTGACTTGTGTGTGTGTGTGTGCGTGCGTGCGTGCGTGTGTGTGTGTGTGTGTGCGTGTGTGTGTGTGTGTGTGTGTGTGTGTCTTTTTGAGACAGGGTCTCCCCATAGCCCCAGCTGACCTGGAGCTCGCTAAGTAGACCCAGGCTGGCCTGGAACTCAAAGAGATCTGCCTGCTTCTGCCTCCCAAGTGCTGCGATTAAAGGCATGCACCACCATGCCGGGCTATGGCTTTGTTTTATGAAAATAAGCATTAAGTACAAAAGAAAGTAATTTAGCACAAGTACCAAAAACTGCCTCAGAAACAAATACTTGCCATAGTTTTATTACAGCTGGTTTTGTGAAAGTCCCAAGTACACGGTGAGTACCAACAGAAAGCAGAGAAAGCCCAGCTACTATCTTTGATGACCATCGAGCATCTCTATAAAAAGAAACCCGAATTCTACCTTCTAGATATTTAGTCTGAACAGAAAAGCCAGTGTGTATCAGGATGTCCAGCCCTGGGATGTCTGAGGCAGGAGGATCTTGAGTTTGAGGCCAACCTGTGCTACATAGTGAGCCCCTGTCTAAAAAGGAACAAAAAAAACAATGGCTTACAATTTAGGTCAGTAACAGATCATTTGCCTAGTATGCACAAGGTCCCCCAGCACTGGGGGGGAAAAAAGAGGAAGGAAAGGAGGGAGGGAGGGAGAGGGGAAAGAAAAGCCAGTGTTAGCCAGTGTGGTGATGCAATCTTAGAATCCCAGCGCTTGAGTTTAAGGCCAACCTGAGCTACATAGCAAGACTCTGTCTCAACTGAAAACAAAAAATCAATTTTTGATTAAAAAAAAAAAGAAGAAAAGTCATTGATTGTTAAGATTTTCCTTTTCCTCACAAAATTCTCCAAACAAGTAATGAGGGAAATAAGATAAATGTATTCAACTTCTTACTCAGGCGGGTACAGTCATAATATCTGTAATTAAGATGTGAGTGGCTAAGCTTATGTAATAATTCTCAAGCATAACTTAATCCATTAAATTCTAAGACGTGAAGTTCTTTACTTTTTCAAACACAAGTTCCTTTTAATTCCAATTTTTAACTAATTCAGATTGGGCTGTCTATGAAATACCCAAATTAAGGGAGCATTTCTCAAATACATCTAAATCTCAAGTCCTGAGGATATGTTGTTTCCTCCTGTGGTCCCTTCCTGAGAATTCTGGATTATAATGCGGGTCTTGGGCTTCCCCTTTCCTGAAATTTAAGTTATTCTCAAAGCCATGTTGTATGCCTGTGGTTTGTAATCTCCTTCACAAGGTGCTTCTCCCTAAGTGCCGTGCCTTTTATACTTGAGCCATGTTGTAACTCGGCACCGCTTTTCTAGTTTTCACCTGTCTGCTTTATAAATCTGCTCTGGTCTTTTATTTATGAGAAAGGTACTGCTTTCTGTCCCTCCTCTGTTGTATGTATAAATGAGCCACCTGTCGATTTCCAGTTTTCAAAATGATCTGTGTGGACTTTTAATTGTACTAATAAAGTGACCGTGAGTGTCAGACACCATGCCTTGTATTAGCAGGGTCAGTTTTCCAGGTACTGACTCCACATCTCACTTGATCGTTCTAGGGGGAGGAGAGGGAGGTGCTCTTCTCCTTTCAGTTCTCTGATGTTCATCCTGTTCCTCTTTTGTTTGCTTTTATGTTCCGTTGTCCCCTTTCAGGAGCAGTTATGTTTGCCTCTTCACATTTTAGAAGAGAAAGGGTTGAGCCAGGTTGCAGTGACTGTCCAGGCTCTCCTGGAACTTGCTCCACCCAAGCAGCAGCAGCACCAGCTCTCTGCTGTCTGAGGACTTCCCGGACCTTGGGCCTTGGCCTGGCCAAAATAAGAAACAGAACGTGGAGCTGCTGCCTGCCGTCTGCTTAAACAAAGCTCTTCTGCGTTCTTAGAAGGGACTGTCTCCATCATTCCTGCCAGGAATGTTTTGCTTCATTTCTCCATTTTAGGGGAGGTTAAACCCATTTCCACTGTTTTGTTTTAATGAAGACACAGTTTTCCTAAGTGGAATTTCTCATCACTGAGACCCCAACACCAAAGCCTAAGCTGGCTGTGCTTTCCTCCTAGTGGAGGGTTGTTTTACATGCCAGAGACAGTGCCTTCCCAGACAGGTATTTAGCTCTCTGGAAGGCACAGACATGCCATTATCTTGGCCAGTACCCCAGGCATCAAAGGCTCACTGGTATCCACTGTTGGGCTTTATTCTCCAGGAACATTTGTCAAATTCCAACTTGTATCAGTAGTGCTGGGCCAAAGCCTGCATTTTCAACAGACACTGCAGGTAGTAGAGACCACTGTTCGAGCCACAGAGTTGTAGTTTGAAGCGACTGCCCTACTGCTTCTAAAACCAAAGGCTGTATTATAATGACTTGGACTGTTCTGTTAAAGACAAAGCAAAAATAATATTTTGCACAGTAAACAGGTGTTTAAAACCAGTGTCCCAGGCCTCTCCCCAACCCTGCCCACCACAACCCATCTTTTTCGTAGAGGATGGTTCTGTGCATCATCCTATTTTCTAAATAGACGAGCGCTCTACACACAGGTTCCAGGTCTGTGAGGTGTACCACTGGGCATCATTTACTTGTGCTTCCAGAGCGCCCCCACCCCCATTCTGCTCCCAAGACCCTTGGACCTGCAGACACATTCCAGGACAGCAGACACACTTCAGCTCCCCAAACAGTGGATGACTGAAAACGAAGCAAAAAGAACTGAAGGAAAAGCCAAGTTTCTTCTGCTTTCAGGTAACAGCCAGTTTCCCTAGCTGAGTGAAAGCACTTAGAGCAGCTTCCTGTCCTTCATCCAGCCCCTCATCCCCACCGCCAGTGCCTTAGACCCGGCTTTGGTACAAAGCAGAAGGGCCAAAGGCCCACAGCACAGAGAGGGCATCTTTAGAGGTTTCTTCTTGCCCTGTATTTTGCGCCCTTTTTCGTTAGTTGTGTCTTTGATGTTCACTGAGGTTGTAAACCAAATAGACTAAGTTAAGCTGTTTGTTTCATAGGGTTTTTTCCTAGAGTTAACAGTTATGACTTTTGTTTACCAAGGTTTGCATTTGAGAACAGTATTGTCCCTATGCAGCAGTAACAAATAACATGGCTACCAGAGGCCCTGGGTTCAATCTTCTGCACCTTCTAAAATGAGGTGCTGGTGGTACACAAGCCTGTAGCCCCAGACACTCCAGTGGAAGCTGAAGAATCAGAACACTGAGTCCATGCTGGGCCTCAGCCGGTTACGTAAGACCCTGTCTAAAAGCAACAGAACGGGCTGGAGGCTCAGTGGTTAAGAGCACTGGCTGCTCTTGCAGAAGACCTGGGTTTGGCCCCAGCACCCACATGACAGCTAACAAGTGTCTGTAGCTCCAGTTACAGGGGATCTGGTGTCCTCATCTGGCCTCCTGCATGATACAGATGCACTTACTGTAGACAAAACACTCAATACACAAAAATAATAGCATCTAAAAAGAGAAAGAAAAGTTAGAGCCTTTAAAAGTAAATTTTAAAATCATTTTGACTGCCAGGCGTGGTGGCACACGCCTTTAATCCCAGCACTCGGGAGGCAGAGGCAGGTGGATCTCTGTGTGTTCAAGGCCAGCCTGGTCTACATAGTGAGTTCCAGGACAGCTGGGGCTACAGGGAGACCCTGTCTCATAAAGACCCCAAGGGAAAAAAAAAAAATCATTTTGACTATCTGCAGAGAAATGGTGTTTATTAGAACATTACCACTTTATCCAAGTTGAGAATTATATAACAGAATCTGGGCATATTGACACATGCCTGTGACCCTAGCACTCAGGATGCTGAGGCAGGAGGATCGTGAGTTCCAGGCTAACCTGGGCTATATAGCAAGACTGTGTCTCAAGAAAAAATAGCCAGGTATAGTGGTACACAATTTCAATCCCAGCTCTCAGGAGGCAGAGGCAGGTAGATCTCTGTGAGTTGCAGACCAGCCTGTTCTACACAAGTTCCAGGCCAGTTAGGGCAACATAGTGAGACCCTGTCACAAAAATACAAAAGTAAGTATAATATAAAACATTTGAGCTCCAGCCCAGTTGTTCAGGGCCTCACAGAACAAAGTAAAATGTCTTAGGCCTACAGCCCAACCTCACTTATTTACAATTCCACACAGCCACCAACCATAGAACTTGTTTAGAACTTAGCAGTGTGTCTGAACTATAGGTATTTTTTCCTTCTACTCAACATTAACCCTCAGTACAATCCCTAAATTATAGATTTTAATATTGTGTAGGAAAATGAATCCAGAAGACATTATGTAATGCAGCACCTGCAATACCTACGACTAATTTTCCATAAGAGTTAAATTTCCACATTGCAATTTTTGCATTAATATGAAAACTTGATGTAATCTTATCAAACTAACTCAACTTTGAATTATTAAAAATCTGTACACTCTTACCCACAGTAAGGACAAACAGTGTGTTGCCAGTTTTTCGGTGCTGGCACACAGAAACAAATCACAATGCTTCTGTTAGAGAATGTGGCCAGCATTTTACATGTATGATTTTTTAAATTGGAAAGGATTCAATTTAGTATTTCACCTTGATAGACTTCAGTGTGACCTTGCCCGCACTGAAAATGGGCAAGCCAAGTGGCTGCCTAGCCCGCACCTGCCACCTACAGAGATTTTGTGTCAGCAGTTTGCAGGCTTTCAAAGGTATCTCTGCTTAGCACTCCAAACCAGTATTTCCCATAACAAGCAGGTCTGGAAACAACTCATGGGAAGAGGAGCCTCTGTATGTGGCCAGACCATACTAGGAAAAGGTGGGGTTAGTGGGTCACTCTCCTTAGCAGCTTTTTAAACACACCTTCCAACCAATCAAGGGGCCTGTAATTTCTTTTGCTTCCTCTAGTCAGCAGTGACTAATAACATGTGAGTATGCCATGAATATGATGAATTTTAAGAACTAAGTACTTAAATGGTTATAGAAATGGAGGAAAACTTGGTTATTTAGAAGCCTTTTTATACACATGGTGCAGTGAGATGGTTTACAGCAGATTTCATTTTATTTCTGAAAATGTTATAAACATGTAATTAGTAAAAGCTTTTGTAAACATTGTTCTATATTTGTATGTCTGTAAATATACTGCCTAAGTTCTAAGTAGAAATATGTCAGTATTGTGTATGTTATTTTAAGTTGCCTGTATGCCATCTTACATGTTGACTTTTAAAAATAAAAGCCAATATTTCAATAGCATGTAATAAAGTTTTGAAAATGTTCAAACCTAAAGCATGGTTTCCTTGGCAAAGAGGAAGCAGAGAAAAGGTGTCTGACACACTAGAAGAACCTCCCTTAAAATGTTCTTCTGGGGCTGGAGAGATGGCTCAGTGGTTTAAGAGCACTGGCTGCTTTTGCAGAGGACCTGGGTTTGTTTCCCAGGGGACCTGACATCCTCTTCTGGCTTCCGTGGACATTGTATGCACATGGTACACTTATACACATGCAGGCAAAACATTCATACACATAAAATAATAAAAAGTGTGCCTTTGAGGTTAAAATTCCATTTCTTAAGGAATATCAGGATAGCTTTGTAATTGCAGTGGAATTGAAAGGCTCAGTTGAGGCTGGGGATTAAGCTCAGTTGAGTGCCTACCCTGTAAGCACAAGGCCCTGGGTTCCATCCCCAAAACTTCATCGACCAGGTGTGGTGTTGCATGCCTATAACCCCAGCACGAGGAGGATCTGGAGTTCAAGGCCAACCTAGGCTACATGAGACCCTGTCTCAAAAAATTTTTTTTTAATTTATGAAATACATGAGACACATTAAGACAACTTTTCTTGGGCTGAAGAGATGACTCACTGGTAAGAGCACTAAAGTTTGGTTCCCAGCATCCACATAGGGTGGCTCACAACTGCTGGAACTCCAGCTTTAAGGGGCCCTCTTCTGGCTTCTATGGGCATCTGTGTACACATGGCACAGACACAAAGACACACAAATGTAAATATTAGAAAAAATTTTTCTGTCATTAATAACCAGCTGAGAGTCGAAAAGATGGCTCATCAGGTTAAAGGCACTTGTCACTGCCTGCTTGACCTGTGTTTGATCCCTAGGACCCACATGGTGGGTCTTCTGATGTCCACACGTGCCCATACACACACATAATAAACAAATGTAATGAAGGAAGTGGGTAAAAGTGCTTCTTGCACAAACTTGGTGAGCTGATTCCCAGAACTCATGAGAAGATGGAAAAAGAAAACTAACGCCACAAAGTTGTCCTCTGACCTCTGAGCATACATGCACACATACACTTGAGTGCGTGCACACATGCACACACACACAGAGGAAGGGGAGGGAGAGAGGGAGAAAGAGGAAAGGACAGGAGAAGGGAGGGAGAGAGAAGGAAGGAACAAAGTATACTGTACAGAAAGTTTTAGCCTCCCAAGAAGCTTAAATTATTTGACTTGCATTATTTGACTTTCTGAGATAGGGTCTCTCTATAGCCCCCAGCTAGCCTGGAACTCACTATGTAGACCAGGCTGGCCTCCATCTCAGATCAGCCTGCCTCTGCCTCCCTAGTAACTGGGATTAAAGGTGTGCATCACCAGGACCAGCTCTAAGACATTCCTTTTTGATAAATTAAGGCAAGCATAGTGGACTCAGTTTGGTTTTGGTTTTTGTGCCAGGGTCTCACCCAAGTAGCCCTAGGTATCTTGGAATTCTGTGTAGATCAGGCTGGCCTTTAATTCACAGAGATCTACCTGCTTCTCCCTCCCTGAGTGTTGGGATTGAAGGTTACCACTCCCCACTTGTCTGTCTGTCCACTGGTTTTGTTTGTGGTTTGGGTTTTGTTTTGAGACAGAGCCTCACTAAGCAGCCCTGGCAGACTTGGAGAGCCACCTGCCTCTGCTCCGGGGTTCTGGGATTAAAGGTGTACACCACTGCACCCTGCAGGCTTACTGTTTTGTGGGTTTTGTTTTGTGTGTGCATTTTGTTTTATGGAAATGCTTCTGTGTCATGAAAGGACTGCAGAGGCCAGAAGAGGGTGTCAGGTCCCCTAGAACTGGAGATATATACAGTTGTTAGCTGTCATGTGGGTGCTGGGAACTAAACCCAGGTCCTCTACAAGAGCAACCAGTGCACTTAATGGCTGAGCCATCTCTCCAGCCCAAGACTCACTATCTTTAAGGGAAAGAGAACTGTAAGCAGTCAGCTTTACTGTGTGCCATATCAGGTTAGCTGTTTTCACATAGCTTATCTCATTCAGTCTTAATATCCCAGAAGATGGAAATATTTCTCTCATCAAAAATATCTAAACTAGCCTTTCAAAGAACCTGTGTCCCCATCTTTACCACTGGTGGACTGTGCATCCCAACACCCCATTTCTCACCTATATTTACCACTTATATCCCTGCCTAGTCCCAGAAAAGTTGCTGGAGCAACTTATGGTAGAAGGTGCATTTCTGTGGCATCTCCCAATAACATCAACAGTATAAAATGACAGTAAAGCTATGAGATAGGCAAGAAGCAACATTTTATTAAACTGCCATATACATATATGCTAGATGATAACTATAAATGGTACCTTGGAATTTTTTTTAATTTTTATTTATATGTACGTAAGTACATGCTATGTGTGTATGGGCTCCTGTGGAAAAGCCAACAGAAGAAAACAGAATAGGCAAAGGAAATCCCCTAGTGTCACCCGGAGGCAAACAACCCCGAGGCCTTTCCAGACACCAGAGGGAAGGGCAGCAGTCTGGTCACTTCTTGCCTCTCCTTTTCTTCTTGCCTTTGTCTTTTGAAGCTTTGCTGCCGTCTTTTCCTTTCTTGGGCATTTTGAAACCTCCAATTTCCCTCCGTACCACTGTGCCCCGCCACCAGGCCTGGAGCTGGAAGACAGAAGGGAGTTAGTTCATTTTAATGTGCCTAATGGCACTCTGTGCTTTCCACAGAAGGGAGAACCGTTTAATGCTGTTGCTGTGTCTGAAGAAGTCTCTGAGACAGACGAGACCGGCTACTGTCACACAGTCATGCTCCCATGTGGCGCCTGACCCTGAGCTTGGGCCACCGACTCAGGAAATTCTCAAGGAATGAAAATAAGTTGACAGGCCAAGTTTTCCTTCAGACTTAGTTTTGTTTTGTGTTTTGGTTTGGTTTATTGTTTTGTGTTGTGTTTTTATGTGTGCGTGTTGTGTTGTATTTTGGTTTGGTTTGGTTTTTTGTTTTGTTGAAACAGGGTCTCCCTGTAGCACCAACTGACCTGGAACTCACTATGCAGACCAGGCTGGCCTTGAACTCAGGGATCCTCCTGCTTCTGCCTCCCAGTGCTGGGACTAAAGGCATCCTTCAGACTTAGAAGCCTAACTTCCCCTTGTAAACACCCACACCTAACAGTCATCTGATCCAAAGAGAATGTGAGGGGTTGGAGATTTAGCTCAGTGGTAGAGCGCTTGCTTAGCAAGCACAAGGCCCTGGGTTTGGTCCCCAGCTCTGGGAAGAAAAAAAAAAAATAACAAAGAGAATGTCAGTTACCTGCACTCAGTCAAAGAAGTCTAAATTAGGCTCATGTTTCCTGATGCATCTCATATCTTTGGGGGTCAATTAAAAGGTCAGTTCTCGCTTTAGTCCCAGCACTCTGGAGGCAGAGGCAAGTGGATCTCTGTGAGTTCAAGGCCAGCCTGGTCTGCATAGTGAGTTCCAGGCCAGCTGGGGCTACAGGGAGACCCTGCCTAAAAAGGACAAAAAAAAGGTCTTTTTCCAAAAGTTAGTTCCCTTGAATGTCTTTATCATTTGGTAGAACTGTTCTGAACAGGCTAGGCTACTTTAAAACACTAGACTTGCCAACTGTGAGTGAATCCACTAATAATGAAAAGAAAATCAAAACCAAAGTAGTCCAGCTAGTTCTTCAATCTAAATTGAAGAATCTTGACAAACAGAAAGCACATAAGTCTGATAAATATTGCCAGTTATACATCTGATTCTTCTAACAGAAAGATCAAAGATAAGTTTGGATGCCTGGTACTTAAACATTCTCATCCTACCCTTAGAGCTGTGGCTCAGTGGTAAAAGGCTTGTGTCTGGCATGCATGGGGTCCTGGGTTCGAGCCCCAGTGCCACAAAACAAACTAGACATGCATGATGATAGACACCTGCAATGTCAGCACTTGAAAGGTAAAAGCAGGAGGATTGGGAGGTCAGGGACAGCCTGAGCTACATAAAACCTAACTCAAAAAAAAAAAAAAAAAAAAAAAAAAAAAAAAAAAAGCTTTCTTTTTTAGACACTCCCTAAATTATACATCTCAAACTAGAGTTCCCCCTGGCCAAAGAGGTTTCTCAGAGAACGGTGCTTTTCCAGGCATCACGTTTCAAGCTAGGTGCTAGTATTTCTGCATTACAGCTTTTGCTTTAAAATACTTTCCAGAGTGATGGCCATGGTGGCACACACCTGTAGTCCCAGCACTCGGGAGGCAGAAGCTGGGGGATCTCTGTGAGTTTGAGGACAGTCTGGTCTACATAGTGAGTTCCAGGCCAGCCTGGACTACATAGTGAGACCTTGTTTCAAAAAAAAAACAAACAAGCCTCACATGGCGCATGCCTTTAATCCCAGGTAAAGGCAGGCAGAGCTCTGTGAGTTCAAGACCAGCCTGGTCTACATAGTGAATTCCAGGTCAGTTGGAGCTACAGGAAGTCCTGTCTCAAAAAGACCAAAAAAAAAAAAAAAAAAATCTGTGACCTGATAGTTTTGTCATTATTAATACATCCCAGAGTTCATGAAGCTAAAGTATTTCAGCCAAGCTGAGGTAAGAAGAGTACGATTACAAGTTCAAGGCCACTGCGGGCTACATGGTGAGTTCCACATCAACCAGTGCTACAGTGTAAGACTCACAAAAAAATAAGAAACTCCCCCAAAGTTTGTATTTTCCTAATTTGTTTATTCTGCCTTTTTTTTAAAGCAGCTTTTATCAGAATGCTGCAGAGGGAGGAAGCTGACTATACAGGATGTTAAGGAGCAATAGGATGTTCAAGAAAATCTGTCCTGCCCGGGGATGCATCAGATGAGGAGTCATGTTCTCAAGTCTGATCCTGGGCCTCAGGCTTTGCTTCCCTCACCAGCTCCTCCCCAGGTCAAGAGCTGGGCTTGCTCTTTTCTGTGTAGTTTCTCCCTGCACTGGGACTGCAGGCGGACTCTAGTAGGAACTAAAGGACACACTTCCTCACACATGCTCCTGGCAAGCTGCTGTGCATCTGATGATGAAATGCCTGTTCTGGATCAGCTAAGGCAATGACAGGAGACCCCAAGGTATCAAGGTTAGTTTTTTACCTTTATGATACTCTTCAGTTCCAACTCATCCTGCTCTATCTTCTTCCTGATCTTCTCCTTTTCTATCTGGTCTTCAGTAATGACTTGCTCATACTCTCTGATCTGTAAGAGTAGACATGGGTCACAGCTAGTGATGACCCAGCCAGTCCTGCACCAGTGAGATACCAGTGAGATGGCTCAGCTAGTAAAGGCTCTTGCTGACAAGCCTGAATTTGACCCCTGGACATGATGGACAATTCCTGTAAGCCATCTTCTGACCTCCACATGCATGCTGTGGCACTTGCAACCCCCCCACACACACATAGATAAAATGTAATAAAAATTCTAAAAAATAAAAATAAAGCATGCTAAATATAAGCCAAATATGGTAGTACATACCAGGAATCCCAGCACCTAGGAGACAGAGACAAGAGGATTGCCACAAACACAAAGTCAGTCTGGTCTACATAGCAAGTACCACATTAGCAAGGTTTATAGAATGAATGCCTATCGCAAAAGTAAGCAAAACAAAACAAAATCTTACTGCATTCCCGGACTGTATATATTCATGCTAACTTTATACATGTTCCTCGATTTTTTTTTTTCAATTTGAACAAGTTAAATTTACACTTTAAAATTGTTCATAAACTAGCCAGGCATGGTGGTACAGGAAGCAGAGGCAGGCAGATCTCTGTGAGATCAAGGCCCGCCTGGTCTACATACCAAGTTCCAGGCCAGCCAGGGAAACCATGTCAAAAAAAAAAATTGTTCATAAAGATGAAATACCAAACCAGGCACGGAGGCATACACCTATAATCCCAGAATTCAGGAAGCAGAGGCAAGAGAATTACAGCAGGTTCAAGGCCAGCCTGGTCTGCATATCAAGACCCTGTCTCAAAACTAAAAAAAGATGGGGGCTGGAGAGATGGCTCAGCAGTTAAGAGTGCTGGCTGCTCTTGCAGAGGACCCAGATACGTTTCCCAGCACCCACATAGTGGCTATCTGTAACTCCAGTTCCAGGAGATCTGATGCCCTCTTCTGACCTCTAAGGGCACTGTACAATACAGGTGCACTTACCTACATGCAGGCAGTATATATTTTTTTAAAAAAGATGAAATATTAATTGTGTGTGATTAGTGACCCCAAGGTAATATAATTTTTAAAACTTTGGTAGAACATATATTTGCAAATAAATAGCCACCTTTTAAGAGAGGAATTTACTACACGCACCTAGTGATGAAGGCACAGTCAGAAGTTTTTTAGTAATCGCCATTTACAAATTGTCTTTATAGATAATAGATAATAGTAGTATATCTATCTCAAGGAATAGGGTTTGAGTAAATCATACTAAAATACTAAAAGAGTACCTGGGCTGAGCACGGTGGCTTACACCTATAACCCTAGCACTTGGAAGGCTAAGGCAGGATCAGTACATAAAGGCTAGCCTGAGCTACAAAGACCCAAACTCTAAAAACAAAAGTGTGTCCCAGACATCGTGTAAGCATGACTGCCCTGTCCTCATCATCATTATCTAGGAAGAACCCCATTTGTCTACAGCCTAACCTCGACTTTTGACCAAAACCAGTGCTCCCCAGCTTGGCTACCACTCAATCCTCAGGGAGTACACTCCATTTCCTTACCATCTTTGCTAGGTCTTGAAGTTGTGACAGGTCACTGGCCTTGGCAGCCTGGAGAGCATTTAACTCATTCTGTTTTGTTTCTGTGTCTTTATCAAACTTCTCCATCCAGAACTCTAGCTTCTTCTCAAGTTTCTGTTTGGAAAAAACATTAAAACATGGCTTTCACCAGGCACAAAATATCAGATACTGCATGATACCATTTACAGAAGTTCAAGAACAAGTCAAAAATACACATATACACCGAATTTAAATATTTTATTTATTTTTTTCTGTGTATGAGTGTATTGCCTGCATGTACGTAAGTGCACCCGTGTCATGCAATGCACACGGGGGTCAGAAGAGGGCGTCGGATGACCTGGAACTGGAGTTATGGACAGTTGTTAGCTGCCATGTGGGTGCTGGGATTCGAACCTGGGTCTTGTGCAAGAACAACTAGTGTTCTTAATCACTGAGCCATCTCTCCAGACCATGTAAAAAAAATTTTTAAAGAATATAGCACACAGTGTACACTATGAAATCAGTATTGAGACAAAGTGAATTCTTTTCTAAGAAAACATGTTACAAAAAGAATTGCTTGGATTTGGTGAGGAAATGAATAATCATTTTATGCAGTCAAACGTTTCCCTTTAAAAATATGAGACACTCAAAGCTGGAAAGATGGCTCAGCGATTAAGAGCACTGACTGCTCTTGCAGAGGACTAGGGTTTAATTCCCAGCATCCACATGGCGGCTAACGACGGTCTATAGCTCCAGTTCCAAGGGATTTGATGCCTTCTTCCAACCTCCATGCACACTGCATGACACAGGTGCACAACATACAGGCAATGCACTCATACACATAAAAATTTAAAATAAAAAATAATAAAAATGACACATATCCCATTTCACACATAAAAAGACAAGAAAACACAATGATACCAGATGAAACTGTTTGAATATTTCTAAGCTTTGAGGAGCTGGTACTGTTTTATTCCGTTTGTATTTGCAGGTTTCAGAGCATGAAAAAATGCAGTTTCCACACTGTGCTGCTAGGCTATTACAGCTCTGGAAGCAGCACAAAAGAGTGTAAGAGAGTTATAGGTGCCAAATAAAATGTAAATCAGTCCTAGTGATCACCTAACAGTATGCCACCACCAGGTAGAGTTTATCCTGGGAATTTAAAAGTGACTTGACATCAGCAAATGTATTAATGCATTTCCTTTATGAACATATTAAAGGTAAAAATTATATCTTTATGGATGAAAAACTCTGCCTCTTAAACTGAGTATTCATTGATTTAAAAAAAAAAAGAAAAAAAAACCCACCTTTGACAAGAAATTCCTTTATGTTCCAGGAACACCCAGAATAACCCTCATACCTGATCAGAGAAAAGCTACCTCATTTGTGTCAGTTACCACCTGACTGCCTCTTAGCTCCAAGCTCACCCTTCCTGGCCTGGAGGCCTTGCTGATGTCTCTTTGGCCACCTAACAAACTACTAAACTTGGGCAGTAGAGGATGCTAGGGGCATGGGCAGGAAGGCTTCTCACCAGGCTGTGGTTGTTGCTATGGTTCTTGGGACACACAGCTAGTAATGTGAGACACCCAGTGGCACCCACTCACCAGCACATTTCACTAACAACCACAGCATCTGCTTGCCATATAAACTATGACAAGATAAGTCCAATCCCAAGAATCTAAAGGACTCAATAACAGTAAATCTATTAATGTTTTACTTTACTAATATATTAAAGGAGAAAAAAACAACTCAAGGCATGAAAATAGTCTCTCTGGGGGTTGGGGATCTCTCCAGTGGTTAAGAACACTGGCTGTTCTTGCAGAAGATCCGGGTTCAAATCCAAACACCCACATGACACTAACAACTGTCTGTAACTCCAGTTCCAGGAGATCCAACAGCCTCTTCTGTCCTCCGAGGGCATTGCATGACATGGATGCACTTACCTACATGCAGGCAATATACACAATACACATAAAAAAATAATAAATATTTAAAAAGAAAGAAAATAGTCTATCTTATATAACTGAGTGTTCATCTGATTTAAATTTTTAAACCTATTTATTTTATAAGTATGTGTATGCCTGAGTCTGTGTATGTGCAACACATGCATGCAGGTGGATGTGAACTACCACATGGATGCTGGGAACTGAACGTTGGTCCTCTGGAAGAACAGTGACCACTGAGCCATCTCTCCAGCCCCTACTCATCTGATTTTAAAAGATGAAGAAACAAAACAAACCACTTAAGCCAGTCACTGCACACTGCTGTCATTCCAGCATTCAGGAGGCTGAGGCAGGATCAAGAGTTGGAGGTCAACATGGGCTACACAGTGAGAACCACCTCAAAAAAAGAAAAAGAGAGGCTGGAGAGAGGGCTCAACAGTTAAGACTCTGTACAGCTCTTGCATAGAACCCCAGTTCAGTTCCCAGCATTCATATCAGGTAGCTCATGACCAGCCTGTAACTTCAGCTTCAAGCAATCTGACACCTCTGGCCTCTGTGGGCATCTGCACTCATGTACAGGCACATATACACATAATTAAAAGTAATAAAAAATAAAACATCGAAGCCGGGCGTGGTGGCGCACACCTTTAATCCTAGGACTTGGGAGGCAGAGGCAGGCGGACCTCTGTGAGTTCAAGGCCAGCCTGGTCTACATAGTGAGTTCCAGGACAGTTGGGGCTACAAAGAGACCCTATCTCAAAAAGACCAAAAGTAGTAATTATAAAAAATAAAAAATTCAAGAAAAACCATTAGCAAAGTCTACAGTTTCCTGCCTGCCAACTTTATCCTGACTTCTGGTCACCCAGCAAAACTCTCTTGCCACTCTGGAGGCCATACCACACCCTTCCCAATGAGGTTGAATCTTAGTCTTGGGAAGGGTCTTCCCCCTTCCAGTTTCTTTCTTTCTTAACACTGTCAATCAGTCCTACCATATTCTTCAGAGCTCTCTTTAATCCCTTGTTACTAGCTCATAATTCTTTCATTAAATTTGTTTAAATTATTGACATAGTTTCTGTTACTTAAATGAATCATTAATCATACAGAATTGGTGCCAGAAATGGAGCTTATCCCCCATCTGCCAGTTCACATGTCTTAGTAAAATCATCTGCAGTCCCTGTTACACCCAGTTCATGAGATATAACAGCACTGTGTCATGAACACGATAGAAGTTGTGACATCTGTGCAGTGTCAAAGCAAACCGTATCTCTGTGGACCACACTGTGAGAGAGAACAGGAGAACTGACAGCCCTGAGGTGAGACTAAGAAGGTAACTGTTAGCCCTGCTGCTGGACGCAAGCTGCTTCTAGCAGGTGTTTTCGAACTGGTTTGGAGACAGAAGCTTTGATGAGGCTAACAGCTGTACCAGGTATCAGAGGCTGCTGACTATGCACCAGGAGAAACACTAGAACAGTATCTGAAGTTGGAGTCGCTGCAGGCCTAGCCTTTAGAGCCCCATTAGCTCCACTGAACTTGGGGCCCAACTCAATGATGACACAACCCCACAGCCATACCTGGCCCACAGATGAAAGCACCCAGAGTACCAAGTGGCTTCCTGCAGTACCCCCCACCCCCCCATGCCACTCTTTGCTGCCAGACTGTTACCATCATGGGTCACATGCATGGTCTCAGGAAGGGCTTATCCTAAAGTCACAGCGCTCACACCTGGCTGAGGTTGGTGCCTAATAACGTGAAAGCGCAGATTTACAAATGGGGTACTCTCATGCTGTTGCCCAAGGATTCCTGAGACTCCTGCAGTCCAAAGGACTTGCCTCTGAGCCTCCTGAGGAGCTCTGCCATCCAGTTAAGAAAGCAGTTGCTGTTCACAAGCATCCTGAGAGGAGCAGAAAGGATAAGGCTACTAAATTCCACCTGATTCTAACAGAAAGTCAAATTCACGACTGGCTACTCTAAGACCAAGCAGGTCCTCCCCGGAACTGGAAATGAGTGTGATCCACAGCATAAATCTGTCTTGTGTGCTTGAGGAATAGGATCAGTTAAAAAAAAAACAAAACAGAGCTATATAAGGTTGGAGACGTGCCCTCACCCATGTGCTCCTCAGTGCCCTCATACAGGAGTGCCTACAGGGCCTTCTTGTGCTTAAGATGGGTGCTTGGTGGTGGATGTGTAGGCTGCACATAAATTCCCTGTGGCATGCCTACCCAGCCTTTGGGTTCTCAGCTCCTTGTCATGGGGCGGGGGAGCTCTGGCACCTCCACCTCCTTATATTTAGGCAGCTGCTGAGTCTAGCCAATCAAGCACAGCTCCACAGGAAGTGCCCAGCGTTCCGGCACTGCGTCTGCATCACTGTATTCGGCCCATCTAGCCTGACATTCCGGCCAACACCTCCCACACATGTTCCTCAGCTTTTTGACAAGGTATACCAGCAAAATAGTACCATTATTTTTCCCTCGCTTATAGCTGTCTGAGTCTTATGTGCCCCTCCAGCATGCTGAGAACTGACCCTACTCACAGACCCAGAAGTGTGTGCAGGGTCTGAAGATGGAGCACCCCTTTTCAAGACATTACTACAGATGAAGATATAAAAGTTTCTGACAAAGGAAGTCTAGTCTCCTTAGACACAGGAGGGCAGGTTATTTCTACCACTAAGGAAGCCTTAAAATGAAGGGGTTCAATCCTGTTCATTTTACTTCAATCCAACTAGGCTTCATTGTCCCATTCTTTCCCAGTGAATGCCCTAACTTAGACAGAAAACTTGGCATGGCTATGCATTTATGTGCAATCCTGACCAAGACACCATTAAAATCCAGAATAAAAAAAAATAATACTGCATAGCTAGACACATCGTGGCACATGCCTTTAATCTCAGCACTCGGGAAGTAGAGGTAGGCAGATTTCTGTAAGGTAAAGGCCAGCCTGGTCTACACAGTGAGACCCTATCTCAAGGGGACGGAAGGAAGGGAGGAGGGAGATTCATCATCACTACTGCTAAGCAATATTACACTTTCTTTTTTATTATTATTTTTACTTTATGTGTCTGAGTATATTGTCTGCATGTATGTAAGTGCACCTGTGTCATGCAATGCCCAGAAGTCAGAAAAGGACGTCAGAGTCCCTGGAACTGGAGTTACTGATGGTTGCATTAGCTATCATGTGGATGCTGGGAATCAAACCCAGGTCCTATGCAAGAGCAGTCAGTGCTCTTAATTCCTGAGCTATCTCTCCAGGCCCAGCAATATTACACTCCCTGTAGCTCTAGCTGCCTGGAACTCACTCTGTAGACCAGGCTGGCCTCGAACTCACAGAGATCTACCTGCCTCTGCCTCCCAAGTGCTGGGACTAAAGGCCTGCGCCACCATGCCCGGCTTCTTTTTTTAAAAAATATTTTATTCATTATTTTTACTTTATGTGTATGCATGTATTGCCTGCATGTAGGTAAGTGCACCCATGTTGTGCAGTGCCCGCAGAGGTCAGAAGAGGCTGTTGGATCCCCTGGGACTGTAGTTATGGACAATTGTTAGCTGCCATGTGGGTGCTGGGATCGAACCCGGGCTTTCTGCAAGAACAACCAGTGTTCTTAACTGCTGAGCCATCTCTCCAGCCCCTATATTATACTTTCTAGCTGTACAATAAGCACTAAAATGGAACAGTCATACAAATGCTATAAAGGAAGATGTACCATTTTCAGTCAAGGAAATTATTTCTCTGGAAAATCCAAACGAATCAACTGAAAAATCATGATAACTAAGATGGCATGGAGTACAGAACCCAGAGCAACACACAGCTGAAGAGACCCCTCCACGCCGTGCACCTAGAGGCAGGTCTGAGAGTGCTCAGCATCGTTACAAATGCCAAAACTTGGGGCTGGAGAGATGGCTCAGGTAAGGGCACTTGGCTGTTCTTGCAGAGGGTGTGGGTCCAGTTCCCATCTGTATGTTGGCTCACAAGTGTCTATAACTTCAGTTTCAGGAGATTTTATGTTCTCTTCTGGTCTTTGCAGGCCCTGCATGCACATACATACATGCAGGCAAAACATTCATACACATAAAATAAAAATAAAATATTCTTTAGTAAAAGAAATGGGCTGGAGAGATGGCTCAGCAGTTAAGAGCACTGACTGCTCTTGTAGAAGACCAGATTCAGTTCGTAGCACCCACATGGTGGTTGTCTGTAATTTCAGCTCTAGGGATACAACACCTTCATCTGGCCTCTGCCAGTATTGCATGCACATGATACACATACATGGTGGCACAACACTCATACATATAAAATAAAAATACATCAGCCAGGTGTGGTGGCGCACGCCTTTAATCCCAGCACTCGGGAGGCAGAGGCAGGTGGATCTCTATGAGTTCAAGGCCAGCCTGGTCTACATAGTGAGCTCCAGGACAGCTGGGGCTACAGGAGACCCTGTCTCAAAAAGACCGAAAAAAGAAAAATCAGAAAGAAAGGAATAGCATAACTTGGAAACAATCTAAATGTTCACCAATTGAAGAACTATCACCTACTTTTAGGCATATTTCAACTATGGAATATTATATAGCAGCTATAGTGCTATTGAAACTTTCAAAAATTGGGGCTGGTGAGATGGCTTAGTATGCAGAGGCGCTTTCTATGGAAGCCTGATGATCTGAGTTTGATGCCCAGAACCCACAAAAAGGTGAAAGAGAGAACAGACTCCACAAAAGTTGTTCTCTGACATCCATAAGTGTGCTGTGGCACATGTACACACAAAATAATAAATAAATTTAATTTTAAAATAAACCTCATGGGGAGGCTAAAGGGTCACTCAGTGGTGAATGTGTGTTTAGGGCTCAATTCCCAAAACTGAAAAAAAAATGAAACAAAAACAAGAACAACTTATTGAGTTAATAGGTTTCAAAACATTTTCAGTGCCTAGTACTGTTGAAGATGATGCCTTGAAGACAGCCGGCAAGACGGTTCAGTGGGTAAAGATGCGTGTCACCAAGCTTGGTGTCCTGAGGTCAATCCTAGGAACCCACAAGGTGGAAGGAGAGATGCGAATCCCAGAAGTTGTCCTCTGACCTCCATCTGTATACCTGTGCACATGCACACAATAAACAAATTTGGGGGAAAATGTCTTGAAATTACTGCCTGCATATATTGCTAGTGACAAAATAGATTACCCAGTCATTACATAGACGTTTGGACTGGATTTCTGGTTCAGTGGTAAACCATTTGCCTAATGCATGCACAGACCCTGGGTTTCATCCCCAGCACCACAAAGGGGAAAAAAAAAATTAGATTTTTTTTTTTTTTTTTTTGGTTTTTTAAACCAAGTGCTGCTGCTTAGCCCCACTTTTCCTGAATCTCTCTGTATACCTGGACCTGACTTTGAACCGAAAGACACCCACCTGCCTCTGCCTCCCAAGTGCTGGGATTAAAGGCAATGTGCGACCACGCCCAGCAAAAGTAGAATATTTTTATTTTATGTGTATGCGTGTATGCCTGCACGTAGGTAAGTGCACCCATGTCATAAAGTGCTCTCGGAGAACAGAAGAGACTGTCGGATCCCCTGGAACTGGAGTTATGGACAGTTGTTAGCTGCTATGTGAGTGCTGGGATTCGAACACAGGTCTTCTGCAAGAACAACCATTGTTCTTAACCGTCGAGCCATCTCTCTAGCCCCATAAGTAGAATATTTTTAAATTGAGGAATAAAAATGTCTGGCGACTCACCTGCTGCTCTGTTTTAAGGAATGTCTCGATCGCCATATGAACCTGGTTCTCCTCTTCAGTTTTCATTCTTATTTTCTGTAACAGATTCAAACAGCAGGATTTCTACTCAACAAGGCTGGTTCAGCAGTTGTCGGGAATGGTGCTGCTGGAACCCCGGGAATGCCAAGGTTTTGCTCCACAGCTATGACGTGGCTCTATTCAACCCCATTTGCACTTCACGAACACTACAGAGCCATGGGCTAGCCCCTCCTTAGACAGGTACAAGGACTCCAGGAAAAACCCATCACAATCCCATAACATGGAATGCAGTGCTCCATGGACACAAGATTCTCAGCCTGGAGAAAAAAATCAGAGTGCAAGAGGTGGTCAGAGCCAGGCCATTGGTGACCAATGCCTGCAGTCCCAGAACTCCAGCAGCTGAGGCAGAGGATCAGTTTGAGGTCAGCCCCGGATTACAAAGTGAGTTTGAGGCCTGCCAGGGCTATAGGAAACCCTGTCTTGTTCTCTCTCTCTCTCTCTGTCTCTGTCTCTCTCTCTCTCTCTCTCTGTCTGTCTCTCTGTCTCTGTCTCTGTCTCTGTCTCTCTCTGT
>NW_008342423.1:1816125-1824450 GCF_000622305.1 Nannospalax galili
AGTTCCCTAGGCTGGCCTCTAATTCACAGGCTTCTTGTGTCAGCCTCACAAGCAGACAGAGTACAGGCAGACACCAGACATTCTCTGCCTGGCTAGTCCCCACCCCCTAATGATGGCTTCCCCTTCTTCTGGCTTGCTAGTGTGTTTGTTTGTTTGTGTGATTTTGAGGCAGTCTTGTGTAACCCAGCTGGCTTCAAACTCACTGTGTAGCTAAGCATGACCTTGAACTCCTGGTCCTCTTGCCTTTGCTTCCCAAGTGCGGCGATGACAAGGCCAAGCTTCGGTTGTTCTTTTAGCATTTAGCCTTCCTCCTCTAATGAAGGACTACCCTTCTTCCTTTCTCCTGATAGTTCTCTGTATGGTGTCTCGTCTCCATTATGTTAGCGCTGGGTAAAGTTCAACTGTCATGAGTTTGGGGGAAGCATACTTGTTGGAAGAAGTAACCAGCAGCAGAACCCAGAGGCTCACCTTGTTTTGTCTTCCCCCCATCAATACCAAGAGAAATGGTTGGTAGTTTAAAAAAGGAAAGAATAAAATGACCAGCCAGGCTTAGTGGCAATGTCTGTATTCCCAGCTACTGGAAAAAGGCAGGAAGATCGCTTGAGCCCAGGAGTTCAAGGTCACCTTAGGCAATACAGCAAGACCTGGTCACTACTAACTACTCCCAAAAACAAATGGGCAAGGGAACAAATAGACCTGATTCTCAAAGTCATTTTCAGAGAAGCAGGAGGTGTGGTTACAGCCCACTAAAATCATTAAAATCTCCACGTGCAAATATTTAAGATGCCAATTAGTCTTTAGGGCCCAGCCTCAAGGGGTGGGGAGTGGTCTGGGGGATCTTAACCTTCCTCCCCTCCTCTTTCATTAACAGATACAATATCAAGAATGACAGCTTACATGGCATCATCTAATCAGTTTGGGGTCGGGGGTCCTGGAGACTGGACCAGGGCCAGGTACATGCTGTCTCTGAACTCCATCCCCAGTCAACCTAATATAGTTACCTCAATTTCATCCAGCAAGACTTCTTCACATTTTTTCTGGTTCTGGGCAATCTGCAACTCGGTATTTCTTTTCATATAAAGAGTTTCCAAGTTGGGTTTTGCTTTCATCTCTTGCAGCTGGTCCTTGAGGCGAGCAATATATTCATTCCCATTCTGCGGAAATAAGACCAGGTTTGTAAATTAAACTCTCCTTGTGTCTCCATTCAGTTTGGTCAGTGGTTTACGCTTTCCTTTCGTATTTAAAAATTAGCAGGGAACTGGACCTGGCTTTCTGCTCTCACACTAAGGGACTCTAAGCAGTAATCATGATAGTGTAAATGAGAATGGGACTCTGGCATGATGACTCTCCCTTGTAATCCCAACTCTCCAGAGGCTAAGGCTTGAGAACTGCCACAGATTCCAGGCCTTGTCTCAAAAACACTAAACAAAATTTCAAAAGAAAAAGAGAGAAAATGAAGGTAACGGTGGAGCACACCCGTGATCCCAGCACGTGGTAGAGCACACCCGTGATCCCAGCACACGGTGGAGCACACCCGTGATCCCAGCACGTGGTGGTGCACACCCGTGATCCCAGCACACGGGGGTGGAGCACACCCGTGATCCCAGCACGTGGTGGAGCACACCCGTGATCCCAGCACGTGGTGGTGCACACCCGTGATCCCAGCACGTGGTGGTGCACACCTGTAATCTCAGCACATGGAGATGAAAGCAGGAGGAAGGCATCCAGGGTCATCCCTCCATACAGAAGGAACCTACCATCCGCCACCCTGCCTCCCCACTCCAGGGAGGAGATACATCTATCTCAAAACACACGGCCCCTAGCAAACGACATCTGGTTCCTAATCAAACCCCCTAACACAACAGCTTAATTCCCAGCATCCATGTTGTATGGCTCACAACCACCTAAAACTCCAGCTCCAGAGATCTGAGTACCCTGGACTCTTTGGGCACCTGCACTCATGTGCAAATACCCACTCACAGATACACACACATACATGTATATAAAATAACTCATTTTAAACTGAAGTAGTTTGTGAACTGGACATGGTAGTACAGGTCTATAATCCCAGCAACTCAAGGGGCTGAGGCAGGAAGATTATAACTGAGAATAGCCTGGGCTACACAGTGAGCTCACTTTTGAGTTCTCAAAATAAAAACAGGATGAATTTGCATCTCAGTGGTACAGTGCTTCTCTAGCATCTGCAAAGCCCTCAGTTTCCAGTATTAAAAAAAAAAAGAAAGTTTGCATTTTATTTCAAGTGTCATGGGATCCTTAGAAAGATTTTCAGTTGCAGATGCAGCATTTGTTTCAAAAGAAATCAAAGGGTGAATTACTTCACAGAGAGGTGATCAGACTGAGACCAGCAAACAAGCACATGGCTGGGGCTGGAGAGATAGTAAACATACATACTGCTCTTCCAGGGGACCTGAGTTTGGTTCCCAGCACCCCATGTCCGGTAGCTCATAATCAACTCTTAACTTTGGGGCATGTGATGCCCTCTTCTGGCTTCCCTTGGCACTGCATTCACAACACACACACACACACACACACACACACACACACACACGCACCACAACTAAAAAAAATAAATAATTTTTTGGGTTTTTTTGGTCTTAGCCCTAGCTGACCTGGAACTCACTATGTAGATCAGGCTGGCCTCGAACTCAGAGATCCACCTGCCTCTGCCTCCCAAGTGCTGGGATTAAAGGCATGTGCCACCACACCTGGCCCTAAATAAAATCTTTTATAAAAGCACATAGCTAACTGAAAAATGCATGCACGAGCCAGACAGTGCTACATGCCTATAGTTCCAGCTGCTCCAGAGGCTGAGGCAGGAGGATCTCTTGAGTTTCAGACCAGCCTGGGTAACAGTGACACCCTGTTTCAGGTGGAACTGGATGGTTCAATCGGAGGGAGATCTACATTTCTCTTAACAGCCACCACTATTATCTTACCATATAAGCTAGGTGGAATAGTGTTAAGCAGCTATTGGAAGAAGAGATAGCAGAGATTGGTCAGAGTCACCCACGAGGAAAGGCAAACACTGCTTTAAAGGATCATGGGCCCCTAAATTAATCAGAAGGGAATCCTTTATGTTGTTCTGATTTCCTGATGTAACCCTACAGACTCATCCCAACTTTACAGCAATCATTTTAACTAGAACCACTGCCAAGAGACGGGTGTCTCTGCAGAGAATACACTGCAAGTCCAACTGGCAGTGTGCCTTGGTACTTCTTTCCTCCCATTAACTAATTATTCGCCTTCCCTAAGCCTATTTTCTCAGCAGTGCCTGGCACAACTTAGAGGCACCATAAATGTTTGCTGAGTGAGTTTTAAGGAATGTCTTTTTGGCTCACGTGGTTTTCTGCCCATCTTTCTATATAAGCCTTCCTTCTCCCATTCCCCATTTCTCTTTTCCTTCCATCTATTTCCACCTTGTTGGGCAGTGGCTGACAAGGCTCACATTGCCAGGAAGGCTTTATTAGACTGCAACAGGAATCTTTGTACTTATTTAATCTCTCATTTAATCTTTCTTCAAGGTTCAGAGTATACACCACTTAAACACATAAAGCCTTTTCCAGAAAATCTAAGCCCACATTAACATCTAGCTTTATTTTTTTTATAGAATCTAAGTGTTGCATAGGCAGTATTCTCTAACTACTGCCCATATACAAATATAATTTCAATTTTTTTGTTTTATGTATATGAGTGTATTACCTGCTTGTATGTAAGTGCGCCCATGTCATGCAATGTCCATGGAGATCAGAACAAGGCGCCAGATCCCCTGAAACCAGAGTTATGGATGGTTGTTAGCCACCCCATGGGTGCTGGGAATCAAACCTAGGTTCTCTGCAAGAGCAGCTAGTACTCTTAACCCCTGCACCATCTCTCCAGCCCTAAAAATATACTTTCAAAAATCAAGAGCAAGCCAGGCATGGTGGTGCAGGAATGTATTCCCGGCACTCAGGAAGAAGAGACTGGAGGATCAAGAGCTTAAGGCCATCCTCAAGTACATAGTAAGTTCCAAGCCAACCTGAGCTACATGAGACTGTCTTAGCATAAACCAAAACTACAGAGTATGTTCTGGTTGGTTTTATCAAACTGAATACTAAGTCTCTCAAAGTAACAATATAAAGACCAGAAAGGCATAGTTAAAACAGAAGCCAGGGCTGGAGAGATAGCTCACCTGTTAAGAGTACTTCCCACACCCACACTTCAGAGGACTTGAGTTCAGCTCCTAGCACTGATATCCAGCAGCTCACAACCATCCGTAACTCTAGCTCCAGAGGATCTGAGGCTCTCTGGACTCCTCAGACAACACACACACACGCAAAAACCCATACCAGACATATACATAATTAAAAAGAATGAAAATAAATCTTTAAAAAACCTCTAGAGGCCTACGGCAGAGGCCTATGTCAAGCAGAAGGCTTGTATTATGTAATGTTTATAAGTTACTACAACACTGGCTGTGCCAAGCCAGACTTCTGATTTTAATGCTTTTGCCTTGGGCTTCTGAGGGCTGATTTCCTTCCTGATGGCTGTTTCACACAAACATTTTTTGTGGCCCTCCATGGTAACAATGTGAAACATAAAAGAAGATGGAAAATCCTAACTGGTTAGAGATAAGATCATAACAGACGTATATTGAGGAGAGAACTGAAGGACAGGTCCATGTCCACACCCTCCCACCATGCCACAAGACCCCGCCTGGAAGCAGTCACCGCAGACTAAGAATCTTGATTTGGATTGTCCTATGAAGCCTGCTGCCTCTTAGACCAAGGTCTGTGGGCTGAGGCGGCATATTGTGGGGTTTTATGGTAGACCAAACTTTATATTCAAATCCCAAAACTGCCTTCAGTCCTGGTCTTCGGATCATGCCATTTGAATCCAGAGATGATGATGTAATGAGAGAAGCAATGAGCCCATTAGAGTTTATAATGCCCTGATGGTTGCCAGAAAGATGGGAGCCGAACACTTTCCTCAGAAGAGGCTGTTTTCGTAATTAGACACAGCAGTGGCTTCTGGAATTTTGGAAGCTAGAATCTGGAGAGGTTGGAAATGTCTTACCCTTGGGTTGTCTCTTTGGTTGGATGACAAAAGGAAAATAAGGACAGAGACTACTGAAGTGATAAAAGCCACACACAAAAAACAGAGCTCTGAGACCGGGAGTGGTAGTGCATTTCTTTGATCCCAGCAGTTAGAAGGATCGGCAGTTCAAAGTCATCTTTGGCTATATAGCCAGTTCAAGGCCAGTCTGTGCTAGATGAAACCACAAAATTGTTATTCCAAATGCGTGGAGCCTTTTGGACCAACATGGTATCAGAGGCAGGCAGTCAGCTCCAGAAAAAGCTGAACTGAAATCAAGCAGATGCCCTCTGCCAGTTACAGAGGGTTTAGTTTTAATTTAGCCAAGTTTTGTGCCAGCTAAAATGAAAACTTCAAGCTGGTAGTGAAGGTTTATGCCTGTAATTCCAGCACTTGGGAGGTGGAGGCAGAAGGATCAGGAGTTGAAGGCCAGCCTTGGCTACCTGTTAAGTTCAAGGCCAGCTGGGGCTACATGACACTCTGTCTTAAAAAACCAATGGGAGCAGGATGCCGACAGATCCTCCACATACTAGCATCCATACTGCCCAGAATACATTCCAAAATTGCCCAACACTAACTGGGTGTAATAGCTCACGCCTGTAATCCCGGCTCTTGGCAGTCTAAGGCTGGAAGACTGCTGCAAGTTCAAGACAACTAGGGCTACATAGTGAGTTCAAGGTCAGCCTGAGCTACAAAGCAAGAACTTGTCTCAAACAAACAAACAAACAAAACACAAAGAAAGGGGGCTGCAGAGATGGCTCAGAGGTTAAGAGCACTGACTGCTCTTACAGAGGACCTGGTCTCAAATCCCAGCACCCACATGGTGGTTAAAACAGTGACTCCAGTTCAGGAGATCCAGCACCCTCTTCTGTCCTCCATGGGCATTACATGACATGGGTGCATGCATAACACTCATACACACAAAATTAAAAAAAAAAATTGGGGCCAGGCATAGTGACACACATCTTTAATCCCAGCACTCAGAGGTCAGAGGCAGGCAGATCTTTGTGAGTTCAAGGCCAACCTGGTCTACACAGGGAAAATCTGTCTCAAGCAAACAAAACAAAACCCAAAAATTTCTCCGCTAAAGAAGAAAAAAATGTAATTATTCTGTTTTTTTAAAACAATTTTATGGGACTGGAGAGATGGCTCAGCCATAAAGAGCACTGACTGCTCTTGCAGAGGACCCGGGGTCGATTCCCAGCACCCACATGGCGGCTACAGGCTGTCCGTAACTCCAGTTCCAGGGGAATCCGAAGCCCTCTTCTGACCTCTGCGGCACTGCACAACACGGGTGCACTCACATACGTGCAGGCAATACACTCATACACATAAAAAAATAATAAATCGGGTGTGGTGGCACACACCTTTAATCCCAGCACTCTGGAGGCAGAGGCAGGCAGATCTCCGTGAGTTCAAAGCCAGCCTGGTCTACATAGTGAGTTCCAGGCCAGCTGGGGCTACAGGGAGACCCTGTCTCAAAAAAATCCCCCCCCCAATATAAAAATAAAATAAATATTTTAAAAAGATTTTATGTGCTCACTTTGGCAGCATATACTAAAACTGGAATGATACAGAGATTATTAGCACAGCTGCTGGGAAAGGATGACATGCAACTTCGTGACGCATTGCATATTCTTTTTGAAAGTTTCGTAATGAAATGCTGGATTAAAAAAGGAAACTAGGGGCTGGAGAGCTGGCTCAGACCTTAAGAGCACTGACTTGCTTCTGCAGAGGATGAGGGCTGAGTTCCCAGCAACCTACATGTTGGCTACGAACCATCCTTAACTCCAGTTAAGGGGAATCCAATGCCCTCTTCTGACCTCCACAGACACTGCACGACAGGGGTGCACTAAAATACATGCAGGCAATACACTCATACACATAAAATAAAAATAGTAAAATATTTTTAAAAAGGAAACTGGAAAAATGCAATCTACAAAGTCGTACAAAATGATGATGGAGCTTGATTATAAGTGATGTTTGTGTTATGTATAATAATGAAAAGCTTTTAAAAAATAAAGTTTAAAAGATTTTAAAATTTTACTTTGTGTGTGTGTGTGTGTGTGTGTGTGTGTGTGTGTGTGTGTACGTACACGTGAGCGCAGTCCCATGCAGAGGCCTGAAACGGATTCCTTCACTTAAAAGCTACAGGTGGGAACCACGGTCTGCGGGTCTGCGGGGAGCCTTGCTGGCCAGCAGCCGCCTCCCCGAGATCTCAGGCTCGGCTTCTCCGTCCTGCGGAGCCGGCCCTGCACCATGACCGCCATCTCCGGTCCGCAGCTGGGGAGCTCTCTGCCAGCCGCTTCTCCGCCCGCGGCCTCCTCGGGGCGCTCCAGATAGTGAGCCCGCCCCGCAGGAAGGTGCGCGCTAGCCCGGCGGGGAGCCGCTTCCACCGGTTCCAGCAGCGCCGGATGAGCCAAGCTGCGCCACTGCCTCTCCCCTGCAGGCAGCCGCAGCCGGCGCAAACAGGAACGAGCCCGTGTGGGCCGCGCCGCCGGGTCAGGCCCCGCACAGGAAGGAGGTTTTTAAATCAAAGATGGGAAAATCGGAGAAGATTGTCTTTCCCGCGGCCAGCTCGTGCTTGGTCTACACTTGTGTGAACAACCAAATATAAACAGGCAGAAAAGCAAGTGTATCTTGCCACTAACCAAGATCACCTCCGCAGAAAGGAATGAAAATAACTTTTGTCAGGATTCTGCTTCACCTGATAGAATTCAGAAACAGGAAAAAGAAAAAAAAAAGCCTTTTAAAAACACTCATCGGCAGAAATCGGCGTTTCTAAGTGAAGTGAGCCGAAAGGAAAATTATGCGGGGGCAAAGTTTAGTGATCTACCTTCTCTTAGTGTGCTTCCAAAGCCTCCGAGTCGCTGGACGGGAAGCACCGACGGAATTCAGACCACGGGGCTGGAGAGAGCTCAGCGGTTAAGAGCACTGACCTGCTCTTGCAGAGGACCTGGTTAGATTTCCACAACCTACATGGCGGCTATGAACCGGTCTTAACTCTAGTTCCAAGGGATCCAATGCCCTCTTCTGACGTCTGCGGCATTGCATGATACGGTGCACTCATATACATGCAGCAAATACACTCATACACATAAAAATAATTTAGGCCGGGCGTGGTGGCACACGACTGCAGAGGCAGTCGGATCTTTGTGAGTTTGAGGCCAGCCTGGTCTACATAGTGAGTTCTAGGACAGCTGGGGCTAGAGGGAGACCCTGTCTCAAAAAGAA
>NW_008342423.1:1825085-1838911 GCF_000622305.1 Nannospalax galili
AGTTGCCTAACATGTGCTCGCATGTGCGAATCCAAGTTTTCCCAGAACTGAAAAATAAAACAAAACAACCAAATTAGCCAGCAGCTCCCTGCTAATTGGGAAAATATAACTGATCAGCTGAGCAGCTTGACATGCTTTCTCATCTGGCCTAACCAAGTTCATCTCTGCCTCACTGGAGCTGGTTCACCTGCTCTCCCTCTTCATCCCCTGAATCTTGCCTCAGGCCTTAGTCTCTACTCTGCTGGTCCCTACCCAGGTTCTTCTTTTACTGATTTTTCCAGGTCCATTTATTTATTTATTTATAAGACAGGGTATCTGCCAGGCATGGTGGCACATGCCTTTAATCCCAGCACTTGGGAGGCAGAGGCAGGCAGATCTTTGTGAGTTAGAGGCCAGCCTGGTCTACATAGTGAGTTCTAGGACAGCTGGGGCTAGAGGGAGACCCTGTCTCAAAAAGAAAAAAAAAAAAGATAATTCCAACCAAAACAGGGAGCTGAGAGCAGTACACTTAAAAATGCTCCTGAACGTCAGACTTAGATTTTAGGTTTTGGTATGTATATTAAACATAGTTTTTTCCAAAACCCTGGACTCTAAGAGGAAATTGATAACAGCAATGGAAATTAGCCATGCTGCAGCATTCAAATATAAAAGATGAACTTACAGTTCCATACAAAAACCTTGTACTATATTTTATGTTTTGTAAATACTGTGTGCCATGTATTATGTGTATATTGTTCATACACTTGAGAGGTACATTATAGTTTTGTTATGAAAGTATGTATTTGCCCTGCCAACATGGTGGGTATTTTTTATATATACAGTGGAGAAATTTTAAGTGGATTCTAAGGCACATGGAAGATTGGTTTATTTGAACAGGTAACAAGATTGAAAAAAAAAAAGTAGAGGGCTGGAGAGATGGCTCAGCAATTAAGAACACTGACTGTTCTCGCAGAAGACCCGGGTTTGAATCCCAGCACCCACATGGCAGCCAACAACTGTCTGTAACTCCAGTTCCAGGGGATCGGACAGCCTTTTCTGTCCTCTGCGGGCATTGCACAACACAGGTGCATTTACCTACATGCAGGCATAACAATCATACACATAAAATAAAACTAATAAAATATTTTTAAAAAGAGAAAAAAAAGAAACAGAAACAGCTATCAAATCTCAAACTAAATGTGAACAATTTACTAATGCACTACTGAAGCCTAAATCTGGGGCACAATCATTGTGAACATGGGATTTGTCTATATTTCTCTAAATTGATCTGTAATTATTAGAAAACTATTACCATTTCTACCAAACTCAGTTTCTGGTTATTGGTATATAGCCATTACTGAACTTTAAAATACCTCTTATTTAATGCCAACAAAATTGGTTGTAATCAAATTTTAAAGCAATAGGAATTTGGCCTCCCCTTTAAAAAAAAAAAAGAGTTGCAGGTGGTTGTGAGCCACCTAACATGGGTGCTGGGATCCAAACACGGATCCTCTGAAAGAGCAGTATTCGTTAACCACTGAGCTATCTCTCTAACCCCTTAAAACTTTTAAAATGTATTTGTTTATGAGGGTGGGTGGGGGTCATGCACGCCATGGCACTTGTGTGGAGCTCACAGCACAACTCACAGGAGTAAGTGCTCTCCTTCTACCCTGTGAGTTCTGGAGAGCAAACTCACATTGTCAGGCTTGGCAGCAAGTGCTTTTACCCACTGAGCCATCTTGCCAGACCATGGACAATTCTTAAAAATCAGAGATTGGACTGTGGTGAGTCACCTGTCCTCTTGTTCAGGGAGGCCATGGATACCCAACCAGGTAGACTTGAACCAATGTCCAGTCTACAAAGAGGAGGGTCAACACAGAGGAAACATTTCCTCCATGCTTCCAAGTGAAGCCAGCCACGGTCGAGAACAGGACGTTTGACTTATCCTCATATAGATGGAACTGGTAAAAGAAAGGAGCCAGGGGCTCCTCCCAAGCCCATGTGACTTCTGAGGATCCTCAGAAAGATCCTCAAACGACCTGAAGAGTAAAAATAAATTGGTTTGTCTGGGCCAACTGTATGGTCTCAAATACTCAAAAGGAAAGTGTAACCAAGGATTAAAGGGATCAGTATATTTCTTTAAGAGTCCATGTGTGTAGGTAAAGGCTACACGACAAGAAACAATGCCAGACAGGAGTTACCTTCCTTTGAGTTGTTGGCCAGGGTGGCCCAAAAAACTCCCAGACAGGAACCCAGCACAGAAATGGAAAATGAACAGCAGATCCCAATCTTGTCTAAAGGAATGTTGGCAACTGATTGGTGCTAGATGAGGAACAGCTGATCTTCCTAAAACAAGGGACTCTAGATAGGCTGACTAGACTCAGTGGATGGACTTGCACTGGGGAATGGCTGGGGGCACTGACAACACAGTGGACAGTAAGAGGGATGACAGAGTATATGGGCTCCAGTGGGGGTGGGGGAGGTTGCCATTTGAGATATGGGTATAAAGATGAATAAGATTGTTCGGGATGTTCTGTATGAAATGCACACACACAAAATCAATTAAAACAAACAAACAAACAAACAAACAGTGATTGACCTTGACATACACAAATGATGGGAGTAGTAGACCAGGATTTTCCACAAAGCACAATTAAGCAAAGAGAAAAAATGTTCATAATAAATAGAGAAAAACTCAGCAGAGCCAGGGTAATTGTGCATGCCTGTAATCCCAGTCCTCAGGAGGTGGAGGCAAAAGGATTACTGGATAGGGAGAACTTGTTTCAAACAAACAACAACAACAAAAAAAAAAGGGAACATTTCAAGGAAGTAAAAACTAAAAACAAAAACTGAATGGAAATTCTAAAACTAAAAAATATGTTATCTAAAATAAAAACAATGTACTAGGGGAGGTTCAGCAGCAGAGTGGGGATGATAAAGAAGACAGTTGACTATGAAGACAGATTAATAGATGTTATAGCTGATGAACAAAGTGGAAAAATGCTGGTCACTATCCAAAGATTCATAAAAGAAGTTCTTGAAGTCTCAGGAGAAGAGGGAAGAGCAAAGAAACTTAAATAATACTTTAAAAAGTAGCTGGGAAGCTGGGCATGATGGTGCATGCCTTTAATCCCAGTATTCAGGATGCAGAGATAGGTGGATCTCTGTGAGATTGAGGCCAGCCTGGTCTATATAGTGAGTTCCAGGCCAGGTGGGGCTACAGGAAGACCCTGTCTCAAAATACAAACAAACAAAAAACTCACAGAACACACAATACTATATGTTCCTACTTAGGTGAGGTAGTGATAGCTGAAACTTTAAATCAGAGTCTAATGGTAGTTGCCAGGGCTGCCAGAGATGGCAAAGGGGGACTGCTACTTAGTGGATACAGGCTTTGGAGAGCTGGGATTTTTTGTTTGTTTGTTTGTTTGTTTGTTTGTTTTAATAGAAAGAAGAGTTAATTTGAGCTTACAGTTCCAGGGAATTAGTCCATCATGGTGGGGAGGTTGGGCGGCAGGAGGTGGCAGGAACAGGAGCAGAAGCTCACATCTTCAAGCAGGCATGGGAAGCAAGAGAGTCGGGAGAGTATTTTTGGAGGGTATTTTTACTTTGTTTTTTGAAATGAGGTCTTATGTCGTCCAGCAGGCCTATGTAACAGAGCTGGCCTTGCACTCCAGATTCTCCCCTCTGCCTCCCAAGTGCTGAAATCACAGCTATGTGCCACCATGTCCAGCTTTTTTACTGTTACTGTGAGACAGGGTCCAGGCTGGCCTTCAACATGCAGTTCTCCTGCCTCTGTCTCCTGAGTACTGGGATTGTAGGCATGTGCCACCGTACCTGGCTCTTACTTCATCTCACAGCTGGTTTCTCTTCTAAGCCTTGTCTTGTATTTTCTAGTCCCCCTTTCCTAACCTTTCCAATGATCAAAACAATCTGAGCAATATTCCGTTTCCATTTGACTTTGGTCACATTAACTGCTGGGGGTATAAGTCCAAAGAGTAAGCTTCATGAATGAGTGTGTGTTGCTGTCAGGAAAGCTCCTTTATCACCAACAAGTGTTTAGACAAAGAGCAAACAGGTTATCATGTGGTTAATGGGCAGAAGACAAAAGCTGAGAGTGTTTGTGTTTTGCTTTGTTTTGGTTAGAAAACTTAAAGGAAATTAACATAAATTACCTTTATTTTAGGAATCAAGAAAACAAGATGAATTTTTAAGTTATGTTAGAATCTTTCTGGGAAAAAACGGTAGGAAACTTCTGGAAAGTCTATATATTAGGAAGAAAACCTAAGCACAAACTAGTTTTAATAAATCTTCAAAGATAAAACGTTGGGTTGGAGAGATGTCTCAGTGGTTAAAAGCACAGACTACTCCTGCAGAAGTCCTGGGTTCAAATCCCAGCACCCATATGGTGGTTAACAATCACGCATAACTCCAGTTCCAGGGGATCCAATGCCCTCTTCTGGCCTCCATGGGCAATGATTCAGGTGCACTTATATATATGCAGGCAATCTACTCATACACACACACACAAAAAAAAACCATTTTTTAAAAAAATTTAAAAAGGACAGTATTTAAAAAAAAAAAAAACAAACCCCACAAGCATCAGGTCATGGTGGCAACATGCCTTTGATCACAGCATATTGGGTGGAGGCAGGCAGATCTCTGTGAGTTCAAGGCCAGCCTGGTAACTGGCATGTTCTGCCATTGTTCCAGGCAACATAGTAAGATTCTGACTCAAGAAAAACCAAAACCCAAAATCCCCCAAAAATCAAACCAAAAAAGAAAACAAACAACAACAACAAAACAATAACAACACAACAAAGAGTTAATATGGGTAATGATTCAAGACCAACACATAAGACATAAGTGATAAGAAAAGGAGTCCAGCAATTTGTTCAGGAGACTTAAAGAAAACATCTCAGAGGCTGGGGAGATGGCCTAGTGGGTAAGAGTGCTCTGCATACCTGAGTTCAAATTCCCAGCACCCATATAAAAAAGCTGGGTACAGACTGGAGAAATGGCTCAGTGGGTAAAAGCACTTGCTGTCAAGTCTGACACCTGAGTTCAATTCCCAGGACTCATAATAGTAGAAGGGGGGAACCAACTCCTGAAAGTTGTCCTCTGACCTCTACACAAATGCATGGCACGCACGCGCACACACACACACACACACACACACACACACACATCGTGTAAAAATAAATAAATAAATAAATAATAAATGTAATTTAAGCTGGGCAGAGACAAGCAAATCCTGGGACTCACTGGCCAGCCAGACTAGCCAAATAGCAAGCTTCCAGTTCAGTGAGAGATACTCACTAGGCACTAGGTGGAGAGCAACAGAAGACACCATACCTTTCTCTGACTCCTGAATGTTCACACATGACAACACACACCTGCACCCTCATGCACCATCACCCCCCAAACCATACACAAAAGACAGCCTTTTTTTTTTTTTTTTTGAAACAGTCTCCCTAGTGCCACAGCTAGTCTGGAACTCACTATGTAGACCAGGCCAGGCTTGATCTCACAGAGATCCACCTAATAATGCCTCCTGAATGCTGGGACTAAAGGCATGTGACACCACACCCAGCAAAAGGCAATATCTTGGAGAATGAACCTAGGACTTTGTGAATGCTAGGCAAGCATTCTACCACTAAGCTACATTCCCCAGCCATTCGTTTATTTTATTTTATTTATTTATTTATTTATTTATTAAATTTTCGGCTTTTTGAGACAGGGTCTCCCTGCAGCCTCAGCTGACCTGGAACTCACTGTATAGACCAGGCTGGCCTCGATCTCACAGCGATTTTCCATTACCATGCCTGACTACTAACAATCTTTTTTTTTTTTTAAACAATCCTTCCAAATACATTCCCTTCTTTTCTTCCTTGAGACAAGATCTTGCTAGTTAGTCTGGGCCAGCTTCAAACAATCTTTAGCCTGAGTACCAGGATTACAGGCATGTACCACATGTTTGGCCTTTTCCAAAAGTATTTTTCTTTTTTTTGTTTCGCTTTGTTTTTTGGTTTTTTTGTCTTTTGTTTTGTTTTGTTTTTTTGAGACAGGATCTCCCTGTAGCCCCAGCTGTCCTGAAACGCGATGTAGACCAGGCTGGCCTTGAACTCACAGAAATCCTCCTGCTTCTGCCGGGACTAAAGGCGTGCGCCACCACACCCGGCTCCAAAAGTATTTTCCAAGTAAAAATTTAAAAATTGGGGCTGATAAGATAGTTCACTGGGTAAAAGCACTTGCTGCACAAGCCTGCAGACTTAAGTTTAGATTCTCAGTACCCACATTAAAAAAAAAAACAAAGCTGGGCATGGCCATATGTGCTGTGAGGGCACATACAGAGGACTGCTGTAGCATCTATGAGCCAGATCCAGTGAGAGACCCCCAGCTCAAGGGAGTAAGACGGAGACCAATAAAGGAGGACACCCTAGGTCCTCTTCCGGCCTCCACATGCCCATGCACAGCCATATACATCCTTTCACACAGGTACACACATGCATGCAACACACACACATGAACACACTGAATGAATGAATAGATAAAATAAATGACAAATAAATAAATAAATAAATAAATAAATAAATAAATAAATAAATAAACAAACAACCTGGTGATGAAAAGCTCAGACTAGGCTGGGTGTGGTGGTGCACACCTTTAATCCCAGAACTGGGAGGTAGAGACAGGCAGATCTCTGTGAGTACAAGCCCAGTCTGGTCTCCATAGTGAGTTCCAGGTCAGCTGGGGCTACAGGAAGAAACTGTCTCAAAAAGACCAAAAGAAAAAGGAAAAAAGGAAAAGAAAAGCTCAGACTAGCCCATAATTTGTAACTTTCTAAACCATAATAAAAAAGTTATTAGTCATTCTAATAGAGCTAGTATACGCTAGGCTATAGTCTAAACTTTGTTTTGCAAACTAGCTGTTAAAACTTGGGGCACACTTCCTTCTAGGAGGAAATCACATATGGGGTTAGGTCCTAATGACCACAAAAGTTCATCAAATCCAGTTTGAACTTGAAGTACATTAGCAATAGCATTACTAAACTTCATCATGGATCAGGAAGTGCTTGGTGACAGATTTGGGGATACACTTTCCTATCTGAGAAGCTGTCATATGAGACACTGTCCGAGGCGATGTGTCCCTTAGGGAAGGTGTGTCAGGAGTGGTTGGGGTGGACTGGGAGGGTAACAGCAGACTAAGAGCTCCACAGGGCTGGGTCTCCCAGAGTTCTGCTCCAGATGCACCTGTACACTGCTCTCTACTGTCAGCAGCAAATTTTCACAGCTAACGTCTCTGTCGTGAGAAAGATGCCTGTGCTTGAGTTAGCTCAGTAACTCCTGCTCCCCTCACAGGTAGTTCCTACCTGCCTTTCCATCTGATGCTCTTTTTTCACATCAATTAGCTGTGTTTGAAGAGATTTTATCTGTTTTCTTCCTTCTTCCTCCCTAAAAGAAGAATGATTTGTGTTTAAAGCCAACTTTGGGATCGGCTGAACAGGAAAAAGAAGGTTTGGGGGCTGGAGAGATGGCTCAGGGGTTACTACTCGTGCAGAGGACCCAAGTTCAGTTCCCAGCACCCATATCAGATGGCTCACAACCACCTATAACTCCAGCTCCAGGGATCTGATGCCCTCTTCTGAACGAACTCTGCCAACATTTGCACTCGTGTGTGTAAACCCACATATAGGTACACATAATTTTAAAATAATAAAAATAAATACTTTTTTAAAAATCAGGCTTTTGGTTTGATGAGATGCTCACTAGATAAAAGCACTTGCTACCAAGCCCAATAACATGAGTTGGTACCTCAGGACCCACATGGTGGGAGGAAAGAACCAATCACATAAGGTGTCCTCGGACCCTCATGGAGTACATGTGCATATACACACACAGACACACACACCACAAACACACACACAAACATATTAAATAAATGGAATGATTAATTTTTTGTTTTAAATATTTTATTATTTTATTGTATGTGTATGAGTGTACTGCCTGCATGTATGTAAGTGTACACATGTCATGCATTGCCCACGAAGTCAGAAGAAGGCGTCAGATATCCTGGAAATAGAGTTACAGATGGTTGTTATCCACCACATGAGTGTTGGGAATCAAACTTGGGTCCTCTGCAAGGGTAGCCAGTGCTCTTAACTGCTGAGCCATCTCTCCAACTCCTGTAGTAATTTTTTGAAAAGCAGGTTATCATTCCAGGATTGGTGCTGCCAATCTGTAATCCTAGCACTTGGGAGGTAAATGCTGGAAGATTGAGAGTTCAAGGCCAGCTTCAAGGTGCTTAGCAGTTCAAGGCCAGCCTGGACTACATGAGACACTGCTCAAAAACCGAATAACAAAAAAAGTAATTGAAAGTCTGACAAAGGAGCAAGATGAGGGCCAGTGAGATGTCTCACCAGGCAAAGGTGCTTCTACCAAGCCTGAAGACCTGAGTTTGATCCAGAGACCCATATGAGGGAAGGAGAGAACTGACTTCTACAAGTTGTCCTTGGATTTCCACATGCATGGAATCGTACACCCTAGTACCATGCACGCGCGCGCACACACACACACACACACACACACACATACACACACGCTAAATATAAAATAAACAAAATGTCCTCACTGCCCTCACTGCCCTCATTGTCCTCACTGCCCTCACTGCCCTCACTGCCCTCACTGTCCTCACTGTCCTCACATCCCTCACTGTCTTCACAGCCCTCACTGCCCTCACTGTCATATCTTCTCATTGCCCAGCTCTCCTACATGAAGTGCTATCCATTTGTGAGTATCCAATCAGCTCCTGGTACTTCACTCTTAAACAGAAATGAACAACCATTGAGAAACCAACACTGAATAAACAAATGTTTCACATTAAAGACAGAGATGAAGGGGCTGGAGAGATGGCTCAGCATTTAAGAACACTGGTTGTTCTTGCAGAAGACCCAGGTTCGAATACCAGCACCCACATGGCAGCTAACAACTGTAACTCCAGTCCCAGGGGATCCAACGGCCTCTTCTGACCTCCACGGGCATTGCACAACACGGGTGCACTTACTTACATGAGGCAATACGTGCATACACATTAAAAAAAAAGACAAAGATGAAAATGCTTTTGTGAGGTAAGTAGCTCAGAAAACAGAAACAATGGCAGGAAGAAATCAAAACTAGAAACCTAAGGCTCGAAGGCGCTAGGGAGTGGCTTAGTGCCTGGGTACTCTCTCTGCCCAGGATCCTGGGTTCAGAAAGCAGGGGAGTGAGAAGTACAGCTATAGCTACTGTTTTCAACGACATACAAAAAATACCAACAGGGCCTGGTGGCACAGGCCAGTAAGCCCAGCTATTCAAATGGCTGCAACAGGAAGATTACTAATTCAAGGTCTGCCTGGGTTACACAGTGAGCTCAATGCCAACCTGGGCAACTTAGTGATTCTGTCTGAAAGTTTAAAAAGCAGAAAAAGGACTGGGGATGTAGCTCAGTAATACAGTGTTTTCTATGTGTACGCAAGGCCCTAGGCTCAGTTTCTAATGGGGGGGGGGATGGCTGTGAAATAAGGACGGCATGAATAAAGAAAAGCTTACAGGGCAAGAGAGCTTTTAAGATAACCTTTTTAAAGGCAGGGTTTCACTCTAGACCAAGTTGATCCAGAACTTACTCAAGCCTAAGCTGGCCTTGAATTCATGTCAATTCTCATACCTCAGTCTCCCAAAGGAAAAAAAAAATGCCCAACTCAGCTTCCTGAATGAATATTCTTTTTTCTTTTTCTGCCAAACATTTTAAGCAATGTGTTCTACCACTGAGCCATCCCCTGCTCTGTGTTAAATATCTTTGAAACATGATGAGAATTTATGGAAAAGAAAACTTCCCATGGTGTGCACCTATTTTTGTGTGTGTGTGTGTGTGTGTGTGTGTGTCTGTGTATATCTGTGTGTTTGTGTTTGTTCCAAGCTTTTTTTTTTTTTTTTTTTTTTTAGACAGGGTCTCCTTGTAAAGCCCCAGCTGTCCTGGAACTCACTATGTAGACCCGGCTGGCCTCGAACTCACAAAGATCCACCTGCCTCTGCCTCCCAAGTGCTGGGATTAAAGGCTTTTTAAAAAAGCTATTTTATGTTTAATTATATGTTGGGGGAGTATATGCACATGATTTCAGTTGTTCAAGAGGCCTTAAGAGGGCATTGGATCTGCTGGAGCTGAAGTTACAGACAGCCGTGAGCCATACCACATGGGTTCTGGGAACGGAACTTGGGTTCCCCGGAAGAGTAGCAAGCACTAGTAACCACTGAGCCATTTCTCCAGCCCCTGAACCTGGTTTTTGGCTGGTTTGTTTTTGTAGAGCTGTGTATCAGACTTGGAGCCTTGTGTATTTACACAAATGCTCTACCATTGAGCTATACCTCAGTCCTACGATATTGAGCTATCTTAAGAAGGATTACTATAGGAGGAACAATATCTTTTGCTATTATTGCACTACAGGGGGTTGAACCAGGACCTTCTATGTATTAGACAAGTGAGCATTTACTCACTGAGCTCCCTACTAAAACTGCCCACCATTATTTTCTGAGACAGGGTCTCATGAACTTGCCTAGGCTGATCTATAATTTGCAACCCCTCCTGCTTTAGCCTTCAGAGTATCTGGGATTACGAGTCTGCACCACTATTCCCAGCCATAATCGCCTTAGTGTATTGTGAATTCAGGTAACTAAGGTCCCTCAAATCTACATTATTGCCCTATCCAGGCCAGGATTATGCAGGAGTTTGTAACCCAACTTTCTGTCTTCTAGTTTTCATAACAGGAAAGTACATGTTTGGGACTTTAGAAAGCAAGGACTTCTGGTAAGAATTTTATACCACCTTAAAAAACTGCAAAGCAGGGGCTGGAGAGACAGCTCAGTGGGTAAAGAAAGCCCTTGCTATACAGGATGGGCCTGAATTTGAATCCCCAGAACCCATGTAAAGCCAGTGCTGTAATCCCAATGTTCCCACAGTAAAGTGAGAGATAGAGATAGGAGAATTCCCAGAGGCTTGCAGGCCACCTGGCCTGGTATATGCAGCAACAAAGCAACAGAGAGCCTGTCTTAAACAAGACAGAAAGGAAGGCAAACACCTGACATTCCTCTGGTTTCTACACATGGACACTGTGGCATCCATGTCCTGCACTCACACACAAATGTGCACACACATCATATACACAGACACATGTAACACACGCACATACATACACTCATGATTTTTAAAATATTAGAGGGATGGGGAGACGGCTCAGTAGCTAAAGTGTTGCCACATAAGTGTGAGGACTAGTGTTTGGATTCCCCAGGACTTATGTAAACACCAAGTGCAGGTAGCGGCCACCTGTAGTTCCAACAGCAGAAGACAGAGACAAGGAATCCCCAAGGCAAACTGGCTAGCCAGACTAGCTGTAGAGGTGAGTTCTGGGATCAGTGAGAGACTGCCTCAAACAGGGTGGAAAGCACTCAAGAAAGACTCAAACTATTGGCCTCAGGCCTGCACACATACATGTCCTAGTCAGCTTTTGTTTGCTGTGACAAAACACTGTGCTGGATAGCTTTAATGTCACTTGACACACCTGGGTTGAGGGAGCCTCGGCTGGGGAATTGCCTCTATTGGACTGGCCTGTGGCCATGTCTGAGGGGCATCTTCTTGATGAGTGATGTGGGAGGGCCCAGCCCACTGTGGGTGGTGCCGCCCCCCCCAGCAGGTGGGTCTGTGTTGCATAAGAAAGCAGGCTGAGCAGAGGCCAGGGGAGCAAGCCAGTAAGCAGTGTTCCTCCATGGCCTGTGCTCCAGCTCCTGCCTCCAGTTTCCTGCCCTGACTTCCTACCTTGGGCTCCCTGATGATACTGTGACCTGGGATATGTAAGCTAAATAAACCCTTTCCTCCCCAAGTTGGTATTGGTCAGAGTGTTTTGTCACAGCAATGAAGAAACAAATTAGGACAAACACTAACCAAAAGCAACTTGGGGAGGAAAGGGTTTATTTCAGTTACACTTCCAAGCCACAGCCCATCTTTGAGGAAGTCAGGGCAGGAACCTGGAGCAGGACCAGAAGCAGAGACCATGGACAATGCTGCTTACTGGATGCTCCCCCTGGTTTGCTCAGCTACTACTTCCCTTATATAGTCCAGGACATTCTGCCTAGGGATAGCACTGCCCACAGTAGCTGGGCCCTCCTACATCAACCAGCAATTAAGAAAACACCTCATAGACATGCCACCGGCCAATCTAATGGAGTTCCTTTCTCAACTGAGGTTCCCTCTTACCAGGTATGTCAACTGAAGCTAACCAGGACACATACATGCACCCCCACATGTGCAATCATGTACATATAATTACACATCATATACACATACATGTGAGATAAAAATATTGTAAAGCAGACCACTATGTTTTAGGACATGCCTAGGGTTCCAGATATTCTGAGGCAGGAAGATCACCTGAGACTAGGAATTTAAGAACTGCCTAAACAGCAGAGTGAGATATCATCTCAAAATTGCAAAGCAAAGACATCTAACATTACTCTGACCTTGCTACGGCACCATAGAAATGCATCTTGCTTTCCCTTTCTTTGCTCAGAGTTTCCAGGAGAGTTGAGAAAGAGCCTGACTCTTGCATCTCCTTCATGGTGTTTGCAATCACATCACTGAAAAATTGCCTGTAAAGAAAAACAAAAGACAAGTTCATAAAATACATTTCCCTACCTTCATAAAGAGTTGCAGAAGCTAAAGCTAACAGCCAGAAAGATCTGAGCATGTTGGTTCATGCCTGTAACCCCAGTTACAGTAGGAAGTCTGAGGTTGGAGGATTGCCACAGTTCAAGGCCACCCTGGACTCTATAGTGAGTCCCAGGGCAGCCTAGTCTATGGATTAAGACTTTGTCAGAAAAACAAAAGCAAGGGATGAGGAGATGGCTGATTATAGCACTCAGAAAGCAGAAGCAGGAAGATCACTGTGAGTTCAAGGCCAGCCTGGGTTACATAGTAAGACCCTGTCACAAACAAGCAAACACAGAAGGAAGCCAGCTGTGATGGCACATGCCTATAACTCCAGGACTCTTGAGACTAAGGCAGTAAAATCAAGAGTTAAGTCCAGCCTGGATTACACATCAAGATCCATCTTCAACAACAACAAAAACAAAACAAAATCCCTCAACCGGAAGGGACATCATAGCTAGGAATTATTCCAGGAATGCAAGAGTAGTTTATCATTAGAAATATATTAGAATGTCATTAGGCATATATTAAGACACCAAATTAATGAAGTGTAAAGGAGAAAAATCATATGATCACCTCAACAGATGTAGAAAAGGCATTTAGTAAAATTCAATACCCACTCATCACCTTAAAAAAAACAATAAAAACAATAAACTTAAAAAACTAGAAAAATGTTTTGTATCAAAGATCAAGAACAATATTGAGGGGCTGGACAGAGAGCTCAGCAGTTAAGAGCACTGGTTGTTCTTACGGAAGACCTGGGTTCGAATCCCAGCACACACAGCAGCTAAAGACGCCTGTAAATCCAGTCCCGGGGGCTCCGATGCCCTCTTCTGTCCTCCATGGACACTGCATGACATGGGTGCACTTACATACATACAGGTAAAACACTCATAAACAATAAAAATAAATAATAAAAAGAACAATATTGAATGACTAGTATGATGCCATGTATATAACATTTAAAACCATGTAAAGGCTAGGTGTGGTGGCGCACGCCTTTAATCCCAGCACTCAGGAGGCAGAGGCAGGCAGGTCTCTGTGAATTCAAGGCCAGCCTGGTCTACATAGTGAGTTCCAGGACAGCTGGGGCTACAGGGAGACCCTGCCTCAAA
>NW_008342423.1:1839132-1846771 GCF_000622305.1 Nannospalax galili
TATTTAAATCAAACACCCCCACACATACTGAAAGTACCATTACATTCCAGAATAATCAAAATCAAAAGTGTGTTTACTCTTGGGGAAAAATAAGGGTGCTAGAATTAGAGAATTAGAGTCCTCAATTGTAGCTATTTTTTTTTTTTTCTTGAGACAGGGTCATGTATTGTAGATTGGCCTCAAATTCATTATATGCTATGACCTTGAATTTCTGGTTCTGCAGCCTCCACCTCCCACATGACAGGATTAAAGGTGTATGCTACCATGCCGAGTTTATGTAATGGTCAGGATGGAACCCAGGGCTTCATGAAGGCTAGTCAAGCAGCCTACCATCGACAGAGTGACATCATCAAGCCCTATTTTATGACCTTAAGAAAAAAGATGGCATGTTGTGTCCACCAAACTGCCTTCAGTATTTATGTTCATGCCTCTGTTTGGTGCTGCTCTCAGCTTTGCTCGGAGAAGCTTCTGTTTGCAGTGGGCAGTGAGTGATTAATGCAGAGATTCATAACTGGTCAAAATGCTGAGAAAAGGGCTGTGGAGTGCCCAACCCCAACTGCGGTATCCATGTCACTCCCTTCCAAGGCTCAAGAAACATCTTGGAAGAGGGGTCGAAAAAAAGTGCAAGAGTCAGAGGAAGGGGGACAGTGTGTACTCTTGAACGCTGAGAAGCTGTGAACACCTGCAGAAGATTAGACCCATCAACGTACTGTCAAGGAATATGGAGGGACTTGCAAAGACATCTCTCCCTGAGGAGCTACTGGAAGTTAATGGTTGCTTGGTGAGACTGGAGACATTTTCTCCAGTTGTGTAACCTTACTTGTGAGTTGCTCGTGCTTTGTAATAGCTCCTTACCCACATTCATGTAAGCACCCTAATTAAACTTACTGGGTCTCAAAAAAAAAAAAAAAAAAAGCATGACAGTAGAATGGAGAACAGTTGGGAAAGGAAGGGGATCAGCAGGAGTAGGGAGATAAGGGTGGGGGATTGTTGGGGAACCCTGCTGTTAGGGTTGCAGTTTCTCCGTGTCCGGATAGCCCTGAGGGGCTCGGCGCCAAATGGAAAAACTCCCCTTTTCAGCAGGGGGCCTCCTGCTCTCTTCCTGGTTCACCTTGAAGTGCTGCCAACCACGGATGCCTGACCTTATCTGAAAACATGGCCTTTAGCATAGTTACCTGAAGTAAAAACTACCGGCAGATTTTTTTCTATATGATAATCAGGCACTGTCTGACAGTCTGGAAGACAGAAGCCCACTGCCACATGTAAATAAAGCATACTATGAGCACCTATCAACTGAGGCTTTTGCTACTGCCTCCACACTATAAATTCTCTAGTTTTCCCACTAATAAACGGAGCTGTTTTCACTGTGTCTGTGTTCTTACTGCCTGGAGCTGTGTCATTGCTGTTTCACTGTGCCTGGGACCAGCCTGTGATCAGTTTCCCCAGAAGAGCTGTCTTCCGTCAGTGCCCACTGGCCGTTCTGACCCCGTTTGCCACTTCTGCTCTCCCTGCCCTCGTGGACCGGTGGCCAACGATCCACGAGCAAAGGGAGAGCCTCCCGCAGCTGGCCCAAGCCTCCCGCAGCTGGCCCGCCAAGCCGCCCTGCAGGGGATGGGGTAAATATGATCCAAATATATACATGTATGAAAATGTTATGAGACCCATTATTATGAGTAATTAATATATGCTAATAATATAATCATTAAAAATAAAACCCCAAAAGCAACCATACTGAGCCAAACATAGTAGCACATGCCTGTCATCTCAGCACTTGGACGGTGTAAGCAAGAGGCTCTGTAGCTCAAGGTCAGCCTCATCTTTGTAGTGAGGTGGAGACCAGCCTAGGCTACATAGGGAGTTCTAGGCCACCCAGGACTATATGAAGTGACCCCACAAAAAGAAAAAGGAAGAAAAAGAAGCAAAGGCTCATAACATCAATATAACATGGCCACCACATTTTCAGCTGTACCACTCTGCCTCTTGGGGGTCTTTAGCCAAACCCATCATCAGCAGTCACTTAGAACATAACTAAACTAAGAGAACAATCAACCACGTTCACACTGACTCTCACAGATACATAAATACATCATCACATTTCCAAACATGCTTTTAGTCCTTACCTATCATTCTGAATTTTCTTCATTGTCTCCAGGGTCATTACTGCCTGCTTCATAGGCTTTTTAAAGATAAAGTCCTGCTGACCTCCTTGTTTGACTTCTTTAGATGACAAAGGAGCAGATGTTTTCCGTGAACCTGGGACTACTGAAGGTTTTTCTTGGCTGATTTTCTAACAATAAATAATGTTAAGAGAGAGTGTTTAGCTGGATGTGGTGGCGTACACCTTAATCCTAGTACTCAGGAGGCAGAGGCAGGCAGATCTCTGTGAGTTCAAGGGCAGCTTGGTCTACATAGCGAGTTCAGGCCAGCTGGGGCTAGAGGAAGGCCCTGTCTCAAAAAGACAAAGAGAGAGAGAGAGAGAGAGAGAGAGAGAGGGGTATTTGAGGGGGGAGAATGGGGGGTTTAAAAGTGAAGAGACAACACTCTAAGAGGCTTTGTCTATTTTTCAGCCTAATTTTCTCCCATTTCCATTCCATACTCCAAGAAAATGACTTTTCTTCAGCTCCATCAAACCACATGACTTACTGTTTTTCATCTTTCTGCCTTCACACAACATTCTCTCTTGGATCCAGCCCCTACTTATCACTGGGTAAACTCTTAAGACTCAGGCCAATGGTGAAATCTGGGGTGGAGGGTAGCCCAGTAGTAGAATACATCCTTAGTATGTCCAAGGTCTTAGATTCAGTCCCCAGCAACACAGAAACTGAAAAGGGTAAGGTAGGATGGCTCATACTTTTAATCCCAACACTTTGGGAGGGGGAGGCCAGGAGGATCAGGAGTTCAAGGTCATCCCTGGCAACATAGTAAGTTTGAGACCAGCCAGGACTAGGTGAGGCCCAGTCTCAAAACAACCACCACCACCTCAGAGGCAAACAACAAAAAAATTAAACCCAAATGAACAAAAATTCATTTATTTGTGGAAAACCTTTATTGTAGGTATTTACCATATTATAATTATAAAATAGCAGTATCAGATCATGGGTTTTATGACCGAAGAGATGGTGTCTTAGAGACATCAGTTCAGTTCAGATTCATATTTTCTTGTTTCTTTTCCCTTCCTTTCCTTTCTCCCTCCCTCCCTCCCTCCCTCCGTCCCCGCCTTCCTTCCTGTACCAGCCATCAGAGGTCCTTCTGCATGTGCACGTTAGACACTGACCTATATCTCCAGGCTACTTTTTCAATTTTTTCAGTCTCAAATTCTTTTTGGATCAAAATTGGATACTACATAAATATGGTCATCTTTACAGCATCATTGTTTAGCACAATGCCTGAAATCCATTAGCGACTCAAACGCTCAATAAATATATAGATCTGAAATAGAAGCAGAGCATGGTAGCATGCATCTGTGGTCTTAGGTACTAGGGATGCTGAATGGGAAGACTCATTGGACGGGACAACATTGTGAAAAAAACTAAGCAACAAACAATTTTTTAAAACTATTAAAAAGGAGAATTATACCAAAAGGCAAAAGTTCTTATCAGATTTAATAATGTAGATCTTGAGGGTCGTGTCGAAAAAAACAAAATATTTTTCCGAACTAAATTCAAATATTGAGGAACCATAGGCCTTGCATGTGTCTTCTAACTGACAGTTCTTATTTTATCTATGGCAAACACCTGTGCTGTTGACGGTGATCATGGACAGTGAAGCCAGGCTTCCATATCTGAATCCTGTCTCTGTCTCTTACTAAACCATATTGACCATAGGTAACTATTTACCACTTCTGTGCCTTCATTTTCTCATTATCACTATCTCTGTCTTTATGCTTGGACATCTGCAGAAGGAATCAAATATGCACCACAGCCTGTTACTATTTACTACAAATAAATATGAATTCTTAGAAGAGAACTTTAGGAAACTAGCCAACTGTTCTAGTCCAGTCACTAAAAATGTTTTTATATAGCCCACACTACATGTAAAGTCAAGTATTAGACCCCAAGGGAAAAGATAAGAAAAACAGTATTTTCTGCAAGGCAGCTGTTTCCAAATTTTAGTTAAATCATTCTGACTTCTGGTAAAACTGGATACATTAATATATTTCATATTCTATTTCATAATACTAATAAATTAAAATTTATCTTGAGATGGCCTTAACTGGAAAAGTGGCTATAAGAAACGTTAGGGGCTGGTGAGATGGCTCGGTGGGTAAATGTGCTTGCCACCAAAACTGACAACTGGAGTTTGATCCCTGGGACCTATAAGCTAGAAGGAGAGCAACAACTCCTGCCAGTTGTCATCTGACTTCCACACACACACACACACACACACACACACACACACACCACAGCATGTGTGCACACACTAATGCAATAAAAATAAAAATAAATAAATTTGTTATTTTTGTGAGGCAGGGTCTCCCTGTAGCCCCAGCTGACCTGGAACTCACTGTGTAGACCAGGCTGGCCTTGAACTCACATCACAGAGTGAGTTAATCAAAGGTGCCTGCCTCTGATTAAAGGCATGCACCACTGCACTGGGAGGGATAAATGTAAAATTTAAAAGTTCAAGATAACGCTAGATCATTATGTTAAATGAAATCAGCCAGACTAAGACAAATCCCACATGTGTTCTCTCAGGGGTGAAATCTGCATGTAACATGTACACATAAACATTAAAGTAGAAGGAACTATGTGGGAGGAGAAGGGACTCTAAAGGGAGCGGGAGGCGGAACAAGAAAGGGTAAGCATGGGAAAGAAAGGGAAGCATCTCTCTCATATGGAAACCAGATTAAAGTCTCACATGACAGGAAAGGTGACCTGGGGAAGGAAAGGGACAAAGGGAAGGAAAAGAGAAAGGGTCTAAAGGGGCAAACTGTGAGCAAAGTCCAATGATAGAAATATATAAAAATGAGAGAGAGACAGACAGAGAGACACAGAGAGAGACAGAGAGAGAGACAGAAAGAGACAGAGAGACAGAGAGACAGAGAGAGACACAGAGAGTGAGAGAGACAGAGAGACAGAGAGACAGAGAGAAAGAGAGACAGAGACAGAGAGACAGAGAGAGAGAGAGAGAGAGAGAGAGAGAGAGAGTGGAGTCTCAATGTCCCCTTCAAGAACCTGTCCCCAATGGCCAACTTCCTCCCACTAGGCTCCATCCCTAAAGTTTCCGTCGTCTCCCAGTAGTATCACAGATAGGGGATCAATTGAGACAGGGAGAGACAGAGAGACAGAAAAAGAGAGAGACAGAGAGGCAGAAAGACAGAGAGACAGAGAGAGACAGAGAGACAGAGACAGAGACAGAGAGACAGGATTCCGCGTGTCCAAGCAGCTGAAGGACAGCAGAGAAGCATTAAAGAGAGAGGGATTTAGAGGGAAGGTCAAGGATACTTCCAGTGACTAAAACTCTGTTGGGGCTTGGAGAGATAGCTCAGCAGTTAAGAGTTCTTGCTGTTCTTGCAGAGGACCTGGGTTTATTTCCCAGCACCCACATGGCAACTAACAACCATCTGAAACTCCAGTTCCAGGGGATCCAACCCCTTCTTCTGGCTTCTGTGGGCACTGCACACATGGTACACCTATACATATGCAGACAAAACACTCACATAAAATTAAAAACAAAAGAATTGTAAGCCTTGTAGGGCAATGGCATATTAGAATTTGTGTGTTAGAACAATTTTCATACAAAGTAAAACATCAAAAATTTTAAGATATTCAAACTTTTTATTTCCTTATTCTTGATTTCTTTGACAGGGTCTCACTGTGTAGCCCTGGCTGGCCTGAAGCTTACAGTGATCCCTCTGCCTCTGCCTTGCTAGTCCCTGAGATTACAAGCATGCATCACCAAGGCATGGTTCACATTCAAAATTTTCTTTTTTTTTTTTGGTCTTTTTGAGGCAGGGTCTCCCTGTAGTCCCAGCTGTCCTGGAACTCACTATGTAGACCAGGCTGGCCTTGAACTCATAGAGGTCCACCTGCCTCTACCTCGGAGTGCTGGGATTAAAGGCATGTGCCACCACACCCAGCTCTGATTCACAATTTTTTTTTTTTTGTCTTTTTGAGGCAGGGTCTCCCTGTAGCCCCAGCTGTCCTGGAACTCACTATGTAGACCAGGCTGGCCTTGAACTCACAGAGATCCGCCTGCCTCTGCCTCCCAAGTGCTGGGACTACAGGCGTGTGCCATCACGCCTGGCCACAATTTTTTAAAATACATGGAACTGGGGGCTGGAGAGATGACTCAGTGGTTAAGAGCGCTGGCTGCTCTTGCAGAGGACCCAGTTTCAATTCCCAGCACCCACATGGCTGCCAACAACCCAGTTCCAGGGGATCCGACACCCTTTCCTGGCCTCCACAGGCACTGCATGGCATGGGTACACTTAACATACATGTAGGCAAAACACTTATACACATAAAATAAAAAAATAAAATAAAATATATGAAACTGCTACATACAGTGGCTGAAGGCTATAATACCAGACCTTGGGAGATAGAGGCAAAAGGATCAGGAGTTCAAAATCATCCTCTGTTACATAGTAAGTTTCATGCTAGCCTGGGTTACATTGTTTCAAACAAATATAAAGAGTATAGAACAGGCTGGGCATACTGGTACAGGCCTTTAATCCCAGCATCCAGGAGGCAGAGGCAGGTAGATCTCTGTGAGTTTGAGGCTAGCCTGGTCTACATAGCAAGTTCCTGGCCAGCTGGGACTACAGTGAGACCCTGTCTCAAACACACACACACACACACACACACACACACACACACACACACACACACAAAGTATAGAACAAATTTACATTGAGAATGAGGCTTAAGCTGCTATGAATGAATACAACAGTGCAAATTTTATTATTATACTACTATAAAATCATGAGAAGGAGAGGTTAGAGAGACTGTTCAGTGGTTAAGGGCATGTATTGCTCTTGCAAAAGATCCAAGTTCAATTTCTAGCACCTGTGTCAGGCAGCTCACAACATCCAGCTCCAGGAGGATTGGATACCTCAGGCCTCATGGGTACCTACACTCATACACAAATAATACCATACACAGAAACACACACACATATACATAACTAAAAATAATAACTCTTAGCTGGGTGTGGTACACAGCTTTAATCCCAGCACTTGAGAGTGAGTTTGAGGCCAGCCAAGACTATATAGTGAGACCTTTTCTCACAATAACAGTGATAATAATAACACTTTTTAGTCTTTTTGAGGCAGGTCTTCCTGTAGCCCCAGCTGTCCTGGAACTCACTATGTAGACCAGGCTGGCTTCCTGGAACTCACTATGTAGACCAGGCTGGCTTTGAACTCACAGAGATTTGCCTGCCTCTGCCTCCCGAGCTTCTTGAGGCTGTTTTGTTACTGTTACTTTGTTAGTGGTCTTCTGTAAAAAATTCTCAGAAAACTCCACATACCATTAACTTTGTTCTAGAAAATTAATTTTTATTTTTTATGTATTAGTGTTTTGCCTGCATGTATGTGCACAACATGTGTACTTGGTACCTAGAGAGGGCATCAGATCTCCTGGAACTAGAGTTAAGGATGGTTGTTAACCACTGTGCAGGTGCTGGGAACTGTGCCTGA
>NW_008342423.1:1846836-1852502 GCF_000622305.1 Nannospalax galili
TAAGTGTCATGGAGGTCAGAAGAGGGCTTCAGATTCCCCTGGAACTGGAGTTAAGGATGGTTCGTAGCCGCCACGTGGGTGCTGGGAATCGAACCTGGGTCTTCTGCAAGAGCAGTCAGTGCTCTTAACTGCTGAGCCATCTCTCCAACCCCTATTTTATTTATTTTTATGTGTCTGAGTATTTTGCCTGCATGTCTGTAAGTGCACATGTGTGTAATACCTGCGCAGAGGCCAGAAAAGGGCATTGAATCCCCTGGAACTTGAGTTACAGAGGTTGTTAGCTGTCACGTGGATGCTGGGAACTAAATCTGGGTCTTCCACAAGAGAAGCCAGGGCTCTTAACCACTGAGCTATTTCTCCAGCCACTATTTGTATTCATAAATATTTTCCATTTTGTATCTATAACCTATGTATGTCATTGAGGTATTAAAAGAGTTTAACAATTTAGAAAGCTTTACTCCCTATCAAATTGGGTTTTTTTGTAAGATTTTATTTATTTTTATTTTATGTGTACAAGTGTTTTGCCTGCATGTATGTAAGTACACTCTTGTCATGCAATGCCCCTGAAGGCCAGAAAGGGGTATCAGATTCCTTAGAATTAGAGTTACTCCAGTTCTCCAAGTTAGGTTTTTGCTGTTGTTTCTTTTATGAAATGAAAGAAAGACTAGCTATGCTCGCCTAGAACTTTCTTTTTTAAGAAATGCTTAAAATTGTCCCAGGCTCACAATTTTAATTTTTGTTTAATTTTGTGCACCACTAGGTGCACACCTTTCATCCCAGTACATGGGAGCAGAGGTAGGCAGATCTCTGTAAGATCAAGGCCAGCCTGGTCAACATAGAGAGCTCCAGGTCAGTTGGGGCTACAGGAGATCCTGTCTCATAAAGACAAAAAAAAAAAGTTTAAAACTTTTTCTCAGCTAAGTGGTTGAGAGCACTTGCTGCTCTTGCAGAGCACCTGGGTTCAGTTCCCAGCACCTACATGGTAGCTAACACCCGTATATAATGCCAGTATCAGGGAGATCTCAGGCCTTCTTCTGGCTTCCATGTGTACCAGGTATGCATGTAGTGCACTAACATATATGCAGGCAAAACATTACCTACATATACATATACCTACACACATAAAAATACCTATACACATATAAATAAATAAATAAATAAATAAATAAATAAATAAATTTAAAAACCTTAAAAAATTTTTTTGGTCTTCTTCTCTGGTCTGCTTCTACACCACCATGCCTGTGTCTAAAAATTTTTTAAATTACATTTATGTACGTATGTATGTATTTGGAGAGATGTGCCTAGTGTGTGTTAAAGTCAGATGACAATTTCAGGAGTTGGTTCTCTCTTTCCACCAGGTGGGTCCCAAAAGATCAAACTCAGGTCACCAGGCTTAGAGGGAAGTACTTTTACCCACTGAATCATCTCACCAGCCTGGCCTAGGACTTTGTATGTGGACACGCTGGCCTCAAACTCACGATGATCTTCTTGGCTCTGCCTCCCCAGTGCTAGGAGTGCAGACTTGTGATCTGTGGTGCTTAGAGGTATAACATGTCATTGGAAATATAATGGCTGATGTGGTAATGTGTCCAGATATTCACAAAAGCAAGTAGCAACATACTCAGTAAAGACACTTTAGATTCAGGAAATGAGGACTGGGTCCAGATGAATTTCCTCCACCTACTGTTCAGTTGGTTTTTAGCAACTAGGAAGTACAAGACAGGTGGGGCAACTCAGTAACTGGAGTTCGGAAAACTTAAATTTTGAGGTCAGCATGTACATAGTCGCCCTCACTGTCCATACGAGACTCGCACCTTTGAATGTACAAGCCCCTATATCAAACTGGTGTAGTACTTGCATACAATTCACACAAATGCTCTCGTGTGTTTTAAATCAGCTCTAGATTACTTATAATAATGAACACAAAGTAAAATAGTTGTTATACTGTATTGTTTAAAGAACGGTGACAAGGAAAAAAAGTCTGAACATGTTCAGTAAAGATACAACTTTCTTCCAAACGTTTTTATCAGAGGCTGACTGAATCCACAGATCCAGAACCTGTGTATCTAGGGGGCTGACTATGTTGTATTTACATTGGCTTAACCGTCATTCTTTTGGACTACTGCCAATATACTACAAAAACATATGTTGCCTCCCAATGTACTTGAGCTATACATGTCAGTCCATCAGTTGGGAGTACAGATCTCAAATACCTATCTTTTTTATATTTTTATTTATTATTTTTATTTTATGTATATGAGTGTATTGTCTGCATGTATATAAGTAGACCTGTGTTGTGCAATACCCGAGGAGGTCAGAAGAGAGTGTTGGATCTCCTGGAACTGGAGTTATGGGTGGTTGTTAGCCGCCACGTGGGTGCTGGGAATTGCACCCGGGTCCTCTGAAAGAGCAGCCAGTGCTCTTAACTGCTGAGCCAACTCTCCAGCCCCATCAGATACATATCTTGATACAGTCTTTTGAAAATGTATGTATGTGTGTGTGTGTGTGTGTGTGTGTGTGTGTGTGTGTATGGCATGTGTATGTGCGTACCTGCAGAGACCAGAAGAGGGTATTAGATCTCCTGGAGCTGGAGTTACAGGCAGTTGTGAGCCACCCAACGTGGGTGCTAAGAATTGAACTGAGACCTCTGGAAGAGCAGCAAGTGCTCTTAACCACCAAGTCATCTCTCCAGCCTCTATGGTAGATAGCCTGTTATCTGACATGTGATCTCTCAAGTGAAATCTGACACAAGTACTAAAATGATGGAATGGTGAGAAGTGTGATTACCGCACTGATGCTCTGCTTTCTTTCATACTGAATTGGCATAATGTAGCCGAGAATAGACAGCTGGTTGATGACATCCTCCATGACTGCACGGATCCTCAGCACATCCAGGAGGGACAGTGGCACTATGACCTCTGGGACGATTTCCACATCTTTTTTATCTACTTCTTCTTGTACAGCAGTAGGAGGTTCTCCTGTCATCGCCACCATCACCTCAGAATGCAAATCTTTTGGAGGCAAGGTTGAAGTTTCCAACTTGTCCCTAAGGAAAACAGTAAGGAAAAATTAATGGCAAAAAAAATAACACAACCTCAAAAACACATATAGCATGTAGATCGGCTCCTGTGATGTTCATATTGTCATCTAGAAGAGCAAAATCATAAAAAAATACAAAACAAACAAAAGTAGGGGTATGCATGGGATTCTGCTGAAGCCCTTCCACTTTGCCCAACCAACATCACTTATTGGCAGATAGATATGTAGCCTAGGCTATCTGGTTATGCCTATGCAATTTGAATTTGAGGCAAAATTAACTTTATTTTAAACATCATATTTAGATGTTAACCAAGAGTGTCTAATGATTACAGTGAAAGGGTCAACATGGTAGGCAGCCTCCTAGGTGGCCCAAATTATTCTTTCTGGTATTTATGCCCTTGTGTACTTTCCCAGAGTACGTAGGACGAACCTATGAAACCAAAAGGATTCTGTGGGATTAAGAGTGTGATTCCCAAAGCTAGGTGGTAAATAACTGCAATTTCTACCTCACTCACAAGCTCATTTTGAGGGAAGCAAAGTCCCTTGTCATGGGGACCTTCAAGCAGCCTTACGAATTACAGACTTCTTACCAGCTGTCACCATTAAATAGAAAGGCCAACTGTATAACTGGAAGTGGGTCCTTGAGCCTCCATCAAATCTTAACATGCCTGCAGCCCCTGGAGGACTTCAACATTATTCAAACCCTATGGTAGTTAATATTGTCAACTTGACTGGATCTAGAGTCACCTAGGAGACAAAACTCTTGGCATGATTCTGAAGGATTTTTCCAGAATGGGTTAATTGAGATGGGAAGAGCCACTCTAAGTGGACTGAATAAAAAAGAGAAAGCAAGCTGAGACTGGCATTCATCTCTCTGCTTCTTGCCTGTGGATGCGGAGTGTGGCCACCTGCTCTCTGTTCCTGCTGCCCTGCCTTCCCAGCCATCATGGGCTCTACATTCAAACTGTGAGCTAAATTGCTGCTTGTCAGGTAGTTTGTCACAGTAATGAGAAAAGTAACTAATACAGACTCCAAACCAGAACCAGCTGGTTGCTGCTCCCGAATTCCTAGCCCACAGAAACTATGAAATGATAAAAGTTTATATTTTAGGCCGCTAAATTTGGGGGCAAATTGTTACAAAACAACAGATAATACGCAGAATTTAACTGATAGCATAATTTAAAGTTCTCTCCCCTCCCCTCGCATTTTGAACATACCCTTCCATTCTTCCTCAGTTAGGCCACCCTTCAGACTAGATTTATAATTTCACAAAAATGCAGTAACCTAAAATGGGAAGAAACACTAAGATTAGTTCAAGAGAATGCTGGACTCTGTTTCACATACTTCCATTACAGAAGTACAAGAGCTGTGGTTTACTCTCTCATGGTCCTTAGCAGAGTGGTCCCATGGGGTGCAGGTTTATTAAGTGGCTGGCTTCATTACAGATCCACCAGAACTGAACATATATGCAGTCTGTCTTTCTGCTTCTTCTTATGGTACATTCATGTCCAACAGAGTTTTAATGTTTCACTGTAATCTGATTTTAAATTGTTAATCTCTATAGAACAGATTTATTTTTGTTATTCTTTAAACTTTTCCTATTATTCTCATTTCTATATTTAATGATTCTGCACCCTTGATCAGTCAAATAACAGAATTTATTGTACCTTGACTTAGAAGAATAATTGAGATTACATTTGGAAAAACTGTATTAATCCTGGAAATCAGTAAAATCAGTGTAACACACTATGAAGTTGTTACTCCCCAGAGCTGGGCATGGTGGCAGAGGCCTATAATCTTCTAGCACTTGGAAAATGGAGAGAGAAAGATCAGGAGTTCAAGGCCATCCCTGACTATATATAGTTTGAGGTCAGTCTGAGCTATGAGACCCTGTCTTTGCTTGGTTATTTTTTTTTTAGATTAATTTGCTTTAAAAATATTTTGTTTTATATTTTATGTGTATGAGTGTATTGCCTGCATGTATGTAAGTGCACCCTTGTCATTGTAATGCCCACGTTGAACAGAAGAGGCCATTGGATCCCCTGAAACTGGAGTTATGGACAGTTGTTAGCTGCCATGTGGGTGCTGGGATTAGAACCCAGGTCTTCTGCAAGAACAGCCCGTGTTCTTAAACTCTGAGCCATCTCTACAGCCCACTGCTTTTTATTTATGTATGTATGCTTGCTTGTCTATATGTGCACCATGTGCATGCAGATGCCAGCAGAGGCCAGAAGAGGGTGTTTGATCCCCTGGAACTGGGGGTTGTGAGCTGCCTTATGTGTGTGCTGGGGACTGAACCTGAGTCCTCTGCAAAAGCAGTAAGTGCTCTTAACTGCTGAGCCATCTCTCCAGCCCCTAGACCTTGTCTTAAGAAAAACCAAACTGGGGGGCTGGAGACACAGCTCAGCAGTTAAGGGCCTTGGCTGCTCTTGCAAAGGACCTGGGTTAGATTCCCAACACCCACATGGTGGCTAATAACTGCTCATAACTCCAGTTCCAGGGGATCCAACACCCTCTTTTGACCTCCGAGGGCAATGCACGACTCGGGCGCACTTATATACATTGCACGACTCGGGTGCACTTACATACATGCAGGCAATACACTCATACACACACACACACACACT
>NW_008342423.1:1852633-1859540 GCF_000622305.1 Nannospalax galili
CCGATGGGTTGGATCCAAGTCTCCGTTGTGGAAAGAGAAATCACTCTCTTGTTAAGTCATGTAGAATTCCGGGGGAAGGGATGCCTCCACGCCAGCCCTCTGGTCCAGCTTCAGTTTCCCATCTCCTGCGAGGTGGGACCCAAGCTCAAGCGTTGCTATGGCAACGTGCACCCGCCGTTTTGAAGGGCCCGGCCCTCTCCTCCCTTAGTCAACTCTTGTTTTGCCTCCCTGTGTTCTCACATAGTACATGTTGCCGCTGACACAGAAAAAATGACTTCGGAAGAGACAGAAAGGTGCTCTTCCCGGGTCTGCCTCCTTCAAGTCTACAAACTATTACTGTCCCATTCAGGCATCGCGGAAGACGCCTAAGCAGGGAAGGGGCGGAGCCTGAGTCCCACAAGGCCGCGCGGCGGACCTCGCCTTCCTTTTTCCGTCATCTTGGCGCCGGTGGAGGTGAGTGGGGTTCCTGCTGCTCAACTTCGGAGGCGGATAACCGGCGTGGGTTTCAGTGTATGCCTCCCCAAGGTTCCCCTGCGCTCGGGGACCCTGGCAGCCAATGGTTTCTACGGGTTCCAGGCAGAGGGAAGACGGGATGGAACAGATGCGGGACGGATGGCGCTGGGCCCAGCCGCCCGGGGAACGGTGCTCGCCAGCCGGACCCGGTTCTTGGGCCCCAACGTAGTTAAGGCTGTGCGGTGCGTTCTGTCAGCCCGTTCGTCCATCCGAGCCTCCGTAGCAGGCAGCGGTTCCCAGAGGCTGTTTTTCGCCCTCGGAGCCTCACTTTGCAGGTCTTATCTGTGCATTTCGTCCACTGATGGGCATGGGTTGGTTTGCCGTTCTTTGCCGAGTTTCTAGAAGTAGGTCTCTGGTCTTACCCCCTAGCTTTTGCCCTGATTTCGTTGTGTAGTTGCCATTGAGTCACTGCAGATGGGATATTTACCAGGCTGTCCTCAGATAACGTGGTATAATTAGGTCTCCCGGTCCATGAAATGGCTAATGAATTCCTCTGACAAGAAATAAGAGGTGACAAAGTGGGAGATTGTGTTATATGACTTTACATGGAAATTTCTGTTTGTCTTAAGGCCTGCTGGGAACAGGACTTCTGAAAGGCAAATATGTCTGGAAGGTACGTGTTTTCAATATAGTTACTTTTTTCCTTTTTTTTTTTCTAAAATAGATGTAAAACAGTAAAATGGGGGAGCTAAAAACTAGGTATTTGTTGTAGGTGACGAGTACGGACTATTACAAGGTAAGAGGTGGTGGTGTGTTAACGGAAGAATGAAAACTTTATTTAATATAAGTTTATGCTTAATGTTGTCTTGTCTCTTAGGCTGTGGTGCAAGGCCACTTTTGCTGGCTACAAGCGAGGTCTTCGGAACCAAAGAGAGCATACAGCTCTTCTTAAAATTGAAGGTGTTTATGCCCGAGATGAAACTGAATTCTACTTAGGCAAGAGATGCGCTTACGTGTATAAAGCAAAAAAGTAAGCATATATTTTTATTTTGTTTTGAGACAGGGTCTCCCTGTAAGCTCCAGCTGGCCTGGAATTTGCAGAGCTCCTCCTGCCCCTGCCTCCCAAATGCTGGGAATAAAGGCATACACCACCATGCCTGGCTCATTTTCGTGTTTTTTAAAAACTTGAGATTGTGCCATTTTTCTATTGAAAAGATGTTGGTAAAATAATTGGTTCTGTTGAACATTCTTAGAGACTGAGGAAGTTCATGGGAAATTTTGCATATTTCAGTGGAATTAGATTTAGGTAACTTCACTTAGAAAAATTACAGTTGGGTTGAGGATGTGGCTCAGTGGTACTTACCTAATGTGCTTAAGTCCTGAGTTCAACACCTTGCAGGACTAAAGAGAAAAATTAAAGCTGTTAATACCACTTACTTTACTGGTAATAGATTTGTGGACTACATCCCAGTATATCTTAAATTTTTATTTTTTACATGTGCTTTACAATGTTAAGATCTACAGTATTGGTTTTCTTTCCCCATTCCTGTCTTTCTTACTAGGAATTAAACAGAGGACCTTGTATAAGTGGTCAGGTCATGTGTGTGCTGGGGTTCCTCTCATTCACTGAGTGTCCTCTAAGACAGCTCCGTATTTCTGTTATCGCAACTAGGTTCATCCCATGTGTCTTTTTAGTCTTTCCCAATATGGGGGCACTTCCTCTTTGGGTTTTTAGCACTTGATGTTGGCTTTTTTCAGTGACCATCTCCTTGTGAAATTGTTTAGCATATATTATTGAATGAATGTTCCATTTTAGGTCTAAAAACACTGGGTCAAGAGATGACAGCCGATTTATATCACTTTGTATTGGTGGTTTGGGCTCTCATGCATACTGTTTCTTAACAGTAACACAGTGACTCCTGGTGGCAAACCAAATAAAACCAGAGTAATCTGGGGAAAGGTAACCCGGGCCCATGGAAACAGTGGCATGGTTCGCGCTAAATTCCGAAGCAATCTTCCTGCAAAGGCCATTGGACACAGAATCCGGGTGGTAAGTACAAATATATTGCAAAATAGTTCTTTGTTAAGTTGAAGTTAGCTCAAGAAGTTGCTATCGCCTTCCCTCTAAGGACTTTTATGATGTAAAATAAAACCAAATTCTGTTGTAAATTAGTGACTTTTATAAATAATAGGTGTTATAGAACATCTAATTGTCATATTAAAAAGAATGTAAAGGCCAGTGCTCATATGAATTGTGTCTTAAGTTTTAGATTTGGTAAAGCTATGGAGGATTTGTTTTTGAGGATAATGGATTCTGGAGTAGTTGCTAGAAAACAGAAATTGCTCACCCCATAGCCTCTTGCATGCTAGGCAAGTCTGTCGTTGAGTAGCATCTCTGGTACTTTTTATTTAGAGACACAGTCTCACTAAGTTGTCCTGGCCTTGATCTCTCTCTGTAGCCTAGGCAGGCCTTGAACTTTGAATCCTCTGCCTCGGTCTCCTGAACATATCTTTACCACTAGTCCCAGCTTCTGCCACATTTTGGTGGGGATGTTTTGACTCCTTTATCATGTCAGTATTGCCAGAATAGGAAGTAACTTTTCTTGTGTGTGAATTGAAGACGTGCTCACATTCTGGGTTTAGGGAGTTTGGCCCAAATCTCAGACTTAGGTAATGAGTTTTTTTTTATTTTTTGCATGTAAGTGTTTTGTCTACATGTATGTTAATTGCATGCCTATGGAGGCCAGGTGTTGGATTCCTTGGAACTGGAGTTACAGGCGGTTGTTAGCAGGTACCTGGAAGAGTAGCAAGTGCTCTTAACCACTGAGCCATCTTTCTAGCCCCAGTCATGAGGTTTTTATCAACTTTTTTGTAAGTTTAGGTCCCTTCAAAGCACACCATAACCTTAGGTGGTACTATTGAACTCTGTGCCACTGTGCCAGGCTCTGGTACTTGTACTAGAGGTCATAGGACAGCTTGCAGGAGCCAGTTCTCCCCTTCCACCATGTGGGTTCTGAGGATTGAACTCTAGTTGTGAGAATTGGAGGCAAGTGCCATTATCCATTGAGCCTTGCTTTTGGGAGGACTGTGGGGTGGTCTCACTATGTAGGTATGAATCTACATATGTATATACATCTGTATGTACACCTCAGCTGGCCTCATATTTGTCTTTTAATAATGCTGGTTTCAGGACCAATGAGAGCTCAGTGGATAAAGGTGCCTGCTACCAAACCTGACAGAACTTACATAGTGGAAGGAGAGAACCATTCCTGCAAATTGTCCTCTGATTTGTAACACACACACAAACACACATAACATATGATGATGATGAAAATAATAATATGCTGGTTTGGGGATTGAGCATAATAGCTCAGTGGTAGAGCATCTGTCTTAGTTACTATACAGAAGGTCTTGGGTTCACCAAAAAAATGCTAGTCCTTAGGACTGGTAAGTGGCTCAGTTGGTAAGTGCTTGCTGCACAAGCATGAGTATACCTACGTTCTTTCCCAGCATCCAGGAAAAAAGCCAGGCACAGTAGTGTGCACTTTTAATCCCAGCCCTGGGGAGACAGAACAACTAGGGCTTACTGGCCAGTCAGAATATACACACCCAGCTCTAGATTCAATGAGAGACTTTAAAAATAAGGGGGAAAACACATGTATACATTTATAAAGTACTGATTCTTAAGCATAGTCACCTAGAAATTGAATACTGTAAAAAACTAGGTTTGGGGATGAGTAATGAGAGGTATATCAATAATATTTGCAGATTTGTGTGTAACAGCCACCTAATGTGTTCATACGTTCTTTTCTCCTAGATGCTGTACCCCTCACGGATTTAAATTAATGGAACGTAAATAAAAGTGGATTTGCGCTCTTTTTTTTCCCCCTACTGGCTTAAACTTGCCGTCCCAAATTGAGTTCCTATATGCTTAAAAGAGTGGAGACTGAGCCAGGGGTGGTGGCATACACCTTTAATCCCAGCATTCAGGATGCAAAGGCAGGTGGATTTCTGAAATTAAGGCCAGACTGAGCTACACATGAGTTCCAGGCTGGCTGCTACCGTTAAAAAAGGGCAGCAGTTGTCCAGGATTTACATAGTGCAAAGAAGTTAAATGTACACAGTGGTCAGTGTAAGGCAGCTACAGGGGTTGGGAAACTGCTTCAATGCTGGGACATATTGGAAAGGATAAATAATTTGGGTACTTCCTAGATTGTTAGTGAGAGAAGCATTAAAATCACCTTGTTAGGACTGGGGATGTAGAGTAGGGCACTTGTTTATCATGACCTGGGTTTGCTTACTGGGGGTAAAAAGTTTCTGAGGCCCATTGAATCTGGATGGCCTTATGTTGGTACTTGTCTCAGGCTGGTGAGATACCTTTGGGGATATGTGCCTGGACCAAAACTATTTCAGTGCATATTACTTGCCTGGGAGTAATCTTTGGGGGTGGGGTCGTTTGAGACAGGGTCTCCCTGTAGCCCCAGCTGTCCTGGAACTCACTATGTAGACCTGGCCGGCCTTGAACTCACAGAGATTCACCTTCTACTGGGATTAAAGACATACCGCCATGCCCAGCTGAGTGGGAGTAATTTGAACGGTCAGGCTATAATATACCTCAGAACAACAGTCTAGCAGATTCGTTTTCTCTTGGTTTTAGTTGAATATATAGTGCAGGGTCGGTATGGGAAATTTACAAAGGAAAGTAACTAGGTCCCTGAGATCCTTTTAAAGTTTGAGGATGTGCTGGAAATTCTTTAGTGTGTTGTACGATTGTTGATTTCTAGTTGGTGTAGTGTAGTGCGGTCTTTTACTGACAATCTTTAAACTGGACAATAAACATCTATAGGAGCCTAAGTTTGCAAAACTGGTATGTTACAGTTTTGAAAAAAATGGGTTCTCTGGCCATGCTAAGAACCGATGAGTGTGCTAGAAGTATTGGAAGCCCTCTGAAGGGGCATGGTCAGTTCCAAGAAAGGCTTATTCCAGTGCTGACAGTTGACAATCTGAGAGTCCTGTGAGTCCTGTTTCTGTCAGTGCACTTTCTTGGATATATAGCTCATTAGGAGCGTGGTCTTGGGGCAAAAGGAAAGTAGCAATTTAGTGGTTAGCTGTGTTCATCAGATTAGAGCTGTGGATTTCACGGCCACAAGTTAGTTCACTAGAACCTTAAGGAAATTGTGGTTGGAAAAACGGTCAAAGGCAGGAAGGTGCTAGCCTTGGGCTCATTCTGGTGAAAGTCGTTTCACCCAAAGCAACGAAGAAACCTACACATTGAGGTAGTCAGGAATGGAGGGCTTTAAGAGAAAATTACAAAAGGTATCAGAATAGTACAAAGGTCTAATGAAAACAAGGCATGAAAGGAGTCCCTCAGCCTGTGCCTTGGGGGAATGGAAAGTAGAGAAGGGAATTTAAACCTCATGAGGTCTTGAGTACTATGCTGAGGATTTTGGACTGTGGAGTGTTGGAAATTAACACAGTATTTTAGCATGATCTTGGCAACCCACCATTACTCAAGTGAAAATCATAGGCTTTACAAAACAGATTTTTAACACTGATTCTCTACTGAGAATTTTAAAAGTAGTTGGTTCTAGAGCTTCAAGGATAACCAGTAATTTTATTTTAATGGTCCTTTTTAATTTTTATGTTTTTTGAGATGAGCTCTCCTTGTAGTCCCAGCAGACTTGGAACTCGCTATGTAGACCAGGCTGGCCTTGAACTCAGAGATTCATTTGCTTCTGCCTCCCTAGTGCCGGGATTAAAGGTGTGGGCCACCATGTCCCATACGTAGTAAAGATAACCAGTAATTTTAAAGGAGTAAGGTCAGGCTAGATATATAGATATATAACCAAGTGGCAGTGACTATGAGGCCTTAGGTTTGGCCCCCAGCGCTGCTGTGGATGTCTAGGGAGGCAAATAGATGTTTCATGTCTGGGTTAAGTAGTGTCCGTAGTTTCACCACCATTTCTGTAGACTGATAAACAGCATGACCAAAAGCAACTGTCTTACAAGTTACAGGTCCATGGTTGAAATTAGGGCGCTAGAAACAGACCACAGGGGAACAAAAACCACTTACTCCTTTTCTTTAGACTTGTTCTAACCTATAGCCCAGCCCCACCTAGCACTGGATGGTAACTGACAGCCTGTTGACGGTGGGCTGGTATTAGGAAAATGCCCATAGGCTGATTTGATGGAGGAATATCCCCGAGGTTCCTTCTGGGTGTGTAATCTGTAGACTGCAGCAAAGGGCCCAAACATGATGCAGCACTTTCAGAGTGCATCTTGTTTTTTCTGTTCATAGCCAAGCTGAGTCAAGAGCTCAAGCCAAGATGGGCACATGTCCACTGTGCTTCTAGAAGCCTCTTCCAAAGATGGTCCACTTTAAAACTAGGCACTTGAGATGATAGACTTCAGGATCAGTGGTTTCTTTGTGGTCCTCTTTCAGTGGGAATATTTT
>NW_008342423.1:1861531-1863418 GCF_000622305.1 Nannospalax galili
TGTTTGTTTTTAAAAATATTTATTATTTTTATTTTATGTGTAAGCGTGTATTGCCTGCATGTAGGTAAGTGCGCCTGTGTAGTGCAATGCCCGCGGAGGACAGAAGAGGCTGGCTGATCCTGTGGAACTGGAGTTAGGGCAGTTGTTAGCTGGCATGTGGGTGCTGGGATTCGAACCTGGGTCTTCTGCAAGAACATCTAGTGTTCTTAACCGCTGAACCATCTCTCCAGCCCAGGTTTGTGTTTTATACTGTGTGTGTAGTGCAATGCCCGCGGAGGACAGAAGAGGCTGGCTGATCCTGTGGAACTGGAGTTAGGGCAGTTGTTAGCTGCCATGTGGGTGCTGGGATTCGAACCTGGGTCTTCTGCAAGAACATCCAGTGTTCTTAACCGCTGAACCATCTCTCCAGCCCAGGTTTGTGTTTTATACTGTGAGTCTTTCACGCAGAAGTGGGACTGTGGGTATTACTGTTTTTGAGTAAGGAGGGACAGGCCTGGAAACAAGATTGCATGTTGTGATTGACTTTAACTTGCCCCATTGTTTTGGTCTTTTTGAGACAGTCTCTCTGTAGCTTCAGCTGGCCTGGAACTCTCTATGTAGGCCTTGAACTCACAGAGGTCTCCCCCCCGCCCCCCCAGTGCAGGGATTAAAGGCATGTACCACCATGTCCTCTACAACTTGCCTCAAGATTTTATCAAGTTTCAGTACAACCCAGAAATCAAAACCTACTCATTTTGTGATTTCCAAAAATGCTGTATGTATACCATATAACTACATGAGCCAAAATACTAACTTTTGAGATTTGTATTATGCCTTTTAGCTCAATAATAATAATAGTGCCCTGTTTTATGTAACCTAGGCTGGCCTTGAACTTTATGGCCTCACCACTGATCTCCTGATCCTCCTGCTTCCTCTGGAGTGCTGGGATTACAGGCATGCTTGGACCACCATACTGGGTGTACTGGTTAGTTTTAATTGTCAACTTGACACACTTAGCATTATCTGGAAAGAATGAACCTCAACTGAGAAATTTTCCAGGCCAGATTGGCCTGTGACCATATCTATAAAAGAGTTGTCTGTGGGTGTGGTGGTGCATGCCTTTAATCCCAGCACTCGGGAGGCAGAGGCAGGTGGAGCTCTGTGAGTTCAAGTCCAGCCTCTGGTCTACACAGTGAGTTCCAGGACAGCTGGGGCTACAGGGAGACTCTGTCTCAAAGAGACCAAAAAACAACCAAAAAACAAACAAACAAAAACCAAAAGAAGTTTTAAAAAATAAACTAAAATCCATTACTTCCACTTCAAGACCAATAAATCTGTCCTTCAGAGTGTTCAGCAGCCAAATGGGCTAAGATTTGATTCAAAAGAGGTGTGATGGTGCACACAAGCATTGGATGACGTCGAGTCTGAGGCCTGCTTGGGGTACAACCTTGTCTTGAGGGCTAAGATTTGATTCAAAAGAGGTGTGATGGTGCACACAAGTAAGCATTGGATGACGTCGAGTCTGAGGCCTGCTTGGGGTACAACCTTGTCTTTGCAAAACAAATATTGGGGGTTGGAGAGCTGGCTCAGCCATTAAGAGCACTGGCTGCTCTTGCAGAGGACCTGGGTTTGGTTCCCAGCACCCACACAGCGACTCACAACCCTCTCCACCTTCAGGGGATTTAATGCCCTCTTCTGGGCTCTTTGAGCATTGTACAACACAGGTGCACTTAACATACATGCAGGTAAAACACTCATACACATAAAATAAAAATAAATAAATAGAATGAAGGCAAGCTAATGAGACATTTATGTCCTTTTTGGCTACCACACTATTAAGACAATGAACCCAAAGAATTGGAATTTCATGTTGAGTAAAAGGAAAGGTTTGGGAGCCTGGTATCCCAG
>NW_008342423.1:1863860-1867327 GCF_000622305.1 Nannospalax galili
CACTGGCCCTAATGTTTTTTCCTTCCTTCCTTCCTTCCTTCCTCCCCTCCTTCCTCCTTTCTTTCTTTCCTTCCTTCCTTCCCTCCTCCCCTCCCTCCCTCCCTTCCTTCTTCCTTTCTTTCCCTCCTTCCTTCTGTAGTCTCTTGTCAGGTATTTTGTCACTTTGCAGGTGTGCCTAGTTTCTTCTGGCTTGTGATAAATCACAGGTGTGAGTGTGACTTATTGCTGAGTCCCGAGAATCCCCCTGGAGAAGAGGCTGTGTGTGACATTTGAACAAGCTCTGCCAGCCTTTCAGAAAACAACCACTTCAGTTGGCAAACCATCCCAGGGAACAGAAAGCAGTGAAATTCTCATTTTTCTGAGCTGGTCAAGCATAGCATGAAGAAGGAAATTTATTGGACAATCATCACTTATTAACAAAGATATAGTAATAAAATATTAGCCGAACTCACATTGCATATACATGAATGTATTTTAAAACACAGGGGGAGGGGCTGGAGAGATGGATCAGTGGTTAAGAGCCATGGCTGCACTTGCAGAGGACCTGGGTTTGGTTCTCAGCACCCAGCTGGTGGCTAACAACCACCCATAACTCCAGTTCCAGGAGCTCTGTCAACTTCTTCTAACTTCTGCAGGCATTGCATGACAGGGGTACACTTACATACATGCAAGCAATACACTCATACACATAAAATATTTTTTAAAAAATAAAGCACAGTAAAAATTTCAAGTACAGAACATAGACTACTTCTCAGTAGTCTATCTTCCTTCAAGATCTCGAAGACCATGTATTCAAAACCAAGCTCAAGCTCAAAGTTTGAACAATAAATAAGACATTTTAAGCCCCAACAAAGCAAACTAGCAGAATACATGTTGGAAGCCTGAAAACATTGTCAATCTAAGAGGAAAAATTGGGATCCAACTGGGTTCCATCCTCATCATAGGTGCTAGACAGATCCAATTCCTCCTCTTCCTGTCTTAGATGACAGGAACTTCATCCAAGGGGAGCGATGGAGCTAGAGTGTGTGCCCCCTAGGAGACAGAAGAGAGCACCCAGGTCTTGGTTACTGGGCACTAATTAGTCTTGATGGGGCTCAGCGTTTCCCCAAATTTATTCTGTATGCCAGAAAGGGCTCTCAGGTCTTGATATACATAACATGGTGAGTTAATCTTTATAACTCTGTAAAATGGGTTCTATCATTAGCCTTAGTTTAGAGCTGAGTAAACTGAGGCACAGAGACTACTTTTCCTAGTTATAGAGGAAGTGAATGGATTGAGGCCCGTGTGATCCAATCCAGATCATCTCAGAACTCCTCTATTTTTTCTTTAGCTGTTTCAGATTGCCATGTGGTGACTTCAATAGGAAAGTTCTTCCTAACAGAAAGGTGCTCCTTCCTCTTCAATGACAGGACTCCCCTGATCTGTTAACTATTCTTTCCATCCACTTACTCTCAAAAGACTCAGATCTCCACTGTACTGAATAGCTTTGGTTGTCACCTTAACACACTTGGGTAGAGGAAGCCTCAATTGTGGAATTCCCTCCACTTAACTGGCCTGTGGCCACATCTGTAGGGTATTTCCTTGATTGTTGAGTGATGTGGGAGGGCCCAGACCACTGAGGGCAGATTGTTGAGTGATATAGGAGGGCCCAGCCCACTGAGGGCAGAGCTATTCTTAGAGCAGGTGTTCTGGACTGTATAAAAAAGCTAGCTAGATGTAAACCAAAGACCCGGCCAGTAAGCAGTATTTCTTGATGATTCTGGTTGAGCTACTGCCTTGACAGACGGACTTTAACCTGTAAGATACAATTTTAAACCCTTTCCTCTCCAGGTTGCTTTTGGTCAGAATGTTTTTATCACAGCAACAGAAAACCAACTAGAACACCGGACTTATGGCAGAGGCAGGCCAGCCTGGTCTATATTTCAAGCTATAGGCCAGCTGTAGCTACAGGGAGACTGGGGGGAGGGAAGAGAGCGAGAGAGAGAGAGAGAGAGAGAGAGAGAGAGAGAGAGAGTGATACCCAGTGTGTGTACATAAAATTTTTGAGGTAGTACAACCTTGTCTTTGCAAAACAAATATTGGGGGTTGGAGAGCTGGCTCAGCCATTAAGAGCACTGGCTGCTCTTGCAGAGGACCCGGGTTCGATTCCCAGCACTCACAAGGCAGCTAACCGTGACAACAGTTCCAGGGCATCTGACGCCTTCTGACGTTCGTGGGCACTGCATGACATGGGTGCACTTGCATACATATAAAAGAAAAAAAATTATTTTTAAAGATCGAGGGGCCTGGAGAGATGGTCCAGCAGTTAAGAGTACTGACTGCTCTTGCAGAGGAGTCAGCACTCATGTGGCCACTAACAGCCCTTCCTAACTCCAGTTCCAGAGGATCCTACCAGCCTTCTGATCTCTGCCGGCCTTATACAGCACAGGTGCACTCACGTTTAGGCATAGACTCACATAAAATTAAAGTTTTTAAGACTGAGCCTCCCGGCAGTCACATCTGTTTAGTTCTTAAATGAACATAATCACCAAAAAAAAAAATCCTAACTCCAGTTCCAGAGGATCCTACCAGCCTTCTGATCTCTGCCGGCCTTATACAGCACAGGTGCACTCACGTTTAGGCATAGACTCACATAAAATTAAAGTTTTTAAGACTGAGCCTCCCGGCAGTCACATCTGTTTAGTTCTTAAATGAACATAATCACCAAAAAAAAAATTGTAAAAGTGTCTTTCCTATCACCATATTCTTCAGTAATTCAGGAACTGAGTTCCCTCTGAGTGGCATTCCAACTCTTAAGTGTTTTCAGTTTGGGGCTTGTTCCCTGCTTAGCACAGAATTGAACCTCACGTGCTCCACTGACACGATTTTGAAAGGGGAAGTTGAAGGGCCAAGCCACCTTTGCATGAGTTGAAGTAATGCTGCTTGTTTAAGCACGCTAACGCACAGAGCGAACACCTATAGGAAGTGGCTTCTAGGGACCAGACCAAAACTGGTGACGGGGTAGGAAAAGCATGTAGGCCACCCGTACAGGCCTCCGCTACGACTTAGCATGTCCACGTGCCCATCTGAGTTCTGGCAACTGGAATGCCCCCAGTGCTAACGCCGCCCCAGGTCCTGTCCCATTCCCGCCAGCCCTTCCGGTTCCCACAGTCACGTGGGCCGTAGGCCACAGTAATTGGCCAACTGGGCGCGGGCCGCAGTGTATCGGCTACGGGGGCCAATGGAGGAGCGGGGCAGCGTGGCTGGCCGGACACCTGTCCCGGGCTAAGGGCCGGCGGCCGCGGACGCGTAGCCACTCCATGGTAACGACGCTCAGCCGAAGATGGCGGCCGCGGGGGCTGTCGGAGCCAGGGTCCCGGGCCCTGGCGGTGCGCGGAGGCGGAGGCGCTGGGGCGGCTTGCTGTGGGTACGAGGCGTCCTTCTGGTGTTGGGCGGGCTGCCGCCAGGCACCACAACCGCTGCCGTCT
>NW_008342423.1:1869829-1872345 GCF_000622305.1 Nannospalax galili
AGAAGGAAAAATAAAAAACCTAATAAAGAACCCCTTTAAGTCTTTTCAGATGCCTCTCCTGAGAGATCTGAAGCTACTCTATGCTGGGCAGAGAGAGGAGGGGAGGAGAGAGGAGGGGAGAGGAGGGGAGAGAGGGGAGAGAGGGGAGAGAGACACAAGCTGCAGGAGCAAACCAGTAAGCAGCATTCTTCTGTGGTCCCCTGTTGTCTGTGCTTTGGTGTCTGCCTTCAGGTTCCTGCCCTGGTTTCCTACCTGACTTCCTTCAAAGATGGACTGTCACTCAGAAGTGTAAGATGCAATAAACCCTTGTTTTTGATCAAAGAGTTTTATCACAGCAATACAGAAGCAAACTAGAACAATTTCTCTCAGTGCATTTGCGTTAAAGTAAGAGAAAATCTATACTACAAGGAATCTTGGTATATTAGTGGCTTTTTCTTTTGTTCCCTTGTTTGGTTTTTTGTTTGAGAAAGGATCTCATGTAACTCTCTCTGTCCTGGAACTGGCTGTGTACTGAGGATGATCTTGAACTCCTGATCCTCCTGCCTCCATCACCTGAGTGTTGGGTGTACAGGCCTGCACCACCAGGTCCAGTTTAGTAACTACTTTTCTGAAGGCTGTTGCCAGGGCTTCATTCAAGCTAGGCAAGCACTCTACCCCTGAGCTCCGTCTCCAGCTTCTCACCTCATATTTACACTCTCCACAGGTAGTGGAATTTGAATCTCTACAGACTTTTTGGAGATGATTGTTGTTCTTTCTATGGAGCTGAAAACTTCCTGATAGTTCCTCACTATGTCTATTTTTGCCTTTTGGCTGAACAGCTTTATAGTGATGGTACTTCACAAGTTAAAAGCAACCTGTTTTCACATAAAATAGTAATGGTTGTTCATAATTATTAAGTATTATGTGCCATGTATAGTTGTATCACTTTGCTGTTATATGACTGATAACATATCAATTGGCAATATTAACATCACCAAAATGTATTGTTGGCAAGATGTTCTCAAGAGTGTGCATTCCTAAGAAATTTCTCTAGTTCTTCATAGTGTGTGTAGAACAGGCCATCCTTGCGTTTGCTTTGCTTTAACTTGGACAGAGTATAGTTGAAAACCATTCACTGTACTCATTGCAAGGATTGAGGAAACTAAATTTTGGGAGGGGGGCATTGATGATGATCTTGACATATTTGACTAATTTTCAAGAAAAAAATTTGTTTTATTTTTGCTTTCTATTATGTAAATTGAAGCAAACCAGGGGCTGGAGATGTAGCTCAAATGATAGAGTGCACGCACAGGGTCTTGGGTTCAATCCCCAGCACCACACACAGAGACGCATGCATGCATACTTGCACACAAAATTGCAGAAGACAAATTATGATGATAGGCATTCAGTGGAACCTTCAGCAATAAAAAAGAATGAGCTGCTGTCATTCAGAACGGCATGAATCACAGACAACGTGAGCAGAAGCCAGACAGACACAGAGGACTACATACCATTTTTGGGATTACAGGCATGCATCACTACATCTGGCTTATGTTTGCTTTTTAAACATTTTTATTTAGTTAGTTTTAGTTTTAGTTTTTTTCCAGACAAGGTCTCCTTGTAGCCCCAGCTGGCTTGGAACTCACTATGTAGACCAGGCTGCTTCAGCCCGGAACTCACCGGAGCGGACTGGGCCCTGCAAGCTCACCTTCAGGTGCCTGGCGTAGAGCAGCAGCGGCTTCCAAAGTTGAGCCAGCACCAGAATAACCCGAAGCGTTTGTTAAAGCCCCGATTGCGGCCCTGCTCCCCCATCTTCTGACTCAGCAGGTCTGGTACAATTCAGATTCCTAGAAGTGATGCTGCTTATCCAAGCACTACAGCGGGAGCCGCTTATCTAATGAGAGAAGAAATGGGTGGGAGAACCGGACGAAGGCGTGGGAGGAATACTAAGGGGTTTCTGGAGACAAAGTTCACGTTTGCTTTTCAAGTTCTATTATTGCTTTGTTTCCTTTATCACCATTCCCTAACCCTGCAAAGCTCGTTCCTCTGTCCCACCCCGTTTCTCCTTGATTCTAGTCCTTTTAAAAAGCCTCGGTTTCTCTACGTTTCTAATCCTTATAGCCTTGGTTCAGGTCTCAGTCTCAAGGCCGCCTACCGAAACCACCCAGCAGAATTTTTTTTTTTTTTTTCCATTTCTACAGAACGCTTTATCTGCCCCGTCTTCTGGCCCTTAACCAAGTGCTACTCCGTGATAGGGGCTCAGCTTTGAGGAGTGCCTTGCTTTTGTTAAGTTGGAGAGTTCCTTGGTGTAAGGGTTGTGTTTTGTTTGTTTGTTTTTAAAAATATTTATTATTTTTATTTTATGTGTAAGCGTGTATTGCCTGCATGTAGGTAAGTGCGCCTGTGTAGTGCAATGCCCGCGGAGGACAGAAGAGGCTGGCTGATCCTGTGGAACTGGAGTTAGGGCAGTTGTTAGCTGCCATGTGGGTGCTGGGATTCGAACCTGGGTCTTCTGCAAGAACATCCAGTGTTCTTAA
>NW_008342423.1:1875120-1878398 GCF_000622305.1 Nannospalax galili
ACAAGGTCTCCTTGTAGCCCCAGCTGGCTTGGAACTCACTATGTAGACCAGGCTGACCTCAGTGTCACAGAAATTCACCTGCTTCTGCCTCCTGAGTGCTGGGATTAAAGGCGTGCCCCACCACACTCAGCTACTAGATTTATTTATTTATTTATTTATTTATATTTATTTATTTTTTGGACTTTTTGAGACAGTGTCTCACTGTAGCCACACCTGTCCTGGAACTCACTATGTAGACCAGGCTGGCCTTGAACTCACAAAGGTCCACCTGCCTCTGCCTCCCAAATGCTGGGATTAAAGGCATGTGCTACCACGCCTGATTTTTTTTTTTTTTTAAAAGACTGTCAGGGCTGGAGAGATGGCTTAGTGGTTAAGAGCACTGACTGCTCTTGCAGAGGACCCAGGTTCAAGTCCCAGCACCCACATGGCGGCTACTGACCATCCTTAACTCCAGTTCCAGGGGAATCTGAAGCCCTCTTCTGATCGTCATGGCATTGCACGACACGGATACACTCACATACATGCAGGTAATACACTCATACACATTAAAAAAAAAAAACAAAAAAAACTGCCTTGCTATGAAGTTCTACTTGGCCTAGAACTCGCTATATAATATGCCACAGGCTGGCCTCAAGCTTGTGGCATTCCTCTGCCTCCTAAATGCTGAGTTTACAAAAATAAGCTAGCATACCAGGTTGAAGGAGTCTTGGATTTGAGGGGGGACAGGTAACTGAGAATTGAACCTAGGCCCTTGTGCATTTTAGGCAAATCCTCCACTACTAAGCCATACCCCAAGCCCTGCTTCACTGGATTTAGGCTTCTGTGTTAACTGTCTTTTGTACCCTGTAACAGTTTCCAGTCTCCGTTGCTGTCCTGAGAAGTCAGTGCCATTCATACTTTTCTTCCCCTCCTGTGTATGTGGTGTTCCTTTCCTCGTTGCTTTAAAAATCTTTCATTTTGGATTTCAGAAGTTTGACTGCAGTGTACCTGGGTGTTGAGCTTGTTTTCTGTTTTTGCTTGAAGTTCACTGAACTTCCTGAACTTGTAAGTTGGTATCTTACATCAAATTTGACGTTTTCTTGGTATTTTACATATTTACTGTGTCATTTTCTCTCCTCTCCTCACAGGGCTCTAATAATATTTGCTAGTTTGTTTGCTATTATCCCCTCGATTCTCTGATGTTTTCCTTTAAATTTTTTTCTTACATTTTGATTTATTTGTGTGTCTGTGTGTGTCTGTGTGTATGCCTGTGTATGCACACATATAGGCCTGGAGGTCAGAGGATAATTTGTAGGCGTTGGGTTCCTCCGTCCACTGTGAGTTTCTAGGGATTGAATTCAGGTTGTGGGGCTTACTGGCACTATTTTTCATTTTTTAGCTGCTGTTTTTTCTGTACGTGATAACAACTCTTGATACTAGGGGGTACTTTTAGTCATCTCCAGTCTTCTTTTAAGAGAGCGTATAGTCTAGGCTGTCCTTGAACTTGCTGTGTAGCTCGAGCTGGGCTTGAACTCTTGCCTCGAATTCCTGAGTGCTAGGATCCAGTATTACAGTGTTATGCTTAGGTTCAATCTTTTTTAATCCTCTGCAGTGAATTTTTCATTTGAGTTGCTGTACTTTTGATCCATACCCCTCCATTTCAGTCTTTTCCCTTGTTTTCTGATGGGTTTCCTTGCCTGCTTGTTGTATGTTTATTTCCCTTTAAATCCCTGAACACACGTAAACTGCATTAAAGTGATTGTTTAAAGTTAAGTCGTTTTAGGGATTAGTTGCTGTTTGTTGCTTTTTTCCTTAGTAGAGGTCATTTTTTCTGTTTAGTTCTCATGGCTGTTGATTTTTATTAAATAGTGGGCACTGTGGGCTTCCCCTTTGCCTATTTCTTCCTAACTTTCTGGTACTATAAGCTCTGAAAACTGTGCTCATACCCACTAAGCCTAAAAGGCTCTGCATCTTGCCACTTGTGGAGAACCAGATTGAGAAGTGTTTTCAGGCAAAAGGTAGCCTAATCAGAGGTACAGTTCTGTGTTTCAAGAGCTGATTCTTACAAGCTGTGTTTTTTTCTCCCCTAGGACTTTCAAATTGTATTCTTTGATTATTTTGTTTTGTTTTCTAAATCAGGGCCTCAAATAGGCCAGGCTGACCTCAAATTCAGTATGAAGCCTAGCATGACCTCGAACTCCTGGGTTCACCTGCCTCTGCCTCCCAAGTGTTGGGATTATAGACATGTACCACCACACATGGTTTCAAATAGTATTTTAAAATAATTTTGTCCAAATTTCATAATATTTTATCTGTAAGGAAATTAATATTTTACTCCATTCCATTTCAGGAAGCCAGTTCCCAGTGTCTACCTTTACATGCTGTTGCTAAACTTTATATTCCTTATTCTGTACTTCTGCATGTGACCTATTGCATGTAAGGTAGAGAGGTGCTAATCTCTGCTTTAATTTTCTCAAGTATTTTTAATTTTTCTCAAATATTACCTTCTCCATGACACATCTTCTCTTTATTATGTTCCTCTAAATCTGACTTCAGTTCCTTCTGCCTGCTGTTTTGATTCATTTTATTATAATAAAATTATTGGACTTACTTGTCTTCTATAACCTGCAGGTGAAGGACTCTGTAGATTTTATTATTTGCATCCAAGTATCTACCACAGTGCTTGGCTTCTGAAGACATTCAGCATATGTTTAGATTCATAGCATAGGGATGTAGCTCAGTGGTAGAACACATGCCTATTCTTCCTAAAGCCTTGGGTTCAGTCTCCAGCATTGTGAGACATCAACAATAACAAAACAAAACAAAAAACGAGAGCACCATTTCCTAGAATGGTTGAAGGGAGAGACTGAATGCTGGTATGGTGGAGTAGACAATAGGTATTGTAGAAATCTGAGTTATTGTGTATTATTAGATCAAAGGCATACAAAAAGCTATTTGTTGATAATATAAATAATTTCATTTTCATTGTATAAATCCTCAAACATTAATAAGAAAAACAATGTGATTGTTCATTGCTAGTTATGAGTAAGCTAGTACATAGATTACTATTAATTTAATTAATACTTTTTTTGTAGCATACTCTTTTATATCTTAAAGTTTATTATTCTCATAATTACAGACTGTAATTTATAAGTTTGAAACATGAAAAAATCCTATGAAGAGTACTCAAGTAAAGCTGAATGAGTAGGTAAAAGATGGTTAAAACTTTGTCCAGGCTCTGGAGCCAGGGTCCAATACCATAATATATAACAAATAACTCTTTTTTTTTTTTTTAATTT
>NW_008342423.1:1878635-1881491 GCF_000622305.1 Nannospalax galili
TAACATTTTTCTGAGCTAGGGTACATCTCTTTCAAAATTGGCTGTACATTTTTAGGTTTACAGATGAATTATTACGCTAATATAATCTTTAACTCATTATAAACTATAAGACATAAAATTAAATGAGGTTCCAACGTTTAAATAAAGATCTCCACTTCGTTGTCAAAACACACAGTTTCATACAAATAACTCTTAAGACATCCATCCTACATGAGCAAGCAAGGAGACATCTTTATCTAAGATGTACATATTTTATATTGTATTTGTCCATTAAGTATACATATCTTAATAAAAAGATAATCTATATAATCCAGTTAAACATACATAAGATTAGGGTGCACTTATTACATCAAAAGTTGGTGTTTATAAGTTATGGATATTTAATATTTTCCAGAGTATTTTTTTAATTAAAAATATTTTAAAGCATTTCAAACACTTGTTCATTTTCTCAGTGCAAAAGAAGGTTATTCAAGTCAACTTACCTTTTTCCTGAAGAGTAAGGGGAAGAAAGGGGGAAAAGAAAGAGAAAATACCATCTATTACAACTCCTAACACTACCTTCTCAAGGAACTTTTGCAATCAACACTTGGGTCACTGGATTAGTTTATCAAAACAAAAGCTTGTGATTGTGATTCAGCCCTTGCTTCATGTGTATGACTTTTGTGCTGAAATAGTTCTAGTCACAAAAGTAGAAAAAAGTTAACAGTGCAAGAAAGTGGTTTAGATTTGCTTTAAATTCCAGCCACTCGATAGTGTGTGGAAAGAAAACGCCATTTCAAGATGAACTGATTTAGACACTGTGGGATTTATTTGTAGGCCAGGCAGTAAGTTACTCTGACTAATATAACTCAATACCACCTTGACTTGGTGACCCGGAGAACTAGTTTGTAGGTGCATTTTTCTTTATCTTGGTATTGAAAATGCTATCTAAATCAATAACTCAGGTTAAAAAATTACAGTTTACAGTCTACTTCATAGTCTTTTTCAGATTCAACTGTCTGCTAGTTGAAAAGAAGATGGGCTTTTAACAAAGGAAGAGTTCTTATAATTTGGCAGATCTTTTCTTTTCAGTTTAAAAACAAGATTTTTTTTTTTTTGCTAACTTGCCAATTTTAGAGGAGAAAACCATGAGACACATAAATAAACTAATTTAAACTACAAAGATGGACAAAAAGTACTAGATATGTTCTTCCCCTTGCAGTCAGTGGAAGGGTTTACATTTCAAATAGCGGGGCCTTCGTTAAAGAAAACAGGACAAATAGTGAAAAACCAAAGTATCTGCCAATTCTAACTTCTGGAGTTTCTCCTGTCAGAGTTCAGAAACACACCTGTCCTGAACTAAAGGACAGCACCTCAGCCAGCAAAGGCAGACTTGGTGTGTGTTAAGTTTCTGCAAAGAAGTGTTGTATTTTAAGTTCTAATTTTTTTTTTTCTAACATCTGGCACTAGCCAATTCATAACAATCATAAAAGAAATAGGATGTTCTTTCCCTTTCCGTTTCCCTCCCCTTCAGTCATTCAATTCAGGGAAAAATATCTGCAGACTTTTAAGAACTCCAATGACTTATAACAACTACAGACTAAGGGCAGCACAGGGTGAAACTACGTCTTCCAGATTCTAGAAGGCAGAAGCTTGGGTGCTCTAGCTTCACGGGTAAAAGCAGCATAAGCAGGCAAGAGCTCACTGTAGACTCACACCCGAACAGGGGCCAGGGGAAGCTTTCCAATCAGGGTACTGCTTTTGGAAGAAAAAATAAGATTGAAATAGTTTTTTGGGGGGTTTGTTTGGGTTTTTTTGTTTGTTTGTTTGTTTGGTCTTTTTGAGACAGGGTCTCTCTGTAAGCCCCAGCTGTCCTGGAACTCACTATGTAGACCAGGCTGGCCTTGAACTCACAGAGATCCACCTGCCTCTGCCTCCCAAGTGCTGGGACATCAGGCGTGCGCCACCACGCCCTGCTGAAATAGTTTTTTTAAACAATAACAAACTAGACTTTTGTCACATTTATAGGACTCTCAAAACTTTTGTATCCCCATGTTCATAGGTAGTTTTGATACACATGGTAAATAGCTTCAGTATTCAGGAAGGAGTATCATATTGTTGACAAGGACAAACATTCTTCATGCTTCTGATATCTGATTTGCTAAGTGCAATAGCCAGTTCCAGGTCTTCTTGTTGCTGGTTCAGTCGGGCAAGCCTCTGTTCTTCCTCATTTCACTTTCCCTCTTGGCCCATTCAATCACATCCTCTTCAGAGGGATAAGCACTGAAGTTAGCAAAGTTGCTTGGCTCAACCTCGTTATTGGTAGTGGTAGTAGAAGTGAATGGATTACAAAACATATCAGGATCTTTTTCTTTGGGGCTATCATTGCCTAGGAAAGGCTGTAATGGATCATTCAGTTTAAAAGGATCAGAAGAATCCAATTTGTTGATGGCTCTTTTCCCAGGTGGTGGTGGGCAAGGTCTAGATCCAATCTTGGTGGCAGGGCTAGGGTACATCTTCACTTTCGACTGATGTCTCCTCAAGCAGTTTTGGAATGATAATACTGCTGACAGAATTTGATGTGGTAGGATTAAAAGGATCTTTGTTGTTGACCTTTGATAATGTGTTGAAGTCAGCAAATCCATCTCCAAATTATTCATTTCCGAAAACAGAAGCAAAGGGGTCTGTGCCTGAATCACTTGCTGCAACAACTGTTCCATCAGGAGCAAAAGGATCATTGTATTTCGGAGTTTCCATGTAGAACTCAATGTGGAGACCAGGCTGGCCTTGATCTCACATTTTTTTCTGTATAAAGTTACATAAAATTTTCCATCCTGCTGAGATCTATCCTCCCTCCCTCCCTCCCTCCCTCCCTCC
>NW_008342423.1:1881519-1889284 GCF_000622305.1 Nannospalax galili
TACTCATGTTGTGCAATGCCATGGAAGTCAGAAGAGGGCGTCAGATTCCCCTGGAACTGGAGTTACAGATACTCTTTAGCTGTCCTGTGGGTTCTGGGAATTGAACCTGGGCCCTCTGCAAGAGCAGTCAGTGCTCTTAACCACTGAGCCATCTCTCCAGCCCCAAGATCTTTCTTTTTTTTCAAAGATTTATTTAATTATACTTTATGTGCATGAGTGTTTTACCTGCATGAATGTAAGTGCAGCATGTACACGCAGTGCCTCAGGAGGCCAGAAGAAGGCATCAGATCCTCTGGAAATGTAGTTACAGATCATTGGTAGCCACTATATGGGTGCTGGAAACCTAACCTCTGCAAGAGCAGCAAGTACTCTAACCACTGAGCCATCATCTCTCAAGCCCCCAAGACCTTCCTAATTCTCTTATTTCTCCCTGCTAAGTAAAAATAACATGTAGATGAAAGCTGGGGAAAATACAGATGTATTTTTTGCCCTCTTTTAAAAGTAATTTTAGAAACCGTTAAGGCTGGGTTGATACTTCATTCAGTGCTTGCCTTGCAAACATGAGGACCTGAGTTTGATGGCCCGGAGCCCCGCCCCCACCCCCTTTTTTTTTTTAAAAGCTGGGTATGGTGGCACCTAGCACTCAGGAGCACCAACAGGAGGATTGCTGGGCCTTGCTGCCAAATAGCCTAGCCTTACTTGGTGATTCCCAGCCTAGGAGAGACCTTGTTTGAAAAACGAGATAGACAGCACTTGAGGAGCAGCAGCTTACATTGCCTTCTGGCCACCACATATATGCCTACATGTGTGCACATGCATCGGTACACACACATGCTCCTTCACACATACTTTTAGTCTCATCTCATTTTCTAAGACTTGAAATCAGCAAATCATTACTATAATGATTTACTCTGGCCACACAAATTCAAAGTGCTTACCTCTCAGATATGACATTTTCGTGGGAAATATTGGAGGTTCAGGAATACTAACATAATAAAATATAAGCTAAGGGACTTTTTGGTGAGTATTATACTTGAAATTTGGCCCCATTGATTTTGTTTGGGAGTGAACACACTTTATTATATATAAATTCTACCTAAATAAAAATATTATGTAGATCTTTTAAAAACAGTTTAAAAATTTTTTAAATTTATTTTTATTTTATTTGTATGTGTATTGTGTCTGCTTGTGTGTAAGTGCATTTGTGTGGCGCAGTGCTCTCAGAGGACAGCAGAAGAAGCTCAGATCCCCTGGGACTGGAGTCACAGTCAGTTGTTAGCTGCCATGTGGGTGCTGGGATTCGAACCTGGGTCTTCTGCAAGAACAGTGTTCTTAACCACTGAGCCATCTCTCCAGCCCCTAAAAATAGTTTTTAACCCTATTCCTTCTTCTAGGTCATAAATAAGGTTCATCTTAAGACAAATCATGTTGTAAAGAGAGATGCCGATGAACATTTAAGAATCAAGACTATCTACGATAAAAGTATTGAAGAGTAAGTTCGAGATTCTTTTGCTACTTATCTATTTATTATTTGTTGCCAGAGACAGGATCTTACTACATTGCCCAAGATGACCCTTCAGTTCTCTGTGTCGCTCAGGCTGGCCTCAAACTCACCACCACCCTGCCTCAGCCTTTGTCATCTTTTCTATTGTCCATCTAAAGATTAATGTTATTTTCACTGGTTACCTAACAGAAAGTAAGTAGATGGGACTAAAAAGGGCTAGTGTAGCTTTGCAATAGAATTGAGCTGAAATTGCTTTTTCTTCTGAAAAGCCAAAGGCCGTGATATATAATTAAAGTCTGTCTCTCATGAATAATTTAAACAGAGAAAATATGGATTTAGTTGGATGTGGCCATAGCAAATCCATAAGACACTTGTCAGTAAGTATTTGGAGGAGAAATAAGAAATGTGAATATAAACCATAAGAAGGAAGTATACAAAATTAAGGAGACACATTATGTAGTCTAATTTAAATGTAGTCTAAAAGCAATGCACAGAACAGATTCTGAGTCTGAAGCAGCTTCTGAAGAGCCACTGGGCACAGTTGATGTCTTTCTCCTTAATATTTCAAATGAATGAGCTAATGTATGCTCATACTTAGTACCCTGCTTAGGCACAGAAGAATGTCTCAAATACCCATTGAGGTAAGTTGAGATTTTAGAAGACAGAACTCCAAAATATACAGATGTCTGTATTGCCTTCTTAAGACCTTTGACAGATCCAGTCTGAACAGACAGTGCTGTACTACAGAGTGGCAGTACTTTTTTTCTTGTGTGGAAGTGGAGATTGAAGCTAGGGCCTCATCAGTCTAGGCAAGTGCTCGACCACTAAATTGTCTCACTAGCTCTGAAAGCGGCAGTTCTTACATGTCCCTTCCTAATTTTCAGGTTGCTCCCTGAGAAAAGACATCTTGTAAAGGTATGTAATAAATATTCATCAGCTGGATACTTAAAATAGATACACTTTATTATATGTTAATTCTGCCTTGAGAAGGAAAAATACATACATACTGTTGGCTTATGAATGATTGGATAAGAGATTTTGTTAGTAAATGTATTTCTCATTTTACCAAAGGCTTTTTATGATATACTTAGCAAAACTTTCTTGATAGTTGACATAATTAGTCATTTCATAATTTGATACTAAACCAATATTCTCATTTAAAAAAATATTTTATTTATTATTTTTATTGTATAAGTGTATTGCCTGCATGTATGAGGGTATCCGTGTCATGCAATGCCGCAGAGGTCAGAAGAGGCCATCGGATCCTCTGGAACTGGAGTTACAGACAGTTGTTAGCTGCCATGTGGGTGCTGGGATTTGAACCCGGGTCTTCTCTGCAAGAACAGTGTTCTTAACTGCTGAGCCATCTGTCCAGCCCCAATATTATCATTTTAAAAAATATTTTTATTTTAGCTGGGCGTGGTGGCACACACCTGTAGTTCCAGCACTTGGGAAGCAGAGGCAGGTGGATCTCTGTGAATTCAAGGCCTGCCTGGTCTTCATAGTGAGTTCCAGGCCAGCTGGGACTGCAAGGGGACCCTGTCTCAAAAAGATCAGGGTCTTATTTTATATGTGTATGAGTATATTGCCTACATGTATGTGAGTGCACCCATGTTGTGTAATGCCGGGGAGGTCAGAAGAGGGCTTCGGATTCCCCTGGAACTGGAGTTAAGGATGGTTCATAGCCGCCATGTGGGTGCTGGGAATCAAACCCAGGTCCTCTGCAAGAGCATCACACAAACATCTCTCCAGCCCCTTAAAATGTTATTTATTTTGTGTGTGTATGTATGTGCAAGTCACACTGTGTGTGTGTGTGTGGTCAGAGGACAACTTGCTGAAGTCGGTTCTTTCCTTCTACCACATGGGTCCCAGGGATTGAACTAAGGTTTTCAGATTTGACAGCAGGCACCTATATCCACTGAGCAATCTCACCAGGCCCGAAAGGACAATTTAAAAAAAAATTTTTTTTTATTATTTTTATTTTACGTGTATGCGTGTATTGCCTGTGTGTAGATAAGTGCACCCATGTTGTGTAATGCCTGTGGAAGACAGAAGAGGCTGTTGGATCCCCTGGAACTGGAGTTACGGACAATTGTTAGCTGCCATGTGGGTGCTGGGATTCGAACTCCAGTTTTCTGCAAGAACAGTGTTCTTAACTGTTGAGCCATCTCTCAATTTTTAAAAAATATTTTTTAATATTTTAATTGTGTGTCTGTGTATGGATATGTGCACATGAGTGCAGGTGCCATGAAGGCCAGAGGTGTCAGGTCCCCATGGAACTGGAGTTACAGGCAGTTGTGAGCCACCTGATGTAGGTAATAGGAACTGAATTCAGGTCCTCTGGAAAGCAGTATATACTCTTAATTGCTGAACCATCTCTCCACACCCCAAGGACAACTTTTTAAAGTTATATTTTATTTTGTATGTGTATGAGTGTTTTGCCTGCATGTATATGTAAGTGCACTGTGTCCATACAATGCCCACAGAGGCCAGAAGAGGGCATTGGATTCCCCCCTGGAACTGGATTGCAGATGGTTGTTAGCTGCTGCATGGGTACTGGGAACCAAACCTGGGTCCTCTGCAAGAGCAGCCATTGCTCTTAACCACTGTATCATCTCTCCATCCTGATGAAGGACAATTTTTTTAGTGCATTGAAAACACTATTCTTTTGATAGGAATGTCCATTTTCTTAGGATTAACTGACCTGATAGTGATAAGACAAAGGGTGTGTGTGTGTGTGTGTGTGTGTGTGTAAGAGCCTGCACATATCATAGCACAAGTGTGGAAGTCAGAGGACAGTTTTCAGAAGTCAGTTCTCTCCTTTTACCGTGGGTTCTGGGGATCAAATTGAACTCATCAGGCTTGCCTAGCTAGTGCCTTTACTTTCTGAGCTATATTGTTGGCCCTCATCAGATTTGTATCTGAGGAGTCTCACAGGCACACATTCAGGCTGCCTCAGGACCTTGGACAGGTGTAAGTTTTTCTTTCTTGTTCTCATAGTCATTGATACCCAGTTGATCACTTGCTTAAATGTAATTTATTCCTTGACTGCAATTCTAACTAGATTTTTCTATCTTATTTAGAACAAACTCTTTCCACAAGCTATTTCTTACTTAGAGAAGACATTTCAGGTTCGTAGACCTGCTGGTACCATCTTACTTAGCAGGTATGTGCCAACCAACCAACCGATAGTTTCCTTCATTCATTTAGCAATATGCCCTCCCCATTCTATCAATATGGCAACGCATGGAATTTTTTTTTTTTTTTTTTGGAGACAGTGTCTCCCTATAGCCCCAGCTAGCCTGGAACTGGCTATTTAGTCCAGATGTCCCAGATCTATCTGCCTGCCTCTGCCTCCAGAGTGCTGGGATTAAAGGTATATGCCACCATGCCCAGCTTTATATTATAGGATTTTTTTTTTTTTTTTTTTTTTTTTTTTTTTTTTTTTTTAAAAAAAAAAAAAAAAAAAAAAAAAAAAAGAGGACGATAAATCTTTCACTGTGATATATCAAAATAAAAAAAAAATCCACCTGCCTCTGCCTCCCAAGTGCTGGGACTACAGGTGTGTGCCACCACTCCCGGCTTATAGTAGGATATTTTATTATGCCTATTTTTAGAGACCAAACTGCAAGGTATTTGAAAAGAATAAAAAAAACACCTGCTGAACGGTTCCTTTCCCTGACTTTGCATTATGAGCTGTTCTTTCATCCCTGTTCCTTCTTCCTCCATCACATGACTGTGATATTGGCTTTATGAGGAATCTGAGTGTTTGACGAGTCCCCATAGAACTGAAGTCCAATAATTATTGGACTATCTACTTAACTAAAATAGTAATTGTTAGTAATGAAGTAAAACAGTGGCTACAAGTGTTTACTATGTTTTAACTGCTGTGAACTATTCTTTTTCTTTTTTGTAAACTTTGATGTATGAATGAACCAAAGGCAATGTACAACAAACCAGTACCTACGGAAAGAAAATGATCCTCATAGATACTGTACTGGGGAATGTGCTGTGCATACAAAGTGTGGTCCAGTCACAGTGCCTGAGGAGCATCTCCAGGTATTCTTCCTGCTCTTACCAAGGTTTTGTACTCTGCAGCATAAAAGGGAGATTTTTGAATCTTTCTCACCAGGAAGTTTTTAGATTTAAGTGCAGAGGTAAGTAACTTGTTTGTGTGCTGATTAGTGTCAGTTGTCAGCTTGACACACCTAGGAAGAGGGCTTGTCAATTGAGGAATTTCCTTTATTGGATTGGCCTATGGGCATGTCTGTAGTGCATTTTCTTAATGCTAAATTGATATAGGAGGGCCCAGCCCACTGTTCTCTGCTTTAGTTCCTGCCTCCAGGTTCCTAACCTGAGTTCCTCTGGACTGCCCTCAAAGGTGGATGGTGCTTTGGAAGTGTAAGATGGGTTAACCCTTTCCTTCTATGTTGCTTTTTGGTCAGTGTTTTATCCTAGCAACAGGAAAGTAAATTAAAACTGTTTGTGGTGCTATAATTTAAACCTAGGACCTCTTTGTCTAAAAATCATCATAGTTAGGCATGCTGGTTTTATTATTTCATTTGGTTTTGAAGCTTGTTTTATATTTTCTTCCCTTCCTCATTTGTGCCCAGGTTTGCCGAAGCAGTTTAGCTTAGAACTTCACTTTTCTCTAGAACATTTTTTTAGCTTTTTTTTTTTTTTTTTTTCCATGTGTATTGTCTGCATGTAGGTAAGTTCACTCATGTGCAATGCCCGAGGAGGTCAGAAGAGGTTGTCGGATCCCCTGGAACTGGAGTTATGGACAGTTAGCTGCCATTTGGGTGCTGAGATTCAAACCTGGGTCTTCTGTAGAACAACCAGTGTTCTTAACGGTGGAGCCATCTCTCCAGCCCCATTTTTTAGCATTTTTTAAAGGGTAATTTTAGGTCTCCCAAAATACAAAATGTTTGCTTCAACCAGAATTAGAAGTTTATTCCATTAAAATACTTAAAACTGGCCAGGCTTGTACCTAGAGCTCTACTGAAGTAGGAGAATCACTGGAACTTATGAATTCAGGACCACCTGGGGCAATGGGGCAAACCCTGTTTTAAAAAAGGAAAAAGAAAAAAACCACCAGTGACTATGTAACATGTATTCAAAGGTGCTCTTTGTGAAGCTATAAACATCCTATTTAGGTTATTAAATTACAGTGTAACCATATGATGGACCTGCTGTGCAGTTGTTAAAAGTTAAAAAAGATCTCTGTGTACTACAGGCTTGGAAAGATATTTAAGCTCGCAGGTGAAAAAAGGAAAGGTTGAAAGTATGTGTAGTTAGCCTATTTTATCTGAAAAGTACAAACATGCATATGATAAAAATTATAAAGTAAGGTAGGTGTGGTGAGGCATGTCTCTAATCCTAGCACTTGGAAGGCAGAGGAGGGAAAATCTCAAATTCGATGTCAGCCTGGGCTAGATAGCAGGACTGTGTCTCAAAAAGCAAAACAAACCAGAAAAATAAATATCTGGAGGAATATACCTGTTAAATTTGGATTTTTTTTAATCATTAGAGGAAGCATTTCATTACAGCTTTAATGTACTCAATAACAATTTCCAGAGCAAAGATACATGTCTTTCAAAAGTAGCTATAAAGTTTTTAGGTTCACAATTGAATTAATAGTTAGACAATATTGAACTCAGTATAAACCCAGTAAGACATAAAATTGAGATTTTAACCTTTAAAAAAGATCTGTTTCATTTTAAAATATACTGTTTCTTACAGAAAGACTCATTGTTTTTGCTAATAACACTTAGATGTTGGCACAGGCGTCTCTAATCTGGATGTATCTGGTAATTACTAGTCATGGTCGGTTGCACTCAGATCCTTGGCACCCGTGTATGGATATAAAGTCATCAGGTAGATTTCAGTGGTAATGTTTATCCCCTCTACTAGTTAACATGACGTAAATTTTTATGCTTCCTCCTTAAATATAACTTATTTTTTAATTTGTTAATTTTTTGTGTCTATATTACACAGAACATCCCCTTATTCATCTGTATACCCACTTCCCAGATGGCACCCTCCCATAGCCTCTCCCCAACCCCCCACTAGAGCCCTTGTACTCTGATATCCCTGCTACTGTCCACTGTGTTGTTGGCACCCCCAGTCTTTCCCCAGTACTTGTCCAGCCGGTGAATCTAGTCAGCCTATCTAGAGGTCTTTGTTTTAGGAGGGTCAGCTGTTCCTCATCTAGCGGTAATCAGTTGTCAATATTCCTTTAGATAAGATTGGAGTCTGCTG
>NW_008342423.1:1889351-1891716 GCF_000622305.1 Nannospalax galili
AGCTATACACATGGACTCTTAAAGAATTATATTGATCCCTTTAATCTTTGGTTATACTTTCCTGTTGGGTGTTTAAGATCATGCAGTTGTCCTGAATAAACCAATTTGTTTTTATTCTTAAGGCTGGTTTGGTTGAGGATCTGTTCCTAAGGGGTCACATGAGCTTAGGAGGAGCCTTTGGCTCCTTAGGCCTTTCTTTTCACCAGTACCATCTATGTGAGGACAAGTCAGAATTTCCTGCTCGATTATGGCTGGCTTCACTTGGAAGTATGGAGGAAACGTTTCCTCTGTGTTGACCCTCCTCCTTGTAGACTGGACACTGGTTCAGGTCCATCCCATGAGGTCTCCATAGCCTCCTTGATCAAGAGGACAGGTGACTCACCACAGTTATAGGACATTTTGAGAGATGTTCATAGTCCCCTGGAACTAGTCGACCTAGGAGAGCAAGGAACAAAAACTGTCCTTTATGTCCCTCTGACCAAATTATTATAGGCCTCAAAGTATGGTTGTTAAACATCCAAGAAGGTTGGTTAGTGGCTTTCTTTATTATTATTATTATTATTATTTGGTCTTTTTGAGACGTCTCCCTGTAGCCCCAGCTGGCCTGGAACTCGTTATATATATTTTTTAATGTTCTGGTTTTCTATATTAAACATCTATTACTTGTTCCAGAAAAATATAAATTTAAATATACACAGCAAAAAGCCAATTTATTCATATAAATAAGAAAATACGATTGCTGCAGATGGATAAATTACAGATCATTGATTTTTGTAAGCATAATTAAGCAATTATTTGGGTTAAATTTCTTTTAAGAATTTTCATTTTGGGGGGGTCAGGGGCGGAAAAAATTTTTTTCATTTTTAGGGGTTGGAGATCTAGCTTGATGGGTAGGAACACTGGCTGCTCTTGTAGAGGACTGGAGGTACAGTCCAGTCTCCCTGTTGGGCAACTCACAACCACCTGAAAGTCCAGCTCCAAGGGACTTGATGACCGCTTCAGGACTCCTCAGTTGCGCACACAGACACATGCACAAGCAAACACTTAAATGAAAAAACATTTTAAGATTTTTATTTTTGTTTCTTTTTTTTTGAGATGGGGTTCCATGTAGCCAGAATGGCCTGGAACTCGCTATGTAGCCCAAACTGATCTTGAACTCCTGTCCTTCAGCCTCCACCTCTCGAATGCTGAGATTACAGGCATGGGCTATCATGTCTGGCTCTTAATTTCTTCTTGAGGAACTGGAGGTTGTGTAGCTTCTGCAGACGGCCCTTCTGTTAGCACCTGTATACTTTGCTTACTTGGCTTTCATTTCTTTTCTCAAATTTCCTAAGTGTGTACTGAATGTGCGTTAGAGAATGCTTAAAATAAAAATGATTGTTATACATTTTTTTGTTTTTTTGAGACAGATAGGTTCTCACTAAGTTGCTCAAGTTGGCCTTGAATGAATTCAGTAGTCCAGGCTGGCTTTGAATTGGTGACCCTCTGCCTCAACTTCTCTAGTAGCTGGGATTACAGGCCTGTGCCATCAGGCCCTGCATTCCTTGGCATTTTACTAACATATTATTTATTTATTATTTATTTATCTCTCTTGACTTTTTTTTGATTTTACAAATTCTGCTTCCTACTCTGTGACACTTCTGATTTTCTTTTTTCTTTTTTCCTTTTTGAGACAGGGTCTCCCTGTAGCCCCAGCTGGCCTGGAACTCTCTATGTAGACCAGGCTGGCCTTGAACTCACAGAGATCCACCTGCCTCTGCCTCCCAAGTGCTTGGATTAAAGGTGTGCACCAGCACACCCAGCCATTTCTGATTTTTTAAAAGCTAAATAGATAATATTGAGGAAGGATGCTTAAACATCATTACTTTTCTGTGATACCACCTATTAGTGGGTTAATCGAATTAAAAACATAAATACACGAACTAGAGAGATGTCTTGGGGCTTGCTGCCAAGTCTGATGACCAGAGTTTGATCCCTGAGACCTACATTGTGCAAGAAGACAAACAATTTACACACATACACACACAAATAATAAATAAATGTAATTTAAAATACATACATGTGTTGGGGTTGGAGAGATGGCTCAGAGGTTAAGAGTACTGGCTGCTCTTGCAGAAGACTCCAGTTCAAATCCAAGCACCCACATGGCAGCTAACAACCATCTGTAACTACAGTTCTAGAGGATCTTCTGGCTTCTATGGGCATTTCACTTATAGGTGCAGTAATATACATGTAGGCAATACACTTTTACACATAAAATTAAAAAAAAAAATATATATATATATATACACACACGTGTGTTAAAGACATATGTGACTTTGGGGTCCAAAAAAAAAAAAAATCAGGCCAGTCATGGTGGTGCACA
>NW_008342423.1:1891784-1894293 GCF_000622305.1 Nannospalax galili
CCAGGGGATCCGACAGCCTCTTCTGTCCTCCTCAGGCATTGCATGACACGGATGCACTTACCTACATGCAGACAATACTCGCATACACATAAAAATTATTCTGGGGCTGGAGAGATGGCTCAGCTGTTAAGAACACTGGTGGCTCTTGCAAAAGACTCAGGTTCAAATCCCAGCACCCACATGCAGCTAACAGTTGTTCAGAACTCCATTCCCAGGGGATTCGACAGCCTCTTCTGATCTCTGCAGGAATTGCATGACACAGGTGCACTTACCTACATGCAGGCAATACACGAATACACATAAAATAAATAAAAAAATTTTTAAAAATTACTATTTTTCATTTATCTTAAATTTTTTTTTACATTTGTTTATTTTGTGTATATGTGTGGGTATGTGTGTGCCACAGTGCATGTGTGGAGGTCAGGTTCTCTCCTTCAACCATATGGGTCCCAGGGATCAACCTCAGGTTGTCAGGCTTGGCTGCACGTACCTTTACTTGCTGAGCCATCATGCCAGCTCCCTCATTTAAAAAATATATGTAATTAGGAGATTATGATTGTTTGAGAACTTTGACAATAAAATCTCTGTAGAAATGTTACAAAGGCATAGTACATTCTGCCTACAGAGGGAGAAACAACCTAACTACTGAGAAAAAAGAAACTCTAAACAAGGTGACATCTGTTTCATATTACCTAAATTTTTAACAAAATTCTGAAATTCTGTGGCTAGACAGATGACTCAGCAGTTAAGAGCACTGGCTGCTCTTGCAGAGGTTTGCTTCCCAGCACCTATATGGAGACTAACAACCATCTGTAACTGCAGTTCCTGGGGATCTAGTACTCTCTTCTGGCTTCCACGGGTTTGCATGCACATTATGCCCTTACATACGTGCTGCCAAAATATACATACATAAAAGAAAATTTTCAAAAATTCCGAATTTCTTTTAAAAACGTTTTACACGTGTGTGTGTGTGTGTGTGTGTGTGTGTGTGTGTGTATGTGTATGTATACATACATATGAAGTGATGTATTTGTGTGAGTGTGGGCAGAGGTCAGAAGACAACTTTCAAGAGTTGCTTCTCTCATTCCACGAGTTCTGGGGCTCAAACTCAAGTTGTCAGGCTTGCACAAGTGTTTTTATCAGCTGAGCCATCTGCTGGCCCATGAGTTTTCTTTCTTTTCTTTTTTGATTTTAAATAACATTTATTTATTGTCTGTGTGACTATGTGCATGCTGTGGTGTGTGTATGGAACTCAGAGAACAACTTTGGGGAATCAGTCTCTCCTTTCACCACATGGCTCCAGGGATCAAACTCAGGTCAGGCTTGGCCCCAGTGCATTTACCCAGTGAGCCATCTTGCCAGCCTGAATTTTGTGTATGATAGGAAATATATTTCTAATAAGTTAAAATGAATTTGAAATAACCATAGATTGAAAGGAAGTTACAAAAATTATGTAGATGATATAGGTTGGTAGTAGAGCACTACCTATCATGTGTTCCATCCCTAGTACAGCACACTCTGTGTCAGAGAGAGAGAGCCCTTTCACCTAAGTGTTCCAGTTTCATTTCTGCTGCTATGACACATGGCCTGACCAAAAGCAAGTTTGGGGAGAACAGGGTTTATTTCAGTTTACAATCCCAGCTTATAGTCCATCATTGAAGGAGCTCAAAGCAGGAGAACTTGAAGACAGGCCTACTTGCTATTGCACACAGCATTACCTCTGACCAGGGAACTCACATTACAGCCAAAGAAGTGAAGCAGGTGTGGAGGTTGCTGTTGGCTGACTCTCAGGCTGGCTATCCTCAGCTAGCTTTCTTACCCAATTCAGAACCACCTGCCTAGAGAGGATACCACCCACATTGGGATGCCCTCACCCACATCAATAACAAGACAGTCCCCCACAGACATGACCATAGGCCAACCTGATCTAGGCTTTCTCTGGTGAGGCTCCCTTCTCAGGTGATTCTAGTTATAACAAGTTGACATTCGAAACTAACCAGTGCACCTAGTTTCGGGGTTTAAAAAACATTTTTCTATTTCTGTCTTCTCTGTATCCTTACTTTTGGCTTTTATAAATAACAGCCATTTGCTTTCACTGAGTTTATAAATTTATGATTATATCAAGTAAAAATTTTAGCAAAATCAAAGTAAGGGATAAAGACAGTAGAGAAAAGAGATAGAATTGGGGTCCTTGTTTTGTTTTATGAAATGGAAGTCTTGCTATGTTGCTTGGTCTGGCCTGGTACTCTAGCTTAAGTGTCCCTCCCGTCTTAGTTTCCCGTGTTAGAACTGGAGATGTCCCTATGCCTAATGAGTTCCAGGTTCAGAGGAGGGTTTAAGGATAATAATAAAAGTTAGCTGGGGGTGGTGGTATGCACCTTTTATCCCAGTACTTGGGAGGCACAGGCAGGAGGATCTCTGAGTTTGAAGACAGCCTGGTCTCCATTCCCAGTCCAGTTCAGTCTGGGCTACAGGGAGACCCTGTCTCAAAAAAAAAAAAAAAAAAAAA
>NW_008342423.1:1894316-1903601 GCF_000622305.1 Nannospalax galili
CTAGAAGCCTTTGAGAAGGAACCTACAATGATTCTAGCCACTCGAACAGCTATCAAAATGCCTGAAAACAAATCCTGAGTCCATCATTCCAAAATCCAGCCTTGGCAGACAAAAGAAAAATGAGGAGGAACCCAATAGAGGGATGCTTTTGGAAGCTCTTGTCAAGAAATTCCAATGGATTCTCAAATGAACATTTGAAAATGGCCCTGTTCTGACTTTTTTCTAGTTCCCTGTCTAGAACTTGTAATGATAATAACTCTTGCCTTTATTTCTCCTTCACACCTCCTGTTCACTGTTCAAGGACTTTCTTTTCCCCTTAGAGATAAGAGTTATGAAATTTGGGAGTCTTTTAGATAGACCCACTGAAGGGGTACTCCAATTGCCTCACCCTGCATCCCTGTTCAGCATGGAAGAAGCCAGAGTGGTCTGCATCCCTATTCCCTATTGGCAATTTGGGCAACCTCTTCAGAGGATGGTGTGATAAGAATAGGAGGTGGGAATTGGCTAGGCAGTTAGGGTAAAAAGACCCCAAAGAAAAGTAGTCAGTTTCTTGGCTAAAAGTCAAAATGTCCTTGGGCCTGTTAGCAACATACTCTGTTCCAAAGGCCAAAATTGTCAAAAGTATTTGGGAGCTTGTATCTAATCCTTAAAAGATTTACCTCTTCAGAGGGGGGAATGTTAGAGTACCCAAAAGCCCCATAAAAATAAATATGAAAGAAAAAAAAAGTGATGCGGAGATATGGGAGGTATTGGAAGGGAGGGAGGGGGCATGGATTTGATCAAAACACTTTATATGCATGTATGAAATTCTCAAAATTTTGTAAAAGTTAAAAAAAAAAAGGATAATAACAATTAAGCGGTGGGCATGTACATTCTGTATTTGCTATGAGACTGCCACTGCAGCTAACCCTGTCTCTGGTCCTCTTCTCTCTCACCCATGGGTGCAGCAATGCCGGGTCTGTCAAGGGGGTAAGTGGCCGTGTGGAGCAGTGGGTGTGCTGGACCAACAGGGTGTCCAGGATGCAGACTTTGTTCTTTACGTTGGTGCCCTGGCTACCGAGAGATGCAGCCGTGAAAACATCATCTCTTATGCAGCCTATTGTCAACAGGAAGCAAAAATGGACAGGTGAGCATTCCTGTGAGATGGATTTCCCAAGATATTTTAAGTGAACGATTGCAGGTGTTAGGTCTAGAAGAGGAGAAAAAGGAAGGACTTTAGAGTTTAGAAATAAGAGCCAGAGCCAGACTTCCAACAGGCAAGGAATGTTTCCTCTTTATTCAGACAACACAGTGGAGGACAGAGCCTTCTAGAACAAAGAAGGCATCTGCATTGAAGGGAGGGGAATTTTTTACTTTTGTAGGAATTCTGTTGCACATGGCTACAAGAGTTAACTCTGCCAGGTCTGGTATCCTTGAGGGTCTCTCTCCTAAGATTATTTTCTCAGTCAGGTGAGCTATCTTAGGGCACTAAAGGAGACAGGTTGACTCCATAAACAGTCTTGCTCAGTCCAGGGAGTGACCAGTTGACAAGGCTTGAGCAAGCCCAGCCTGCCTATTTAGGGCCAGTTAGCTACTTCAAAGGATTTATGTCTTTCCCTAGAGAAGCTTAAACGTTCTGTCAACAGGAAGTTTACATTTGCCAAATTACCTCTAGTAGTAAGAAATAGCATGCTGGGGAGATGGCTCAGCAGTTAGGAAGGAGCACTGGCTGTTCTTGCAGAAGACCCAGGTTCAAATCCCAGCACCCACATGGCTGTGCATACCTCCAGTTTCAGGGGATCTGATGCCCTCTTCTGACTCTGTGCACATTGCATGACATGAGTGCACTTACATGCATGCAGAAAATACGCATACACATGAAATAAAAATAATAAAATATATTTTAAAAAAAGAAATAGCATGCTGCCTGGATTGGGGAGTTGAGACTGTTCGTCTTATGATAAAAATTGTTAGCATTAAAGGAAAAGCAGTGGGGTGGGCATGATGGCCCATACCTTTAATTCCAGCAGAGGTAGAGGCAGGTGGATTTCTGTGAGTTCCAGGCCAGCTGGTGCTACAGGGAAACCCTGCCTCAAAAAGACCAAAAAAAAAAAAAAAAATTTTCTGTGGATTTTTCCTCTGGCTAAAAACTCCAAAGAAAAATATTTTTTACATTTTTATGTGTATGTGTGAGTGCAGTGCCTACATGTATGTATGTGTGCCACATGTATGCCTAGTGCCCTAGGAGGCCAGAAGAGGGCATCAGAATCCCTGGAACTGGACATGCTGGCATTTGTGAGCCTCTCCATGTAGGAGCTAGGAACTAAACTTAGGTCCTCTGTAAGCGCATCAAGTGCTCTTAACCACTGAATTAGCTCCCCAGCCCCAGGAAACAATTTAGAATAAGTTTTATGTGTAACATCTTACACTTTAAGCATATAAATTCTAGTGTTTTCTTTTTATTACCTACCAACTTCACACCTTTCTTACAGATTAAGTCAATAAAAATTGATAATTTGTGCAAAAGATTGCCTGGCACACACCAGATAAACCAGTTAAAGGCAGTAGTAACTGCCACAGGACTTAGAATAGATTATTTTATAGTCTCAGGTATAAAAGTTAGCATGATTAATTCATGTGTATTTCAGGACTATTGCATCCACTTACCTGTCAAAAGACTTGTTGACTTTAAAGAGCTGTTTCTCTTCTACTAAAATGTCATTTATTTATGGAAAAATTGAAACTATTAAGTTGAATCAAGTAGAAAATACAAAGGAAGCATGGATAACATGTTCAGAATTGTCAAGTTTCTTTTAAGACAGGATATTGCTATGTAGCCCAGGCTGGCCTTGAACTTGTGATTCTCTTGCCTCAGCCTCTCAATTGCTGGGATTACAGAAATGTGCTATGAAGCCCCCTTGTACTGTCAATTTTGAAGAAGGTTCTAATAAGGAAGTCAAAATCAGCTTTATTATGAAATGTGTGCCACTACGTCTGGCTTTATATGTGGATTCTGAGAATCCTCGGACATCAGGCTTGTGTGACTAATGCCTTTCCTGCTAAGCAGCTCCTCCCTCCATTTCTTCAGCCTACAGCACACGGGCCCCTCTCCTAGGCAGGCTCTACCCTATGCCTGCGGTTTTCCTCAGCAGATGTTCCACAGTCCAGCATCTCCAACGTCCTGGCTCCCATAGTACCAATTTTCAATATTAGTTTCTTTCTCTCATTGTCAACAGAATATGTGCCTGACAAAAGCAACTTAAGGAAGGGCTTATTTTGGTTCTCAATTAGAGAGTATATGTACATTGTACAGTATTTTCTAACGTAAGAAAGAACAAAGGATGCCATATCACTTCAATAAGCTTGTGAAGGAAAGCCTCTTGAAGTATTAAATTTTAGCTGTGGCCTGAACATTGATAGGGTTAGCCTTATAAAGAGCTAGAAGAACTGCCAGGAGTGGTGGCTTATGCCTGTCATCATAGCTACTTGAGGGATGAGAGCAGGAGGATGGCAAGTTTGAGGCTAGCATTTAAAAAAAAAAAAAAAAATTGAGACGTATCTCCATTGTCTCCCTGGCTGGTATGGAACTCACCATGTGGACCATCAGGCTGACATCAAACTCAAAATGATCCTCCTCCTGCTTCCTGGGTGGTGGAGTTATATGTAGGCACCAATATGCTGGGCTTAGCCTGTACATTTTCGTAAGATCCTGTCTCAAAACAAAAACAGTCTGATATGTTGGCTCTCAACTTTAAACTTGGCACTTGGGGTGGGGGGTAGAGGCAAGTAGATCTCCAAGTTCAAGGCCATCCTGGTCTATGTTGTTGAGTTCCAGGCCACCCAAGACTGTACAGTGATGCCCTAATGAAGGAAAGTGAAAAAGAGAAAGAGAGGAAAGAAGAAAAAGAGGGAGGGAAGGGAAGGGGAGGACGGAATAAAAAGGAAGGGAGTGAAGAAAGATGGACAAAGAAATGAAGTGAGAAAGGAGGGGAGGGAAGAAAGAGGGAGGGAGGAAGGGAGGGAAGAAAGAGGGAGGGAGGAAGGGAGGGAAGAAACAAAAGGGAAGGAAAAAGACAGGAGAGGGAGGGGGAAAGACAAGGGAAAGGGAAGGAGGAAAACTGAAGAGAGGAAAAAAGACAAAGGGAAGGGGAGGAGGACAAAGGGATGGAGGGAGGGACGGAAGAAGGAAAACAGAAGGAAGATAAAGGGAGGGAGAGAAGAAACAGAGGGAAGAGAAAGAGGGTAGAAAGATGAAGGGGAGGGAGGAGGGAAGGGAGGGAAGCCAGGAGGAGGGAAGAAGTAAAACAAGAGGAAGGAAGAAAAAGGGAGGGAGGGAGGGAAGAAACAGGAAGGGACAAAGACAGGTGGAAGGGAAAAAGGACAAGGGGAAGGAGGGAGGGAGGGAAGACAAAAGGAGGGTGGGAAGAGAAAGGGAGGGAGGGAAAAAGGACAAGGGGAAGGAGGGAGGGAAGAAGGAAAGGGAGGGAGGGAAAAAGTGAGGGGTGGAAAGGAGGGAGAAGACAAAGGGAGGGGAGGGAAAGGAGAGGGATGACAAAGGGAAGGGAGGGAGAAGGACAAAGGGGGAGGAAAGACAAATGAGGGAAAAACAAAGGAGGAGAAAGATGGAGGGGAGGGAGGGAAAGACATGGATGAAGAGAAAGACAGCAGCCGGGGGAGGGAAGAAGTAAAACAAAGGGAAGAAAACTAAAGGAGAGGGAGGGAAGAAAAAAGACAAAGGGGAGGAAGGACTACAGAGGGAAGAGGGAAAAAGATGAAGGGAGGGAGGGAAGGAAGACGGCAGAAGGAGAAAAGGGAGCAAGGGATGGAAGAAAGGACAGAAGGGTCCACGGAGGGGCGAAAGATAAGGGAAGGGGAGAGAAGAACCAAAGGAGGGAGGGAGGGAGGGAAGAAGGGTAGAAAGAAAAGGGAACGGGTAATGATTGGGAGGGAGGGGAAGGGAAGAAAAGGACAAAAGGGGAGGGGGAGGAAAAGAGAAGGAGAGAGGAGCCAAGAATGAAAGGGAGGGGAAGGGAGGGTGGCTGGGCGTGCTGGTGCGTGACTTTGGTCCCAGCACTCTGGAGGCAGAGGCAGGCGGATCTCTGGGTTTGAGGCCGGCATAGGGAATTCCCTATGGTCTGCATAGGGAGTTCCAGGTTAGCTGAGGCTACAGGGAGACCCTATCCCAAAAAGACCCCCCCCAAATGTTCGTGGGAAGACCTTGTGCCTTGCTTTTTGCCAGTTGAGTAGACGTGTTAGAACCACCCACGTTGTCTAAGCAGCGTAGGTTTTTATTTTACCTAAGGATGTGTCTTTTTGACAATGACAAACTTTAAAGCCTGGTTTTTCTCAATACAACTTTAAAAGTTTAAAAATTTTTAATATCTAGTCAAACTGAGATTTTTAACTTCACACTGTCAACTTTTATTACAAATTAAAAATTATCCCCCCCCAAAGTCAAGCTGTAAGTGTCTAGTAATAAAATCTTAATGCACACAATAGTGAAATAGGACTGGGGATATATATAGCTCAGTGGTAAAGCACTTGCCTAGAGACTGCAAAGCCCTTGGTTCAGTCCTGTGGGAGGTGGGATAGTTTCTTCAGTGACACTGTTGGAGAACCAGAGCTTGAAGAGGTCCTAAAGGGTGTTTAAGCGAGGCAGTGACATTGTATATTTTAGAAGTTACTGTGGTAGTGTTTTTATGGAGATGAGCTCTTGCTGTAGAGTTCAAGCTGCCCTGAAGGTCTCGATTCTGCCTCAGCTTCCTGAGTTCTGGTATTAGAGGTGTGTATCAGTATCCCTGTTCTTGTGGCAATGTTTTGGTAAGTTGTTGATAGACTTTTTTCAAAGTATTTAAGTCTGATACTATCAGGAAACGTACTCTTTTTCATTTAAATGATCATTCAAATGTTTGCGAGAAGACAATTTAGCGAAATTTATATTTTTAATTCTTAAAGGGTAGAAGAAAGAACTTCAGATTCCTTTACATAGTCTCTTAGCCACAGCTTTTGAAAGACAGCCGGGTACGTGGTGGAACTCACTTCATACTCAAGATTGTAGGTACAAAGAGATGTAGAATTTTCTAGACTGTAAGGTATAGTACTTGAAAGGTGATGTTGAGAAAGTAGAAACCCATGTGAATGTAGACAGTGATAGAATAGGACTAGGGTGAAATGGAGGTTAGAGAGGTCAGCACTTTTCAGCAACTCAGTTTGTGTATTGTCCTATCAATGTCTTTTCTACCTACATTTTAGAAAAATATTTTTATTTATATGTATGTGTATCTGGGTGTGGGTATATGTGTGTGAACGCCCCCAAAGAAACCAGAAGAGGGTGTTGCATCCCCTGGAACTAGACTTACAGGTGGTTGAGAGCTGCTCAGCATGAGTACTGAGAACTGAACTCCGGTCCTCTAAAATTAGAGTGGTAAGCTCTCTTAACCACTATGCCATCTCTCTGGCCTATCTTTCTACCTACTTTTCTCTGTGCCTAAAAATATAGTGCTGAAAATCAAATTAAATTTTACAAGTAACATAATAATGGAATTTGGAATTTCAGGTTTTTTTGGTCTTTTTGACACAGGGTATTCTTGTAGCCACAGCTGGCCTGGAACTCATAGAAATCTGCCTGCCTGTGCTGCCCAAGTGCTGGGATTATAGGCATGTACCACCATGCCTAACATTATATTGGTATTTTAATTTACACTAAAATGCGATCAAGATACTATATCCTTTGGTCAAAACAGGTGTTGCACTGAGCATTGTGACACAAGCCTGTAATCCTAGCACTTGGGAGGTGGAAGTATCAGGATTAGAAGTTCAAGGCCAGTCTTGGCTATATAATGAGTTTGTGGCCAGCATGGGCTGTGAGAAACCATAGCCTCAACAAGCAAAAAAAAAAAAAACTCAAACCCCCACGTCCCTCCAAAACACAAGTGTGTGGACTTTTGATGCCATCAGAAAGCAAAGGATACACATCTTAATAGTAAAAGATAGAATTAGCTATAAAATTGTATTTAATAATAAACATTTTCCTATTGAGCAGTTTTTCATAGTGAAGTATAGGTTAGCAAATAAAATAAATATTGTTCTGGAATATAATAAAAATGTAATGTTTATTTTAACAGGCCAATAGCAGGATACGCTAACCTGTGTCCAAATATGATCTCTACCCAGCCGCAGGAATTTATTGGAATGTTGTCTACAGTGAAACATGAAATTATTCACACCCTGGTAAATGCGCTTAGCTACTCTCCTCTCTCCTTAATAACTTTACAGGGTCTTCCTGTACCCCAGCTGTACTAGAACTCACTATGTAGACCAGGCTGGTATCCATCTCACAGAGATCCGCCTGCCTCTGCCTCCTGAGTGCACCATCACATCTGGCTCCTTCGTACCTTTGACTTGTTTATTCTTTCATTTTAATATGAACTTTAAGTGATACATGAATTCTTAGATCATGGTCAGTGAGATATGGTTTATTAGGTTTCTGCCAATGAGAATTTTTGATGATCACAATAGGGGTAGGTTGAATTTTACTATCTGATATAATTTATAATTAAATATATCCATTGGATAGATAGGACTTTTGAGGGAATGATTAAACTCCTGAAGAAAAAAATCTTAGTGCCAGGCATAGTGTAATTCTAGCATGTGAGATGTCGAGGCAGGAGGATTACTGTGAGTGTAAGGCCAGCTTGAGCTTCATAGTGAGATCCTGACTCAAAAAAATAATGTAAACAAAAAAAAATCACAGAGGATGACAATAATTAATTAAATACACAGGTGCTCCTATGAATTCTATGTGCTGTGGCTGTCAACCAGCCAGCAGTGTTTGGAATGCTAGCTGAGCCTTCTGAAATGTGAGTACATTTAGACTTTCAAGTTTTAAGTTGGGGACAAAATATGTATTGTAAATATTATAAAGGATAAAGCAAATCAAATTTATGTATTAGGTAACTATTTAGAGACTCTTAGCTAATTCCATTAGTTTTTCTCATATTAAGGAATTGAAACAACACATAGGGATAAAAGAGAGATCTGCCTGCCTCTACCTCTGAAGTGCTGGGATTAAAGGCATTTGCCACCATGGTGTCCCAGCGGGGCAAGTTTGTGTTTTTTGTTTGTTTTTTTGGTCTTTTTGAGACAGGGTCTCCCTGTAGCTCCAGCTGTCCTGGAACTCACTGTGTAGACCAGGCTGGCCTTGAACTCACAGAGATCCACCTGCCTCTGCCTCCCAAGTGCTGGGATTGAAGGTGTGTGCTACCACACCCAGTGTGGCAAGTCTATTTTTAAAATCTGGGAACATAACATACAAAATCACACTGTAAGAAATGTTCAGACTATGGCTATGTACGTATTACTCTCCCGCTAAAAGAACCGTAGCTAATATGGTCTGGTATGTTGCAGAATGTTTTTTTGTCCATGTATGCATACATGCATATAATACTTCTAGTCTTTTTTTCTGAGACAGGGTCTCATATAGCCTGGGCTGGCCTCAAACTGGATATGTAGCCAAGGGTGACCTTCAGCTTCTGATCTTCATTTCCCAAGTGCTAGGATTACAAGTGTTTGCTCCCACACCCAGACTATGAGGTGCTGGGGATTGAACCCAGGGCTCCCTGCATGCTAAGCAAACACTCTATCAACTGAACTGTGTGCATAGCTGACCACTTCTAGTTTCATATATATATGTATGTAATGTCATTTTGGGGATTAGACTTTGAACTTATATGGATGCTTTTAGGCATATACGTGATCCTCTACTCCCTTCAATACTCTGTTGTCAATAATTTCAATGGTTCCATTCCCTGGAAGCCATTTTAGCACTTAGTAAATTCAGGTGAATAGGGCAACTGGGATAAACACAGCCCAGGAATGTTCTTCTCATCATCTGTTCCTGCTGTTGTACTTAGGTTGCCTCCCCTTTGCTAACTTTTTCCTCTCTTAAAATCTTAGTATTTCTGAATAGCAGATGCTAAGGTAGTAGCTGTGGCAGAGCCTGGGGCTGCTGCCAGTCTCCTAACCAGGACAGCCCCTAGAGGAAGTGAGTAGTGATGAGCAGGAGGAAAGGAAGGCACTGCTCACTGCATGGTTATTTCTTTCTCTTGTATATTTGATTACATAGAAATATATATATATGTGATTTTTAGTTAACTAAATGTCAGGCTTGCCCCTGCAATTCAGTGAACTGATTTCATAATTTCAGCCTTTGTTCTGTATTTAGAAATGATACTAGATAGCAAGGAATGTCACTAAAATAGCTCACAAGAATTAAAACTATGACACCTATGATAGATATATATATAA
>NW_008342423.1:1903621-1908306 GCF_000622305.1 Nannospalax galili
AATAATATGATATATAATATATATAATATAAACTCTATAATATGTATACTTGGAAGTATCATAGTTTTGATGTGTATACGTTTTATCCTGAAAGCATTTTAAAATACGTATTGTATCTTAGAAAACGTTTTAGGAAAAATGTTTGGGGGCTGGAGAGATGGTTCAACAGGTAAGAGCACTAGCTACTCTTGCAAAGCATCCAGGTTTAGTTCCCAGCATCTACTTAGCAGCTAACAACAATCTATAACTCCAGTTCCAGAGGCTCCAATGCCCTCTTCTGGCCTCCGCAGGCATTACATGCACTTACATACATGCAGGTAAAACACTCATACACACAAAATAAATGAATAAAAATGTTTATGTCTCACCAAGCATGGCAGTTTGTGTCTTTAACCCCAGCACTCAGAAGGCAGAGGTAGGTGGAACTCTGTGAGATTTCAGCTAGCCTGGTGTATATAGCAAGTTTTAGGCCATCCAGGGTTACATAGTGAGACCCTGTCTCAAAAAAAAAAAAAAAAAGTTTACGTCATTCAGTTAAAATTTAAAATTATCATACAACATTCTTAATTGCTGTCCAGGTAACGTGTGTGAGAAGTTTCTGGAGAAGCAGTGCCTGATGCTGATATGAGTGCCCCTTTTTGCACAGACATGTTAAGATATCTTGCCAGGCATGGTGGCACACGCCTTTAATCCCAGCACTCCGGAGGCAGAGGCAGGTGGATCTCTGTGAGTTCAAGGCCAGCCTGGTCTACATAGTGAGTTCCAGGCCAGCTGGGGCTACTGGGAGACCCTGTCTCAAAAAAGATAAAACTGCCCCCAAAAGGACTTACCTTGTAACGGGGGCATTTACCCCCACTTTACTATCATGATGAAGATGGAAATCCTCTGACTGCCAGGTTTGCAGATGGTCTCCCACCTTTTAACTCTAGGTATTTGCCCTTTTTTTTGTTTGTTTGTATGAGTGCCCCCTTCTGCACAGACATATTAAGATATCTTGCCGGGTGTGGTGGCGTATGCCTTTAATCCCAGCACTCGGGAGGCAGAGGCAGGCAGATCTGTGCGTTCAAGGCCAGCCTGGTCTACGTAGTGAGTTCTAGGACAGCTGGGGCTACAGGGAGACCCTGTCTCCAAAAGACCAAAAATAAATTAAATAAATAAATAAATAAATAAATAAATGTCTAAAGTAAGGCTTGTGTCCATAAAAAATGCATATGGAAATATTTGTGACCATTTTATTTTTAATAGCCAAATAATGCAAACCACTCAAAAATATATCAAGTAGAAAAACAAACAAATTGCAATGTGCTCATAAAACTGAAAACTAAATAGTACTAAAAAAAAAAAAAAGCACAATATTGATTGATTGGTGTAGCCCCGTACAGAATACGTGCAATCTGCCAAATCCTCTACAGTAGTTACAGATTAGGAAGGAGCTCAAGAAACCTTCCCAAGCAAAAAACTTTTTATGTTCTTGCTGGTTTTGTTCACTGTATTTAAACATTGCCTTCCCAAAGAAAACAATAAAAAGAATGAATGCATTGTGACCAGTTGCCTCACACACCTGCTGCCATGATTTCCCCACAGTAATGGACTATACCCCTTTTTAAATTGTAGGCCAAAATAAACTGTTCCTTTAAAAAATAATACCCTCAAGCCAGGTATTGTGGTACCTGCCTTTAATCCCAGCATTTGGGAGGTAGACACAGAGGGATGGATCTCTGTGAGATTAAGACCAACCTGGTTTACATAGCACGTTCCAGGCCAGCCAAGTTTACAAAGTGAGACCCTCTCTCTCAAAAGAAAAGAAAAAAAAAACAATAACAACAACTCTCTAAGGCATGAGGAGATGAACAGATGTATAATAAATATAAAAAGAACTTTGCTTCCCTTCTCCCCCACCCCCCAGATATAGGGTCTGATGTATCTCAGCCTGACTTAAACCTGATGTGTAGCCAAGGATCCCCACCACACCCAGTTTATGCTGTGCTGGGGATCAAACCTGGATTAAGCACTGTACAGACTTGAGGAGCTACGTCCCTAGTCTAGAATTTTAGTTTTGATTTGGATATTTTGGGGTTCTTTTGTAAGGTGCTCCTATGCTTAGAATTGTTTTATATTTATGGTAGTTAACCCTTTTATCACCATTGTATTCTTAGTCTCTAACAATTTTCTTCTAAACTTTCTATAGCCACTACAGCCCTCTTCAGTGAACTGCTTACATAGAATGTCTTTCAAATTATTTAACTCTCCACCAGTTTATGTCCTTGAATCTAAGCAGTGTTTCTTGTAGTGCATAGTTGAATACTGGCCAAACTAATTGACTCCATGAAAGAATTTCCAGAGATCTTTATTTTGCTATTTTTCCTGATATCTTTCTGGATTTAATTTTGTAGATGGTATGAAGTAAGAATTTTAAGTTTTTTTCCTTGATGGCTAACCAGTTTCAATGCAGTTATTAAATAAGGCATTTTGTATTTAGTTTTCTTATGTGCTTGGGGTGTGTCTCTTTGCTTTGTTTTTGCTTTTTTTTTTGTAATAAGTTTGTCAGAAGGGAGTGATTGAGGGTTGAGGGTATAGCTCAGTGGCAGAGTGTTTGCCTAGGATCTACAGGGTTCTGTGTAGGATCTCCAGCACCTTGAAGGAGAAAAAAAAAAAACGATGCATTTAACCCATTGCCATCCTAGCCCATATTACTTTGTGAATTTAAGCAAGTTATTTTATTTCATTTTCCTAAGCCTCCGCCTCTTTATCTACAAAATGATATTGTAATGCTGTTGAAAGAAGCTGTTAGAAAATCCTTATAAAGCCAGGCGTGGTAGTGTAGGTTGTGATCCCAGGACTCTGGAGGCAGAGGCAGGCACATCTCTGAGTTTGAGTATAGCCTGGTCTACATAGTGAGTGCCAGGCCAGTTAGAGCTACATAGTGAGTCTCTATCTCAAAAAACAAAGAAAATCCTTCTAAGCACTTTACATGGATATGATATGCTTTCAGATATTCAATTTTATATTAATATTCATAAATACTTTTGCATTTAAAGTTGTAGTGAGCAAAAATAATTTTTTATTCTGTAATTACAGTCTTGGATTATATCAATGGAGTGATAAAGTAGTTCGAGAAGTGGAGAGATTATGGAACGTTCGAGATAATAAGATAGTTCGTCACACTGTCTATCTCCTGGTAACACCGCGTGTTGTTGTGAGTATTATTGAGCTTTGTGTCTCACGGGACACCTTCTTTCATTATGGTCCTTGTTTTACTGATGTTTAAGAATTTATGCTTAAATTTCAGCACTCGGGCAGCAGAGGGAGGCAGATCTCTGAGTTTCAGGCCAGCCAAGTCTACATAGTGAGTTCCAGGACAGCCAGGGCTACACAGTGAGACCCTGTCTCAAAAAACTTCAGCAACAGAGAAAAAAAAACCCCACAAAACTAGAATAGAATTACCTGGTTATCCAGGCCTACTCCTGGATATTTAGTCATGAGATTCGAAATCAGTTTGTCAAAGTAATGTTTGTACTCCAGTGTTTGTGCAGCTATGTTCATGAACAGCCAAGTTATGGCATCAACCGAGATGTTCATCAGTAGATAAATGACAAAATGTGTTGTACATATACACAGTGGAACACTATGCACCCTTAAAATGGATGGAAATTTTGTCATTTATGACATTATGGATAGAATTAGAGAACATTATGCTTACTGAAGTAAGCCAAACACAGAATGGAAAATATGTTCTTATGTATATGTGATATCTAAACCAGTGGAGGCTGGGGATATATCACAGTTGGTAGAATACTTGCCTCACATATACAAAGCCCTGGGTTCAGTCCCTAGTCCTGCATAAATTGGGCATGGTGGAGCACATCTGTGGTCCAGTCCTCAGATGGTGAAGGAAAGAAGCTCAAGGGTTCAAGATCATCTTTGGCTACATAGCAGGATGTCAGACTGTGCTACAAGAGACCCTGTCGTTTTGCCCCCCGCTTCCAAAAAAAAAGAGAGCTGGGCATGGTGGCACATGCCTTTAATCCCAGCACTCAGGAGGCAGAGGCAGGTGGATCTCTGTGAGTTCAAGGCCAGTCTGGTCTACATACTGAGTGTTCCAGGCGACCTGGAACTATACGGACATCAGAACTGATAAATGAGTATGTAACCAGACGTAACTACAGGAACCAGGATAAGGGAAAGGAAACAGGGAGGTAAAGGAAAAGAAAGAACCTGAAAGAGAAGAACAGTAGGAAACAGGCCTTAATAAGGGAGATATGGATAAAAATTGGGTTAATTTAAGGGGGGGGAGGGTATACAAGGAACCTAGGGGATAAAGGGAAAGAAGGAGCTCAAGAGAGGTAGGACCATAGGAGAAGGGTATTAGTAAGGGAGAAAGGGGGGAAATGGGGGCACCTTAAGTGGGAAAACCATGATGGAGGGGTGAGACAATGCGAGAGATAAACAATATCTAGCTATATTTGAGAACCAGAGGGAACCATATTACTCCTACAACCTACTGACAAATTATACCTAACAGATCAAGAAATATGTGTCTAGGTAAGGTTTATCTGAGAACAACTGGTCTTTGCCCAAGATTTATCTACATGACACACAGTAATTAAAAGTACCAGACTGGTAGAACTAGGCGAAACTGGTAAAAGAAAGGAGCCAAGCCCATGTGACCCCTGAGGAACAGATCT
>NW_008342423.1:1908728-1909573 GCF_000622305.1 Nannospalax galili
CAGGGATATCAGAGTATAAGGGCTCTAGTTGGGGGAGGGAGGCTATGGGAGGGTGCCATCTGGGAAGTGGGTGTATATTCAAATGAGATGGTTTGGGATGTTCTGTGTGATACACACACACCAACAAATTTTTTAAAAATGTATTATATTTGAGGAGGAAGTATGGATATTTACGTCATGCTAATTAGTAGAGGTGATAAACAATATCATTGGAATCTACCCGATGACTTTATAGACATACACAGGCGCCAAGGATCCAAGTGCGAAAGATGCTAGTCCCAGGCAGCTGAGGGGTGGACTGGCCCATTGTGGCCCGAATTTCCTCTGGGTCTCCTGCGCAATCAAACAAACCATATGATATATTTTATGTGTATTTATGAACTTACAAAGTTATGAGTAGCCAGTGCTTAGCCCCGCCGGGACTCATTCAATTTTATGTCTTACAGGGCTTATACTGAGATACTGAGTTATATAAGCATATTAATTCAATGTGAACCTAGAAACTTGCAGCCACTCATGAAAGTAATGTACTCTTGCTCTGGAGTGTGTTACTGAATATGTCAAAGCCGTAGTGAAATGCTTCTTCTAATCATATGGATATTAAAAAATTTACAAAAAAAACCCCGGTTTCCTACGAATTGTATGCAAAAGAGTCTTGCAATTAGTGTCAGTCTCTGTGCTTTAGACACCTATGTGTTGCTTGTGTATCTAAGTGCTTGCTTGCTGGAAAAAGAACAGTAGTTCTACCAATGTGTTTAATAGAGTGAAAAGGAATGAACAGAAGCATTTTGTGTTAAACCCCATTTCCTACGAATTGAAAGCAAAAGAGTCTTGCAATGAGTGTC
>NW_008342423.1:1909753-1916549 GCF_000622305.1 Nannospalax galili
TATGTGGTTAGTAAATAAATAATTAAAAATACAAAAAAAAGTAAAATACGTAGAAATGAGGTAGGATGGTGTTACAGTTGAGAAGGGAAGGGAATAGGGAGATGATATAAAATTTCAAACAGGAGGAACTTTGAATCAGATCTGTAGCCAATACAGTTAATACCGTACATTTCAGAATTTCCACAGGGTATATTCCAAATATTCTTTTTAAAGTTTTTGTTATCATATATTATACATAATAATGGACTTCATTATGTCATTTTCATGTGTACATATATATTTTGATTATATTCCTGCTGTTAAATATTTTTCTCACAAAATGATGTGAGGTGATACGTACATTAATTAGCTTGATTTAACTATTCCTTGATATTCATTAATCATATCACTTTGTATCCTATAAAGATATATAATTATAAATTGTCAGTTTACAATAAATAAAAAAAATTTAATTGCTGAAATAAAAATTACAAATAGTAATCATAATAGTCCAACTTTGATCCGCTTGCCCCAAATAACAGACATGTACCACCACTGTACATGGACATGACTGTAACAAATGTATATTACTTAAAGTCAAAATCTTCGGAGAGAGGACTGGAGAGATGGCTCAGCTGTTAAGAGCACTTGCTGTGCAATCCTGAGGTCCAGAGTTCCGATCCAGCATCCATTAACAACCTGAGTGTCCAACAGATATCTGTAGCTCTAAGGACTCTGAAACTCTCTTCTGGCATTCACCCATACATGCACATATACTCACAGATACACAGACAGCTAACTAGAAATAAATCATAAAAAAATCCTCAAAGTGCCAGGAGTGGTGGTACATGCCTTTAATCCTAGCACTTGGGTAGCAGAGGCAGGCAGATCTCTGCAAGTTCAAAAACAGCCTGGTTTCGTTTCTGGCTAGCCAGGGCTGCATAACAAGACCTTGTCTCCAAAAAACACAAAACAAAAAACAAAAAAATCTTCCAAAATAGGGAAAGATATTAGGAGAAAGTGATTTCCTAGCCAAGAAGAATGTGATAGTATCAAAATATTTAACTGTATTAAAAATCATATTTTAAAAAGATATTCTGTCTTATCAGACTAATTTCTTAAGGTCTACTTTATTATATCTCTGTGGTAAAGTTTGCTGTTTTCTTACTATTGTGGGTTTTTTTTTTTTTCTTTTTTTGTCTGATTCTTAGGAAGAAGCACGGAAACATTTTAATTGCAGAGCTCTAGAAGGAATGGAACTTGAAAATCAAGGTGGCATGGGCACTGAACTCAACCATTGGGAAAAAAGGTTATTAGAGGTCTGCATACTTTAAAGCTTTGCTGGACTTTGTTTTTAGTAAAAGTGATTCATGCTCATAATAAAAGTTATTCAAATGGATTTGATAAAGAAAGAAGTTAAGAAGTCTCTTTTCCCTTTCATCTCTCCAGATTCACTTTACAAATGTAATTGAACTTTTCATAGATCTTTATCTAAATATATGAATCTCAATAGATAGGTATATGTCTAAATACATATCCATGCAGTGGTTTTTAAATGTTTTCATATATTTATTGCAACATTTTCCATTTATATCTACATTGTAAATATTTTTCCAAGGCAGTACAGATACCTCTGCTGTAATACAACGAAAAAAACCCTCTGCAAATTTTTACACCAAAGGTAACAAGTTGGTGGGAAAAAACAAGAAGAGCATTAACAAAACCAGTGACAACACAGCTACTGACTCCGTTTTAAAAGCTAGTGTTTCTCCTAGATGGATCTTTGTGTAGGTCCTGTTTAGTTGCTGCTACTTCATAACAAAATATTAGCGTCCAGGAAAATCATTATGAGCTAACACGTTATGCTGATGTCACTCTCCTATTATGCAGTGTCACATGAATTCAGTCACATGCATTGGTAATGTAGAGTATGTACTTGGATCTCCTCTGAATTTTTCATAGTTTATATCTTTGGGGGTGGGGTAATGACTTACAAAGAAACGAACACCCGACACCCATCCTTATTTTTTTAAAAGATATTTTATTATCTTTATGAGTGTATTGCCTGCGTGTATGAGTGCACCTGTACTGTGCAGTGCTTGTGGATCAGAAGAGGGTGTTGGATCCCCTGGAATTGGAGTTAGAGATGGTTGTTAGCCACCATGTGGGTGCTGGGAATTGAACACAGCACTTGGACAGCAGAGGTAGGCAGATCTCTGAGTTCAAGGCCAGCCTGGTCTACATAGTGAGTTACAGGACAGCTGGGGCTACAGGGAGTCCCTGTCTCAAAAAGACAAAAGAAATAAAAAATAAAAAAACTGTGTCATATAAATGAAGTAGGCCTGTGTTAATAACAACACTATGCCCAGCAACAACTGTGTTTTAAATTATGCATACTGTTTGCTTGTTTTGAAACAGTGTCTCATTATGTAATCCTGACTGGCCTGAAACTTGTTATATAGCACCAGTATTGAATTTACCGCAATCCTCCTGCTTCTGCCTCCTGATGGCAGACATGTGCCACCTTGCTAGGATAAAGGGCTGTTGATTTTTTGCTTTGCAGTACTAGAAATTGAATCTAGGGCCTCATACATGCCAGGCATATGTTTACTTCTGAGCTATAGCCCCAGTCCTAAATTTTCTTTTTTTAAGATATTTTATTATTTTTATGTGTATGAGTATATTGCCAGCATATGTGTAAGTGTACCCATGTCATGCAGTGTCCACGGAGATCAGAAGAGGTGTCGGATCCCCTGGAATTGGAGTTACAGCTAGTTATTAGTCACCATGTGGGTGCTGGGAATTGAACCCTGGTCCTCTGCAAGAACAGATGGTCCTGTTAACCACTGAGTTATCTCTCCAGCCCCCTAAATTTTCATATTAAAAAAATGTTATAATGAGCCAGATTGGTAGGACAGTGGATACTCTCACTAGATCTTCTTTTGATCCTAAACAATCAAACTCACAGGACCTCAATAGGCCACACTGAAAAAGTTCCCCTAGAAGGATGTTAGCACACACAGCATGCCAGCACAGCAGAGTCAGGCCTTTTTCTTGTGCTACGCAGCAAGCTGTCAGCAGTGCCTCTCACTCCTGGACCAGCTCAAATCCAGGAAGACAAGACCACCTCAGATGGATGTAAGAACTGACTTGGCTTAAGAGTGCTGTGGCTCTAGTAGAAGCTGTTTTGAGCACACAGGCATAACCTAGATTCCATGAGCGACAAACTCAAAAGTCATTGTATATAAGAAAGATCCAAACTGTGGCTTGCCAATGGGTGTGCATGTTCATTTTTAGTAATTCCAAGCCCAGAGATGTAGTGAGGCCTATTTTCCTTAAGTCCTATTGCTTTGCTACACTGTCTTTATTAGGTTTCAGAAGAAGAGATCCAGAGAGTTAACCCAATGGCACATTTGTTTACATAGAAAGAATCTAGAAGTGAAATAAATAAAATTTCTGTTTAGAGATCTGTCTCAGTCACTCACTCACTTGACTTTGCTTAGAGAGTATAAAATTTTCACAGTAGTCTACCTCACTCCATGAATTATCTTCATTTTCATCATAAAGTACTGGATTGCTGACTGGCTACCATTCTGGGGAATCTTATGTGATGGAGATTCTTGAGACAGATTTCCACTTACTTAGTCTGGACATCTAAAGGCTTTTGTATTTGACCATTTTTAAGTGAATTTTTTACCACATGAAATATCTTAAAGATGCATTGGAGTTATAGAGTCATCCTCTAATTAAAATCTGTTGGCAATTTTCAGAATGAAGCAATGACTGGTTCTCACACCCAGAACCGAGTCCTGTCTCGAATCACTCTGGCCTTAATGGAGGACACTGGGTAAGACATCTGTGAGAGGATGATATAAATTGTTCATAAAATAATTGTTCATAAAATAAATTGTTCATAAAATAAATTGTTCATAAAATAAATTGTTCATAAAATAAGCTTAAGAAAAACCTAACGTGTTACATCATAACAAAATGTACTTACTGATCCTTTGAATTTGTGCAGTTTATACTTAATGAATAGAACAAAATCCAAGATATAAGATAGTGTAAAGCCATGCTCATATAAATGAAAAGCCAATCTAAATAATGTTTTTTTGAGACAGGGTCTCCCTGTAGCCCTAGCTGTCCTAGAACTATATATAGACCAGGCTGGACTTCAAACTCACAGAGATCTGCCTTCCTCTGTCTCCAAGGTGCTAAGATTAAAGGAATGTGCCACCATGCCTGTCTAATCTAGATAATTTTTAAAATGTAATTTTAAAATATTTTTTATTATTATTTTTTGTCTTTTTGAGGCAGGATCTCCCTGCATCCCCAGCTCTCCTGGAACTCACTATGTAGACCAGGCTGGCCTTGAACTTACAGAGATCCACCTGCCTCTGCCTCCTGAGTGCTGGGATTAAAGGCGTGTGCCACCACGCCCAGTAATTTTTATTTTTTATGTGTATGAGTGTATTGCCTTCGTGTATGTAAGTGCATCCATGTTGTGCAATGCCCTCAGAGGTCAGAAGAGGCGTGAGGTTCCCTGGAACTGGAGTTATAGATGGTTGTTAGCCACCATGTTGGTGCTGGGATTTGAACCCAGGTCCTCTCTGAGAATGGTTAGTGCTCTTGACTGCAGAGCCATCTCTCCCGCCCTAATCTAGTTTTTTTTTTTTTTTTTTTTTTTTTTTTTTTTTTTAAAAAAAAAAAAAAAAAAAGAGGACGATAAATATGTAGACCAGACCAGGCTGGCCTCAATCTCAGAGAAATTGGCCTGCCTCTGCCTCCCAAGTGCTGGGATTAAAGGCATGCACCACCACACCCAGAAATTTAGATAATTCTTAAAAATTTAAAAGCAATGGACTTTCCTGGTAAAACAGTGAAATAATTGTTTAAATGAAATAATTTACAGAATCTCTACTTAATGAAATCATAGGTGCTTTAGTGGAAGCATTAATTTAATACCTCTTTCTGAAAACACTCAGAGAAATTTGAAAATAGTATCAAGTGTGTAAAACAGTGATAAAAGTGTTGTTAAAACCATGAAAATAAATGAGGCATGATTATACCCACATGTTCCACATGTTATGCCAGTACTCAGAGGAGGCTGAGGTTCAGTCTAGGCTACATCAAGTGAAATGAAAATGGTTGATAATTGCCTTAACTTTGGGGAGGGATGTCAAAAAAGTATAAGGATTTACAAATACAGAAACCCTGACTGACCCTGAGAACAGTTTCAATAAAAAAAGAGATGGGTGGGGCGACTGAGCATATCAGAGGCCCTAAGTTCCATACCTAGTGTGGACTCCCCCAAAAGTAGATGATGATGATGATGGGCTCCCCCAGAAGTAAATGATGATGATGGTGATGATGGGAAAGACTAAGAATTTTTTACCTGTGTTTACTGAGAGCTAAAGATCTAGGTAAGAGAGGATTCTTAATACTGCTTTTTCTCTGACAGCGCAAGACAAGTGAGACCAGAGAACCAGGAAAGCATTAGCTGAATGAGAGAAGGAAGATTGGCTCGAGTGAGAGTTATCTTCCTGTCTGTTAATCAGGAAGGGACAGTGGGAGTGAGATGCAGGTTATTTTGAAGGCAGAGGCAGGATGTTGAGGAAATTAATATATTATGGTCTCTATGTCTTTGTGAACTAGGAAGCAAAGCCAACCCTAAGCAGAAATTGTATACAACTAATTTAAATATTCATGGACCTTGGTTTAGGACAGTCTACCCAAGGCATCTACTTGGGTTTTGGTTTTGATTTGGTATTTTGGAGACAGGGTTCATGTATCCCAAGCTACCTTTGAACTTCTGATCCTCCTGCCTCTGCCTCCCAGGTGTTGGGATTACAGGTGTCACCACCATGTACTAGTGCATCTGCTTTCTTAGTTCCTAGCGCACTGGAAGAACACTAAGGAAGAAATGGAGTGTTGTGGGAGGTCCTTAATACCACTCTGGAAAGTCACTAGCATGCAAAATTTGAGATTAAACATTGCTTTCTAGCCAGGCGTGGTGGCACACACCTTTAATCTCAGCACTCATGAGGCAGAGGCAAGCAGATCTCTGCAAGTTCAAGGCCAACCTGGTCTGCAAAGCCAATTCCAGGCCAGCTGGGGCTACAGGTGTCTCAAAAAAAGACCCCCTCCCAAAAAATTACTTTCTGAAAAAAGATTTAAGAAAAAGAGAAAAATTATTTTCTAGAAAGTGATGAATATTTTATTATTTTCATTTTATGTGTACGAGTGCATTGTCTGCTTGTATGGGTCCTCTGCAAGAGTAACCAGTGCTCTTAATAGATGAGCCATCTCTCCAGCCCCTATAACAAATATTTTAAGTCTATGTGATCTTCCATCATCTTAAGGATACAATTCTTTTTTTTCTATTTTTTTTATTTTTAAATTTTTTGGTCTTTTTGAAACAGGGTCTCCCTGTAGCCCCAGCTATCCTGGAACTCACTATGTAATTTTTTGAGGCATCTCATAAAATTGGCTGTACATTTTTAGATTTACAGTTCAATTATTACAGTTATATAATATTGTACTCAGTATAAACCCTATAAGACATAAAATAATAAGGTTTTAACCTTTAAAAAGATCTCCATTTCATTATTAAAATAAACTCTTTCATACAGAAAAACTCATTTTTAATGCAACAAAACTTGCATATTTGCACATGCATTTCTAATCTCTATGTATCAGATTATTACTGGTCACAGTCGGTTTCCTTCTGAGATCCTTGGCACCTGATCATGGATATAAAGTCATCAGGTAGATTTCAATGGTAATGTTTTTCACATCTACTAATTAACATGAAGCA
>NW_008342423.1:1916651-1917197 GCF_000622305.1 Nannospalax galili
TTTTTAATAACTACATGATTAGAAGAAGCATTTCACTACAGCTTTAACATATTCAGTAACACACTCCAGAGCAAGAGTACATCTCTTTCACAACTGGGTACAAGTTTCTGGGTTTACAGTTGAATTACTATGTTATATATTATTGAGCTCAGTATAAGCCCTGTTAGACATAAAATTGGATGTGTTTTTAACTTTTAAAAAAGATCTCTATTTCATTTTAGAATATATTGTTCCATGCAGAAAGACTCATTGTTTTTGCTACTAACACTGAGATGTTGGAGCATGCATCTCTAATCTGTATGCATCTGATTAATACTAGTCATAATCGGTTGCACTTGGACCCTTGGTGCCGGTGTATGTCTATGAAATCATCAGGTGGATTTCACTGGTAATGTTTTTCACCTCTACTAATTAGCATGACAGAAATTTTCCATGCTTTCTCCTCAAATATAATACATTTTTAAAAATTTGTTGATTTTTTTTGTGTGTATGTGTATATTACACAGAAATCCCAAACCATCGTATTCGACTATATACCCACATCCA
>NW_008342423.1:1918259-1943081 GCF_000622305.1 Nannospalax galili
GCCTGTTTCCTACTGTTTTTCTCTTTCAGGTTCTTTCTTTTCCTTTACCTCCCTGTTTCCTTTCCAGTATCCTGGTTCCTGTAGTTATGTCTAGTTACATACTCACAAACTCATCAGAATCTGGTTCTAGGATCCACATATGAGGGAGAACATATGTCAGTTTTTTTTCTGAGTCTGTGTTACTTCACTTAGTATAACAGTTTCTAGTTCCATCCATTTACCTGCAAATTTCATGATTTCATCTTTCTTTACTGCGGAGTAAAACTCCATTGTATAAATGAACCACATTTTCATTATCCACTCGTCAATTGAGGGAAACTTAGGTGGCTTCCATCTCTTAGCTAATGTGAAAAGAGCAGTAACAAACATGGATATTCTGTGTCTCTGCGATAGGATGAGTTCTTTGGGTATATGCCAAGGAGTGGTATAACTGGGTCAAATGGTAGGTTCATTTGTAGTTTTTTAAGAGTTCTCCACACTGCTTTCCATAGGGGTTGAACCAGTTTGCAGCCCCACCAGCAGTGGATGAGTGTTCCCCTTTCCCCACATCCTCTCCAAAATTTGGTATCATTTGTTCTCTTGATCTTAGCCAGTCTGACTGGGGTAAGATGAAATCTTAAAGTGGTTTTAATTTGCATTTCCCTGATTATTAGTGATGTTGAACATCTTTTAAGATGTTTCATAGCCATCTTTACTTCTTCTTTTGAGAACTCTCTGTTCAGCTCCTTAGCCCATTCTTTTAATTGGGTTGCTTTTTGTCTTGGATATAATTCTTTTACATTATGAAGTTTACTAATATGCACAAAATGCATGAAGGAAATTGTATAATACAGTGATCCTCATCTGCTTAGGTCCTAGAATCCATAATAATTAATATATTGTCTGTCATATTTACAACATTGTCCTTTTTTGGTTTTTGTTTTGTTTTTTTTGTTTTTTTTTTTGAGATGAGGTCTCCTTGTAGCCCCAGCTGACCTGGAACTACATAGCCCCAGCTATGTAGACTAGGCTGGCCTCCATCTTACAGAGATCTACCTGCCTCTGCCTCCTAAGTTCTGGGATTAGACATTCCACCATGCCTGGCTATTTTCCTTTTTTTTTAACCTTGCAAATTGTGGACACTTTTTCTGTATATTCCACCATAAGTACCCCAAAAGGAAGACATTTTTAATGTAACTGTACTATCAGTAACAAAATTAATAATTAATGTTTTCTAATCTCTTGTTCATAATCATACAACCATTTTATCTCTCCTTTTGTAACTGGTTTAAGATCTAAGTAAAATTCGTGGTTGTTTGTCACCTCTCTTGAGTTTCTTAATCGAGATCTTTTTTTCACACATTCTATGCAAGTATCCAGTTTGATAGGTGTAGTGCCTCACACTGCAGGAAGCCTCACGACCAACATGTACAGGCACAGTGATCCTCAGGAAGCCTCACGACCAACATGTACAGGCACAGTGATCCTCAGGAAGCCTCACGACCAACATGTACAGGCACAGTGATCCTCAGGAAGTCTCATGACCAACACGCACAGGCACAATTACAATGATCTAGTGTTCAGGCACTGGCAAAGGTGCCAAGACCATTCAATGGGAAAAAGTGCTTCCTTCAACAAATGGTGCTGGAACCAATTCAATATTGAACAAAGACCTACATTTAATCTCTAAAATGATAAAGCATTTGAAACAAAACAGATATAAATCTTCATGGTGTTGGATTAGGCAATGATTTCTTAGCTATGACACCCAAAATGCCAGCAACCAAAGAAAAAAATGGAAATTTGGACTTCATCAAGTTTTTAAAAAATTGTACTTCATCAGGCGTAGTGGCACATGCCTTTAATCCCAACACTTGGGAGGCAGAGGCAGGCGGATCTCTGTGAGTTCAAGGTCAGCCTGTTCCACATAGTTCCAGGCCAACAGGGGCTACAGGGAGACCCTGTCTCAAAGACGACAAAAAAGAAAAAAAAATTGTGCTTTAAAGAATATTATCAAAAAGTAAAAAGACAACTTGTAGAATGCGAGAGAATATTTGCAAATAACCCATCTGATAAGCATATACTATTCAGAACATATAGAAGAATAGTAAAAAGCTCAGTAGGAAAAAGGTGACTTAAAGACAGGTGAGAATTTTGAATAGATATTTCTCCAAAAAAGATGTACAGATAGCAGGTAAGCATCTGGAAAGATACTCATCATCACTTATCATTAGGAAATTACAAATTCAAATTATAATGAGATTCTATGTTCTGAACCCCAGCACCACCAAATGGGGCAGGGACACTGCACAGAAATTGTCATTCATCATTGGTGGGAAGCCAAGATGATTCAGCCACTTTGAAAGTCAATTTGAGACTTTCTTAAAAAACTGAAGATACTCTTCTCATATAATCCAATTATTCTCCTTGGTATTTACCAAATGAGTTGAAATCTTATGCCCACAAAAAAAGCCTACACACAGATATTTGTATTAGTTTTATTTGTATTTGGTAAAACTTGGAAGCAACCAATAGGTGGATGGATAAACTGATACATCCAGATAAAGCAAGATTATTCAACACTAAAAAGAAATGAATCATCTAACCATGGAAAGACATGAGTGCATATTACTAAATGAAAGAAGCCAACTTGAAGACTTCATACTGTCCAGTTCTAACTACGTGATGAAGACATCTGTAGAGATTGGATAAAGATCAGCGGGTACCAGGGTTAGTACAGGAAGGAGTGATTGAATGCAGAGGACAGAACTGGGGACAGGTGCGCAGAACTATTTTGTGTGACACTGTAATGATGGTTGCAGTTATTCCTTCTTCCTTCCCTCCATCTTTCCACAGTCTCTTAGGTGTGGTGCTGGAGATCAAACTTAGGGCCTTCTGCATACATACTTGGCACAATACATACCTACAGAATGTACAGCACAAAGAGTGAGCCCTAACATGAACTATAGACTTTGGGTGGCAGTGTCATTCCCACGTAGAGTCACTGGTTGTAACTGATATGACTTTGGTGAGGTTATGGATAGCTGGGAAGCCTATGACTCTAGAGTTAGGGATGTCTGAGAACTCTTATACCATCTGCTCAATTCTGCTGTCATGTTAAAATTGCGACCCACACTGAAAAAAAAAAAAGAGAGAGAAATAAGAAATGAGATTCTGCTAGTCTCCAGAACATGCATGAATATGGTTGAGATTTGGAATAGGTCACTAGACTTATTATTATTATTATTTTTAATGACAGTGATATAAGGTGCTTTGTTTGAATTGTTTCCACAGCTGGTATAAAGCAAATTACAGTATGGCTGAGAAATTAGACTGGGGCCGAGGAATGGGCTGTGAGTTTGTCAGGAAGAGCTGCAAGTTCTGGATTGATCAACAGAGACAAAAGTAAGAGTGCTTTTCTTACAGTGTTATTGGTTATACAGATCATTTTTTATTCTGTTCTTTATCTTGACCCTAAAATAACAACTTATTTATAACATGTCCTAAACAACTAAGTTTCAAAATGTATAGAAAATCTTCTATAACTTCTTGTCTATTATAAATAGCTGCAAAATTATTTTGAATCACATACTAGAAGAGTCCACAGTGAGGTGGCTAGATATATGAACATTTCTGCTTAGCTTATAAGTAGTAAAAACATTAAAAAAAAACAATTTTTGGCATATTCTTTCATTCTTACTGTTTCCTCAAGAGACTGCATACATAAACATAGATGCAAATGTTGGTTTAGTATCAGGAAAATGGACTGGGGCTGTAGCTTGGTGGTAGAATGTTCCTGGCTTGTGAAGGCCCTGTGTTCAAGCCCCAGCACTGAAAGAAGTACGTAAGTATTCTTTGGATTAGAGGTTTGGAAAATGGAACGCTTAGGGTCTCCCTGTAGCCCCAACTGGTCTGGAATTCACTGTGTAGAGAGGTTGGCTTGGATCTCACAGAGATCTACCTGCCTCTGCCTCCCCAGTGCTAGGATTAAGGCATGTGCCACCATGCCCAGCTCAAGCTTTTTTAAAATACAGGATATCCAAGTTTGGAATAAATATGCATACATAAAGAGAGTGGGATAGCTTTATTTTTATAATAATAATTTTAAGATAAAATGCTTTCCTATCCCAGCCTCCCTCCCTCCCTCCCTCCCTCCCTCCCTGCCTTTTGAAATCCTCAGATGATTTCAATAAGCAACAAAGATTGGGACCTGCTGTTCAGATGTAATAAAGGAATATGTAATTAACAACGCAGCTTAGAGTTTTCCCTTTTCTATTAACGATTAAATCTGTTTGGTGCCCCTTTGGTTCTCAGTGGTAGGGTCACCTAAGATCAAAATCAGAAGAGGATTCCCTTATTCCCATTCTTTTTTTAAAAAGTTATTTTTATTTTATGCGTGTTTTCCCTGCATGTGTACTAGTGTACCACATTTGTGCGGTGCCCACAAAGACCAGAGGAGTGCTTCAGATCTCCTGGAATAGAAGTTATAGACAGTGGTGAGCTGCCATATAGGTACTGGGAGCTGAACCCCGGTCCTCTGGAAGAGCAGCCAGTGCCATTACCTGCTGAGCCAGCTCTCCAACCCCCACTTGTTGCTATTCTTAAAAAAGAGAATCAAATCCTCTAACTTCTTCCTTGTCCTTTGAATTCTAAGTCTTTGGTCAGTAAGCCTGTTCGTAAAAGGTCAGATAGTAAATATTTTTAGACTTTAAAGGGTTGTTGGTCTTTATGACAACTGCTTTACTTTTGTACAGGATGTACAATGAATGGGGGTATGCTGTGTCAGTAATACTGTACAAAAGCAGGTTGTGGTCTGGAGGGGTCCATTCAGTGGTAGAGTGCCTGAGTTCAGTTCCCCATAAGACATGCACGTAGACATGCATGCTAAAGCCAAGATTTGACCCAAAACTTGAGCTTGCTGACGTCTGTCATAAGCAGTCAGTAACCCATTTGTGAAGCACAAAAGTTGAATTATTTAGATCGAAGCCATTTCTGGCATCATGGGTCCAGTCCAGCTGTGGCCCCGAGACACCTTAGATTCCAGAGCGACCCTTCTAGGCACAGGTGCTGGTGTGACTTCTGCGCTGCTTCACCAGTGGCTTTTCTCCTTTGGTACGGGCAGCTGGTGTGAAAAGGGCTTAGTGGATGGTATGCAAAAGCTGTATTGATTTGAATCTCTGCACACTGAAAATACGATTTTTTAAAATTTTATTATTTTTATTTTATGTGTATGCATGTATTGCCTGCATGTAGGTAAGTGCACCCATGTCATGCAGTGCCCGCAGAGGTCAGAAGGGGCTGTCGGATCCCCTGGAACTGGAGTTAAGGACAGTTGTTAGATACCATGTGGGGGCTGGGATTCTAACATGGGTTTTCTGCAAGAACAACCAGTGTTCTTCACTGCTGAGCCATCTCTCCAGTCCCTCTACCTTATTTTTTTGAGACAGGGGAAAAAAGGGTCTCTCACTGACTCTGGCACTTGCTGTTTAGGCTAGACTGGCTAGCCAGGACGCTCTGGGGATCCACCTGTATCCATCCCCAGTTTCAGCGCTGGGGTTACAAACATATGCTACCATGCTGTTTTTTACATGGATGCTAGGATCCAAGCTCAGGTCCTCATGCGTGTATGGCAGGCACTTTCCCCACTGAACCATCTCCCCAGCCCCTAAAACTTATTTTTAAAAGATTTTATTTTTAATTATAGGTAGGTGTGTGTGTGTGTGTATGTGTGTGTGTGTGTGTGTGTGTGTGTGTGTGTGTGAGAGAGAGAGAGAGAGAGAGAGAGAGAGAGAGAGAGAGAGAGAGTTTTTTGAAGCAGGGTCTCACTATGTAAACCTAGCTAGCTTGGAAGTTGCTATGTAGAACAGACTGGCCTCACACTCCAGAGAGCCTCCCACCTCTGCCTCTTGAATGCTGGGACTAAAGGCATGTGTCACCACACCCAGCTAACTCTTTTTTAAGAGCTGGCCTGAAACTCGCTATGTAGACCAAGCTAGCCTTGAACTTACAGAGATCCACCTGCCTCTGCCTCCTTAGTGCTGGGACTAAAGGTATGCACCACCACACCTAGTTAAAAACTCTTTTTTTAATTAAGGTGAATAAAATACATTCTTTTGTTTTAGAGAAAAATGGGAATGAGATTTGTGGTGTCAAGGAAGTGACTGAGAGGAGCTGAAGAGATGGCTCAGTGGTTAAGCTCTCTTACAGAGGATCTGGGTTCAGTTCCCAGTACCCACATGGTAGCTAACAACTGTCTAACACTAACCATTTCCAGGGAATCCAGTGCCCTCTTTTGGTCTCCCTGGGCATTTCATGCAGGTGGAACACTGATACACATAAAATAAAAATTAATCAAAAATTAAAATAAAACTACCAGGCATGCCTTCCAGCACTTGGGAGGCAGAGGCAGGTGGATCTGTTAGTTCAAGGCCAGCCTGGTCTACAAAATGAGTTCCAGGCCAGCTGGGGATACAGGGAAACCCTGTCTCAAAAAGATACCCCCCCCCAAAAAAAACCAGGCTAACTATAAAAAGACACAAAACATTGGGGCTGGAGAGATGAATCAGCGACTAAGAGCACTAACTGCTCTTGCAGAGGACCCAGGTTCAATTCTCAGCACCCACCTGGTGGTTAACAACCATCTTTAGCTCCAGTTCCAGGGGATCTGACACCATCTTCTGACCTCCATGGGCACTGCACAACACGGGTGCACTTACACACATGCAGGCAATACACTCATACACATAAAATAAAAATAAAATATCTTAGCAGTTTATAACTTTGACTCAGCATCAGTGGTTAGTTCTCATCCACATTGACTGTAGAGTTTTGAATGTGGTAGCAGTGACATAGGCTACCAAGGTATACAGCTTGTTTGGCAAATCCTCATCCTCATTATGTTTTCTGGACAAACGAACACGGATAAGATATGGAACATTCCTTATTCCTTTGGCCCAGACAGCTTTGTTGAGCCTAGTATTAATGTGCACATCTGGAGTTCCCATCTCCTTCATGGTGAATTTCTGGATTTGAGTGCCTGAGGGGCACATTTATTAAAGCCTACTCCATGGATGCGCTTGTGAATGTTGATAGTGTATTCTCAGGTCACCACCTCATTGATGGCAGAACAACCCATCTTCTCACCACCCTTTGCAGGAGCCATTCCACCAGGCCCAAGTTGGAAAGGGAAATAAAATATATATATTTTAAAGACACAAAGCAGCTGGGTGTGGTAGCACATGCCTTTAATCCCAGTACTTGGGAGGCCAGCCTGGTCTACATAGTAAATTCCAGGACAGCTGGGCTACAGGGAGACCTTGTCTCAGGAAAAAAAAAGGCACAAAGCAGACTAAATAACTGGCAAAAATGGAGGAAAGAGTAAATAGAATTTTATCTAATAAAGTATAATAATATTCAAATGTATTTAGCATTAATCTTCTACATCATATGGTAAACATTTCCCTTTACCCTTGAAAAAATTCTTGATAACGTGATTAAGAAATTTAAACTACTAAAAGATATTGAGATTATAATTAAAAAGGCAGTCTCTATAAAGCACTTTTAAAAATCTTTAAAATTTGTAACCAAGATGTAGAGATCACCATCTAACACATTATTGACATAAAAAATAACGTTCTACTAATTTATTTGTCTCTCATTACAGGAAGCAGCCCCTGAGTCCTTACTGTGACACGCTCAGGCGTAATCCACTGCAGTTAACTTGCAGGCAGGACCAGAAAGCCGTTGCTGTGTGCAATCTGCAGAAGTTTCCTAAACCCTTACCACCACAGTACCAGGTAACACTTGTTTTGAGCACAGTTTTAGGAGTCAGCTTTTTAAAAAGTGGTTTCTGCTGGGCGTGGTGGCGCATGCCTTTAATCCCAGCAGAGGCCGGTGGATCTCTGTGAGTTCAAGGCCTGCCTGGTCTACATAGTGAGTTCCAGGACAGCTGGAGCTACAGGGAGACCCTGTCTCAAAAAAACCAAAAAAAAAAGTGATTTCCATTTTGATTTTAAAAAATAAATCTCTTACATTTTTTATTGTGTAAGTTCCTGTGTATCTCCCATGTTTAAAAAAAGCCTGAAGACCCCTTTATTTCTTTAAAATGTTTTTATGTGTATTAGTTTTTGCCTGCATGTATGTAAGTGTACCATGTACTGCATGTCTACAGAAGCCAGAAGAGGGCATCAGATCCCCAGAACTGGAGTTATGGATGCTTATTAGCCTCCATGTGGGTGCTGGGAATCAAACCTGGGTCCTCTGTAAGAGAAGCTAGTGCTCTTAATCATGGAGCCATCTCTCCAGCCCCACCTTCATTCCTTTAAAGCTAATGTGCTAGTCTATAGCAATTGCATAATACTCAGCAGTGCCTTGTAATAATAGCAGGAAGCATTTAGAATAGTTGTGTTGATCTGTTTCTCTTTGTGTATGTTCCTTTCACAAGCACATGCGTTTGGATGCCTGCCTTGCTTGTTCGTTCACCACCTTACTTTTTGAGACAGGGTCTCTCACTGAAACTGGAGCTTGCTGATTAGGCTGACTGTAGGCAAGCCTCAGTTCCCAAAGCAGTAGGATTATAGGTGTGCCTGTGCCCAGCTTTTGACGTGTGTACCTGGGATCAAACGCAGGTCCTCATACATGCACACAAGTACTTTACCAGCTAAGCATCTACCCAGCTCCCTCACTCCTTCTTGATATAGCTATTTTCTAATTACTGCCAAAGTGTCCCTCTTTAAATTCCTCTAATTTATTAAAAAGCAAAGATCTTCAAGCCGGGCGTGGTGGCACATGCCTTTAATTCCAGCACTCGGGAGGCAGAGGCAGAGGCAGGTAGATCTTGTATGTGTATGTGTGTATTTGGTCTACATAGTGAATTCCAGGACAGTTGGAGCTACAGGGGAGACCCTGTCTCCAAAAAAAAAACCAAAGATCTTCAAAGAAAATAATTTAGTCTAATTCAGCTAATTAGAAGACTTGGAAGCTCTACTTTTAAAAAGTTTGATTCATTAAAAAAAAAAAAAAAAGTTTGATTCATGAGCCCTAAAAGATGACAAAAGCTGGGCATGGTAGCAGATGCCTTCAGTCCCAGCACTCAGGAGACAGAGACAGGTGGATCTCTGAGATTGAGGCTAGCCTGGTCTACATATCGAGTTCATGGCCAGCTGGAGTTACAGGGAGACCCTGTCTCAAAAACTAAACTAAATTAAAAGATGAACAAAATAGTCCCACATGTCCAGTCTGAATCTCTAATCGATCTTTAAGTTTCCTATTACAGGGCCAGGTGCAGTGGCTCCCGCCTTTAACTGCAGCACTCAGGAGTAGGAGTAGGAGGATCATGGTGAGGTTGAAGCTAGCTTGTCTACATAGCAAGTTCTAGGCCTGCCAAGGCTACACTGCAAGATACTTTCACAAACAACAGCAAAAGTTTCCTATTCTCATTCTCTAAAAAGCCTCAGCTCTACCTGCTGTGTACCAGAAGCCAGCTTAAAATGATAGCTGCTAAATTTTGAGTTTCCTACATGTATTTGACCTCACTGAGTACATCTAACACCATCAGATAGCAAAGGTATATGCAAGAATAGTATTGTAACTTATATGTTAGCATAAAATGTGAATTCTCTTTGCTTTTTTGGGGACGGGGAGGGGAACAGGATCTCATGTAGCCCAGGCTGACCTAACTCAATGCCACCATGCCTGGCAAATTTTAAAATCTTTAAAACTTATCTGGTACTTTCTTCCTTTGGTATTCAAAGTATTTTATATAATCTTACTTATTTTCTCAATTTTAACTTTTTTTGAAATTGTTGAAACCACCTATTAAATCTCTTAAAACCACTTACACATTTTTTAAAATTTATTTTCATTTTATGTGTATGTGTTTTGCTTGCATGGCCAGAAGAGGGTGTCAGATCCCCTGGAAGTGGTGTTAATGGATGGTTGTTAGCTGCCATATGGGTGCTGGGAACTGAACTCAGTCAAGTCTCTGCAAGAACAACCAGTACTCTTAACAGATGAGCCATCACTCCAGCCTCTCTCTATTCATTTTGAAACAGAGACTTACTATATTGCTTAGACTGGTCTCAAACTTCTAGACCCTAGTGATCATCTTGCCTCTGCCTCCCCAGTTACATTGTTTCTTGTGTTTATGTTTAAATATCTTATTTTATCCATTAGTTTTGTTATTGCAACTCTTTTTTTGTTTTTTGAGACCAGGTCTCTGTGTAGCTGTGACTGGCTTGGAACTCACTGTGCAGACCAGGCTGGCCTCAAACTCAGAGATCTTTCTGACTCTGCCTCCCAAGCTCTGGGTTTAAAGACGTGTGCCACCATGCCCAGCTGTTATTGCAACTCTAGCTCTTTTGCTCAGTTTAATTCTACTTTATCCTTTTAAAACATAAATCAAATTTGTCATCTTAATACATAGCTTAATTTACCTTACTTCTCCTGCTTATTTCTAAAATTACAGTAACCTGAAGATACCACACAAGTAATATGCCTTTGGGTTTTTAAATTTTTTATTTTATGTGTATGAGTGTATTGCTTGCATGTGTGTTAGCACACCTGTGTTGTGCAATGCCCAAGGAGGTCAGAAGAGAGTGTTGGATTCCCCTGGAACTGGAATCATGGGTGGGTTTTAGCTGCCTTGTGGGAGCTGGGAACCAAACCCTGGTACTCTGGAAGAGCAGCTAGTGCTCTTAACTGCTGAGCCATCTTGCAGGCCCCTATGGGTTTTGTTTTGATTATACAAAATGATTCTTCCTCTTCTCCCCATTTTTTTCAGTACTTCGATGAACTCAGTGGAATACCTGCAGAGGATCTGCCTTACTATGGTGGGTCAGTAGAAATTGCTGACTACTGCCCTTTCAGGCAGGAGTTCAGCTGGCATTTAAGTGGTGAATACCAGCGCAGCTCAGACTGTAGGATCCTGGAAAACCAACCAGGTTAGTAGTCCAGTGAAATGAAGTGTTCTCTACATAATAAGATTTTACATCAGCAGTGTGAAATAGCTGTAAGGGCATAGTCTCTGGAGCCAGATGACACTGAGTTTGTGTTTAATCTTCTGCTGTCTATCCGTAGGAAACTTCTTAAATTTTGGCTGCCTGATACTTAATTTGCCTCCAGGGAGTTTATTAAAATGCTTTAGGGAACATGTTTTTTCATTTCTTGGGAAGTGTGCGTTTTATTTAATTATTTATTTAATATTTTATTATTTTTATGTATGTGTATGTGTGTATTGCCTGCATGTAGGTAAGTGCACCTGTGGAGGACAGATGAGTCTGTCAGATCCCTTGGAACTGGAGTTATGGGCAGTTGTTAGCTGCCATGTGGGTGCTGGGATTCAAACCTGGGTTTTCTGTAATAACTTTAAGTCAGTGTTCTTAACTTCGTAGCCATCTCTCCAGCCCCCGCATTTTATATAATTTAGAAGTGACATGGCATTCTTCAGATCCCCAAATAATACTGATGTCCCATGGCCAGAAAAAGCTATCATTTCTTTTAGTATATATAAATGAGCAAGATATTGAGTAACACACAGTTCGGAAATTGGGTGTTAGATAATAGTTATAGTTCATATTAACCAGCTTTCTAAACAGAAATATTCTCACCTCTGATTTGTTGACAAAAAGCAATAATTAGCTGGGTGTGGTGGTTCAGGCTTATGATCACAGCACTTGGGTGGCTGAGGTGGGAGGATCACAGAGTTCAGATCCACCATTAGGCAACAGAGTGAGGCCCTGTCTCAGAAAGCAAGGGACTGAAAAGCAGTAATTAGTTTTTCTCTTTTTTTCCAAAACCTTTAACTTGGTCTTCCCCCTTCCCATCTTTTCACCTACTCTGTTATAAACTGGGTTATTTAAATTGTACATTTCCATGCTGTTTTGCCGTTCTTTTTCTTCCTCTTTTTTAGGATGATCTATGAATATACTTTAAGAGGGCAGCAAGCTTAGCAGTAACCAGACTACAGCACACAGTTGCCACTTACTCTTAAACCTGGCATATTTTCTGAATTTCTTCCGTCATTTTCCCATCATTTTCCCATTCCAACCCATTTTAGACATGTCCTAAAGACTAATGATAGAGCTACTCAGCAGTTCATGTTAGAGTGAAAGAAGCGTACAGCCGACACCCCCCCCCATCTGCAGAGAGGTCACATGACTGAGAAAAGGGCTCAGCAACTTTTATATATGCAAAGGGCATGATGTATTTTAGGCTTATAAATATTTGAGCCTGTAAAGGTCATGCTGTGCCCTCTACATTGTGAAAAAGTTATAGACAATATGTAAATTAATTGGAGTGTCCAGGGTTAGCCTGAGGGTTGTATTTTGTTCAGCTGTGTTTTGCACAGTAATCATTACTCTTTTCAAAGACTGAAATTCATAAATAAGTTTGGTTTTGCTGTTTTATGTTTCCTTTCTAATCTTATAAAATAAAGATTTTTCAAAGCTTAGTATTTCAAAGTATTCAAAAGAAAGTACTTATGTTTATACTAGTTCTAAATTGGGCTACTTGAACTCTGTTTTAAAAAAAAAACATGAAAATGGGGCTGGAGAGATGGCTCAGTGGTTAAGAACACCGGTTGTTCTTGCAGAAGACCCAGGTTCAAATCCCAGCACCCACAAGGCAGCAAACAACTGTCCTAACTCCAGTCCCAGGGGATCCGACAGCCTCTTCTGTCCGCTGCAGACATTGCACTACACAGGTGCACCTACCTACCTGCAGGCCTAACACTCATACACATAAAATAATAATAATAATTTTTAAAAAACCCAAAAACTTGAAATTGGGGCTAGAGATGGCTCAGCAGTTAAGAGCCCTTGCTGCTCTTCTTACATCTGGCTGTAACTCCAGTTCCAGGGGATCTGATGCTCCCTTCTGGCCTCTATAGGCACTATACAACAATGAGTATGCTTATATACAGGCAAAATACTCATACACATTAAAAATAAATATTGTTTTTTTAAAAAAAACGTACAATTTAAGCTGGAGAGATGGCTCAGTGGTTAAGAGCACCTATTGCTCTTGGAGAGAACCCAGGTTCATTTCTCAGCATCCTTATCACGTGGCTCACAACCTCCTTTAACTCCAGTTCCAGGGTATCTAATGTTATCCTTTGGCCTCTGTGGGCACCTGTATGCATGTGGTGCAGAAATGTTCTTTTTTTTAATTAATTAATTTAGTTATTTATTTTGGTCTTTTTGAAGCAGGGTCTCCCTGTAGCCCCAGCTGGCCTTGAACTCACAGAGATCCACCTGCCTCTGCCTCCCAAGTGCTGGGACTACAGGCATGCGCCACCACACCTGGCTTATTTATTTTTATTTTTATGTGTATGAGTGTATTGCCTGCAGGTATGTGAGTGCACCCGTGTCGTGCATTGCTGCAGAGGTCAGAAGAGGGTTTTGGATTCCCCTGAAACTGGAGTTAAGGATAGTTTGTAGCTGCCATGTGGGTGCTGGGAATCGAACCCGGGTCCTCTGCAACAGCAGTCAGTGCTCTTAACCACTAAGCCATCTCTCTAGACCCACTTTTTTTGGGTGGGGCTGGAGTGATGGCTCAGCAGTTAAAAATACTGACTGCTCTTGTGGAGGATATGGGTTTGGTGGCCAACAACTGCCTGCAAGCAACTCCAGTTCCAGGGGAACCGACACCCTCCTCTGACTTCCATGGGCATTGGACAATGTGGGTGCACTCACATACATATAGGTAATACACTCAATAAAATAAAAATCATAAAATGTTTTTAAAAATATTTTTTTATTTCATGTGTATGAGTGTTTTGCCAGCATGTATGTGCAACATGTGCCTGTAGAATCAGCAGAGTCCAGAAGAGCATCAGATCCCCCAGAACTGGAGCTACAGACAGCTGCTAGCTTCCATGTGGGTGCTGGGAATCAAACCCAGATCCTCTGCAAGAGTTCTTAACCCCTGAGCCATCTCTCCAGCTCCTAAATTAAAAAAAAAATATATTATGAGTGTTTTGCCTGCATGTATGAGGGTGCACCCATGTCGTTCAATGCCTGTAAAGGCCAGAAGATGGAGTTGGAGTCCCTGAAACTGGAGTTATATATGGTTGTTGGTCACCATGTGGGTGCTGAGAACTGAACCCAGGTTCTCTGCAAGAGCAGCCAGTGCTCTCAATCACTGAGCCAGCAGAAATATTCTTGCACAAATAAAGTGTAAAGCAAAATTAAATAAATAAATAAAAATTAAAAAAAATCGGTGTGGTGGCACATGCCTTTAATTCCAGCACTCAGAAGAGGCGAAGGCAGGCAACTCTCAGTGAGATCAAGGACAACCTGGTCTATATAGCAAGAACTCTAGCTGGAACTACAGAAAGACTTTGAATAAATTTAAATTAATTAATTAATTAATTCATCAATAAACGAAATGTTTTGGGGGTTTTTTTGTTTTTGTTTTTGTTTTTTGTCTTTTTTGAGACAGGGTCTCCCTGTAGCCCCAGCTGTCCTAGAACTCACTACGTAGACCAGGCTGGCCTTGAACTCACAGAGATCCGCATGCCTCTGCCTCCCGAGTGCTGGGATTAAAGGCGTGTGCCACCATGCCCGGCAAAATAAATGTTTTTTAAAAATGAAAGAAAGGAAAAGAAACTTAGGCAAGCAAGACAGAGAACTGGGGTAAAGGCACTAGCTGTGCAAACTTGGTGACCTGAGTTTAATCCTTGGAACTCCCATAAAAGTGGAAGTAGAAGCCCGAATCCACAGAGTTGTCCTCTGACCTCTACATATGCACCATGGCACATGTGCCCAGCTACCTGCCCCCCCCACAATGATAATTTTAAATTTTTAAAATAAAAACAAAATGGTGATATGGGATGGCTTAGTACATAAAGGTGCATCCCAGAACCCATGTGGTGGAAGGAGAAAACTGACTCACACACGTTATTACTAGGGTTTAAGAAGTTTGTCCCTTTGCCTCAGTACTTAAAGGTCATTCACTGCACCCCACACATCTGCAGGTGTGTGCTTGGTTTGAGAATAGATTAGAATATGAGTTTTCAGGAGGTGGCACAAATTAGAGATATGAGAAAATTTGTCAACAATTGTAGCACACCTGTAATCTCAGCACTTGAGAGGTAGAGGCAGAAAGATCACAAGTTCTAGACCTAGCCTGAGCTACATAGCAAGATGCGATCTCCAAAAAGCAAGCAGCAAAACACTACAACAGCTAAAAAATTGGCGTATAAATCATTTGGCCTTCTCCTGTCCTGAGTCTTGTGGAAGTCACCACCACTGAGGGTGTTTCTTCTTTTGGTTTCTGATCATCCCGTGTCATTGACCCAGATACCTGGAACACAGTCTTATACTCTTGTTTCCGGTTGTAGAGTTTTCTCCTCCTGGTTCCCTTATCGAGAACCCAGTGAGTTTGGAGTCTTGTTTTTCTTCTTTAAACTTGAAATTTTCCATTCAACGAGTTTGATTTTTTTTTTTTTGAGACATTCACACTCTTTAGATAGCCCAGGCTGGCCTCTGATACGCAGCAATCCTCCAGCTTCAACCTTCCAAGCTGGAGTATGGGTATGAGCCACACACCTGTCTCAACAAGTTAGACTTTTAAACCAACTTTTATATTGCTGTTATTGAAGGCAGCAAAAGTTTGTGGTCTTCCTGCCTTTGCCTCCCCAAAGCAACTTTTAATTATAGAAACAAAATGCTTAATTTCTTGTTCTTTGCACTGAAAACCAACTTTTGATGTTCTTCTTTTGGTTTGCTTTAGATGTTTTTAAAAACTATGCTGCAGAAAAGTATGGACCTCACTCAGTTTGTCTAGTTCAGAAATCAGCATTTGTCATGGAAAAGTGTGAGCGAAAGCTGAGCTACCCCGACTGGGGGAGCGGCTGTTACCAGGTAAGCCACATGTGCAACAGCTATACCAGGGGTGTGGGTTAGTCTGTTTTATGCTTGAATTCTACTTTATATATTTTAGATCGATAATTTATTGTTCATTACTTTTAGCTTATTTTTGGTTATATGATTTTTAGTTTAAGTGCTGTGGTTTCTGAAAACTTTTTTTTTCTTTTTGTCTTTTTGAGACAGGGTTTCTCTGTAGCCCCAGCTGTCCTGGAACTCACTGTGTAGACCAGGCTGGCCTTGAACTCACAGAGATCCACCTGCCTCTTCCTCCCCAGTGCTGGGACTAAAGGTGTACCCAGCCTGAAAAACATTGTTAATTCTTTGACAGACATTGCTTTTTACCATTTAGATAAAACATATATGTAATTACTATATATTAGTGAGTTCTATAAATTCACTTCTGGGCATAAATCTTAAGGAAATGGTGGTAAATAACTTTGTTCTTGAACAAGTATTACTTTGTAATGGAATATTGTTTTATGTCAAAAGGTCTGTGGAGGGAGAAGGGGATGTAGCTCAGTGGTAGAGTGTTTACCGGGCATGTACAAGTCCCTGGGTTTGATCACAGCACCATTAAAAATAATTATAATAAAGGAAAATTGCATAGAGGTGTATGCGTGTAATCCCAGTATTCAGGAGGCAGAGGCAGGAGAACCCCTTCGAGGTCAAGGCCAGCCTGATTTGCATAGCAAGTCAGGCCAGCCTGTCTCCAATACAAAACAAAAAACAAAGAAAGGGGAGGGAGGGTGAGAGGGAAAGAAGAGGGAGGAAGGAGGAAGGCAAAGGGAAAGAAGAAGTCAACTGCTGACTAATAATAGATTTTTAGCTGGAGGGGTAGCTCATTGGTAAAGCATTTGCCTAATATGTATAAGGCCATGGGTTCAATCCTCAGCACCAGAAAAAGAGCAAACAACCTCTGAAATTAGATTTTGTTATTGTCTGTGGTGTTGGGGATCAAATTTACAGCTTTGTGTATTCTAGGCAAGCACCCTACCACTGAGCCACATCCTCAGGCCCACAACTAAAATCAGAAGGAGACAAGCTGTTTCTTAATTAGCTCATTTACAGATACTGCATGACTATGTCACCTTACTAAGAATTGATCAAGGCCAGGCATGGTCACATACACCTTTACTCCTAGTACTTGGGAGGCAGAGGCAGGTGGATCTCTATGAGTCCCAGGCCAGTTGGGGCTACAGGGAGACCCTGTCTCAAAAATAGACACGCCCCCCCACCCCCAAATTGATCAAGATCTAGGAATTCTATAAACTAGAATTCTATAAACCATCCAAGTTAAAGAATTTTCCCTACCCTATGCCACAGAGGTCAGGGAAGAATGTGATCCTGAGAATTGAAGTATGAGCATTCCCTGTGCTGTTTTAGCTTCGAGAATTAAATGGAATTTGTTGGTTGGTAATTGATTGATTGATTGGTGTATTCCTGTGCCTGAGTTTGTGCATGCATGAAGGTCAGCCTCCAGTGTTGTTCCTCAGGAGCTGTCCACCTTGTTTTGTTAGACAAGTCTCTCTTGTGGGACCTGGGGCTCTCTGATTAGGCTAGGCTGGCTCCAGCCAGTGATGAGTCCCAGGAGTCTCCACCTCCTCAGTGTTAGAATTACAAGTGACTGGCTCTTTTTTTAAATATTTTATTTATCATTTTTATTTTATGTGTATGTGTGTATTGCCTGCATGTAGGTAAGTGCACCTGTGTTGTGCAGTGCCCACAGAGGACAGAAGAGGCTGTTGGATCCCCTGGACCCAGAGTTATGGACAGTTGTTAGCCACCATGTGGGTGCTGGGATTCACACCCAGGTCTTCTGCAAGAAAAGCCAGTACTCTTAACCACTGAGCCATCTCTCCAGCCTCTTTTTTTTTTAAGAGCAATTTTATTATTTAGGAAAACTGCAGTGCACTGTTTCTTTTTTAACCCTAAAAGCAGAAGCAGGTAATCAACAAGCTTCTTACTCAAAGCAGCTGCCAAAAATAGTTGAAAACAACACTCAAGGAGAATTAAATCATAATGAAATTGCAAAACCATGTAAAAAAATCCACATAATCATTGTGCTTAAACAGTGGTTTCAACATTTGGTTGTGAATCTGGGATTTGAGTGTGTATTTTCTTAAAGATTTTATTTTATGTGTATGAATGTTCTGCCTACTCTGTGTAAGTACGCATGTGTGTTCCTATGTGTATGAGTGTTCTGCCTTCCCTCTGTAAGTGCACCTGTGTGTTCCTTGTGCTCCCAGAGGCCAGAAGAGGGTGACAGAGCCCCTGGAACTGTAGTTACGTACCTGTGTGAGGCATCATGTGGGTGCTGGGAACCAAACCCAGTCCTCTGAAAGTGCTCTTAACTGAGCCATTCCCTTCAGCCCTGAGTCTGGATTTTTTTGAGACAGTGTTTCATGTAGTCTAGGTTGGCCTTAAAACTCACAGACATCTGCTTGCCCTTGCCCCTGAGTGCTGGGATTAAAGGCAAGTACCTTTAAGGAATTAAAAAAATTTATTTTTTTTAATTTGGCAGGGTGTATTGGCACAAGCCTTGAATCCCGGCAAAGGGAGTTGGCTTTCTGTGAGATCCAGGTTCAGGCCAGCTGGGGCTACAGGAGACCTTATCTCAAAACACCAAAAACAATTTTTTTTTTTAGCACTTGTATTGAATTTTTCTGATTTCCATACAATATAATTTGACATCATATCCCCTCTCCCATCCACACCTCCCCACATTACCCCCAACACACGCTCATTTCAGTGTACTTTCCCTGTATAATAAGGCCTATAGCATCTATCTTGAATCCCCATATGTTCTCCAGTGTGGATCCATCCACTGGAGCTTGCATAGGATTTGTGCATGCTGTCACCATTGCTGTGAGTTCACATGAGTAACCAACCAGCTGTCTGGAGAACTTCGCTCCCCTCCCCCTCCATAGCCATCCATCACCTCTGGCTCTTACAATCTTCCCACCTCTTCCTCTGCTGTGATCCCCGAGCCTTGTGCTCCAGAAGCCTGACAGGGGCGTTCCACTCAGAGATAAGCTCTCTGCAGCCCCCTCTTCCGCGCACATTAGAATGCCATTAAGTTTCTGTGCCAATCATCGATCTGCTGCATAAGGAAATTGCTCTGGTGAGAGCTGAAAGATGCATTAATCTTCAACAGTGAGTGAGCACCTGATCCAGCAGTCTCTTCCAATCATCCCTCTTGGGACTGGGAGTCAATATTATTATGGGGGTACCACAGTCACATCTCACAGGAGGGGACCATGACCCCAGCTTACAGGAGGGGAACTACAGCTCAGCTCACAGGAGGGGACCACAGCTCCAGCTCACAGGAGGGGACCACAGCTCCAGCTCATAGGAGGGGAACCACAGCTCCAGCTCACAAGAGGGGACCACAGCTCTAGCTCGCAGGAGGTGACCACGATTCCAGCTCACAGGAGGTGACCACGGCTCTGGTTCTCTTTCTTTCCTTAGGCTCTCAGGCTCTCAGAGTTTTTCTCTGACTGTATTTAAGTACACTCATGTCCTGCAGTGCCTGCGGAGGTCACAAGAGGGCGTTGGAGCCCCTAGAACAAAGCTACTACACTTGACTGGCTCCTCTGCTTAAAATCCCCAGACACAATCCTCAGGATAGAGGGGGCAGGCCCAAGATGGCCAGGTGCCTGGGCTCTGCTCCTGCCCGCAGAGCAGATCCCCAATCATTTCTCGGCTGCTGAGTGCCATTGCGCTCCAGACCCTCACGTTGGCCCCACCAGTGGGAGGTCACCATGGCCACACTGGAGAAGCTCATGAAGGCCTTGTAGGAATTCTGACTTGAGGTTCCCTCCGTCCATAGCAGCAGTCAAATGCTTGTGCATTTTGGTCATTTGGAGCCTCAGGGACTATCTACCTGCCACAGGGGCTTCCCCTTCAAATGCTGCTCTAGCTTCAACTCCCTGAGGAGAAGTTCAGCCATATCATCTCATTGGCCATGAGCTTGGTTGACAGATGCTTGAAGAACTCGGGGGTCTGCTCCCGGTCACACTTGGACTAGCAGTGCTCTATCTCCATCTCCAGCCAAGGACCGGCCTTCCTGGTTGCCATTGCCTGGCTCAGAGCCCAAAAACAATTCTTTTCATTTATGTTTTTTTATGTAGTGAGTGTTTTGCCTACACGTATGTAAGTGCACCCTATTCATGCTGTGTCTGAGGAAGTGAGTAGAGGGCATTGAATCCCCTGGAACTGGAGTTATAGACAGTTGTTAGCCTTCATGTGGGTGCTAGACTCAAACTCAGGTCCTCTACAAGAGCAGTATGTACTCTTAACCACTGAGCCATCTCTCCCAACTCTAAATTTTTTAAAAATTTATTCTTTGACGGTTTCCTGCATACAATGTATCTTGGTCTCATCCACCTCTAACTGCCACTTCCACTGCCCCTGGATCTCCCCAATAGGTCCCTTACCCACTTTCGTGGTCTCTCTCTCTCTGTGTCTCTGTCTTCTCTCTTTTTTAATAACTCACTGAGGCCAGTTAATGCTGCTTGCAGAGCAAGGGCAACCTACTAGTAGCCATGTCCTAGAAGAAAAATGATTCCACTCCTCACGCCACTCCTCCCTCCAGAAGCCATCAATTGCTCCCCAGCTAAGGTGGAGCTTCATGGTCCCTTCCCCCGTCCATGCTAGAATGTTGGCTGGCTTGATCTTGTGCAGGTCACCATAGCTGCTGTGAGTTCCTAAGTTCAATGACCACATTATGTCCAGAAGATAGAATTTCACAGCACTCTTCTCTGTCCTCCAGCTCTTACATTCTTCCTACCTCCTTTCCCATGATGCTCTCTGAGTCTTGAGGGTAGGTTATTCAAATGCCTTATTTTTTTCTTTCTTTTCTATTTTTTAAATTTGTTTACAAAATAGTGGGTTTCCATAGGCCTTTTCATGCATCCTTAGGATTTGTTAACTCTCCCACAACCCCCTAGCAAGCCCCCACCTTCTTTCATATCACAATAATGTTCTATTATCCTCTCCGCTCCTAAAGACCTCCCCCATGATGGGTTCTTTCTAGCCTCCTGACCTCTGTAGACACTCCAAATTAAACACACAGATCTAAAGCTTGAAGCTAGGATCCATATATGAGAGAATAGGTGGCATTTGTCTTCTGAGCCTGGGTTGCTGCACTTAGTGTAATATTTTCAAGTTCCATCCATTTTCTTAAAAATTTAATAATTTCATTTTCCTTTATAGCTGAATAAAATTCCATTGTTTATATGTCCCACATTTTCAGGACTCATTCATTAGTTGGTAGACATCTAGGTTGATTCCTTTCTTGGAAGCAATGAATATGTATGTTCTAGTATCTCTGTAGTAGGATATGGAGTCATTTGGGTATATGCTCAAGAATGGTATAGCTAGATTATATTTTTAGCACGTTGAGAGCTCTTCACACTGATTTCCATAGTGGCTGCACCAGTTTATACTCTCATTGACAGTGGATAAGGGTTCCCCTTTCCCCACATCTTCAGCATTTATTGTCATTTGTTTTCTTAATGATAGCCATTCTGTCTGAGATAAGATGGGATCTTAAAGTTGTTTTAGTTTGCATTTCCCTGATGGCTTATAATGGTGAACAGTGTTTATGGTCCATTAGTTTTTTTTTTTTTTTTATTTCTTTAGGGTTCTGTTCAGTTCCATAGTCCTTTTTTATTCTTTTTTAAATATTTTATTATTTTTATTTATTTTCTGTGTGTATGACTGCATTGTCTGCATGTATGTAAATGCAGCTGTGCCATGCAATGCCTGTGGAGGTCAGAAGAGGGTGTCAGATCCCCTGAAACTGGAGTTACAGATGGTTGTTAGCTGCCATGTGGGTGCTGGGAATCAAACACAGGTCCTCTATAAGAGCAGCCAATGCTCTTAACCACTGAGCTCCAGCCCCCACAGTACTTTGTTTTTGTTTGTTTGGTCTTTTTGAGACAGGGTCTCCCTATAGCCCCAGTTGGCCTGGAACTTACTGTGTAGACTAGGCTGGCCTTGAACTCACAGAGATCCACCTGCCTCTGCCTCCTAAGTGCTGGGATTAAAGGTGCTATGCCTCTATCTTGAAGTATATTCTCTAACTTTTCCTCTAGCAATTTCAGAGTTTCCGGTCTTATGTTGTGATCTTTGATCTATTTTGAGTTTACTTTTATGCAGAGTAAGAGATAAGGATCTAGTTTCATTCTCTTATGTGTAGATATCTTCCTCAGTTGAAGACACTAGGATTGCAATTGAAGACAATAATAAGATTGCATTCATCAACATTATTTTCGCTCTCTATCTGTATATATATCACATATATACATGTTGGGCATAATGTTTGTCATATATAGCTTTTATTATTTTATTGTTATTATTCCTTTTGTTCTGAATTCCTTCAGGGCTTTTAGCATGAAGGTATTTTGTCAAAAGCCTTTTCTGCATCTATTGAGATGGCCATGTGATTTCTATTCTTGCATCCACTTATGAAATTTATAGCATTTATTGATTTACAAATGTTGAACCATCTCAGCATCTCTGGAATAAAGCCAACTTGATCATGGTGAACAATCTTTCTGGTGTGTGTGTGTGTGTGTGTGTGTGTGTACCAATGAGTTTAATAGGGGTTACTTTTACTTATAAGAGTATGAACAATTGTTAATCACATATTCTTGGGGAGGGGAGTTTTTCTGTGTTCTTGAATTCCATGTGCAAATGTTTTGTTGAGAATTTTGGCATCTGTGTTCATCAGGATAATTGGTCTGTGATTTTGTCGTTGTGTCTTTATCAGCTTTGGGTACCCAGGTAACACTAGCTTCATAAAAAGAGTTCAGTAGTGCTCCTTCCTTTTCTGTTTTGTAGAATTGTTTGAAAAGTTTGGTATTCATTCTTTGAAGGTCTGGTAAAATTCACCAGTGATTCCATCTGGGCCTGGACTTTTAGTAATTTAGGTCTCTCTCTCTCTCTCTCTCTCTCTCTCTCTCTCTCTCTTGTTTAGCTTGGCTAAGGGTTTGTCAATCTTGTTTATCTTTGTAAACCAACTCTTTGTTTCATTGATTCGTTGTACTCAGTTTTGGTTAGTTTGTTTCCATTTCATTCATTTATTCCACTGATGTTAATTATTTTTTTTCTATGTGTTTTATTTTATGTGTATGAGTGTTATGCCTGCATGTAGGTAAGTGCACCCGTGTTGTGCAGTGCCTGAGGAGGTCAGAAGAGGCTGTTGGATCCCCTGGAACTGGAGTTACTGACAGTTGTTAGCTGCCATGTGGGTGCTGGGATTTGAACCCGGGTCTTCTGCAAGAACAACCAGTATTCTTAACCACTGAGCCATCTCTCCAGCCCCTGGCTTGTGTTTTTCACCCAAGGGCCTGAAGGTATATCATTAAGTTAGTTATTTGAGATTTCTCTTTTTAAATTTTTTTTTTTATATATGTGCATGAGTGTATATGTGTACATCATGGCACATGTCCTGGGTTGGGACAGTTTGTGGGAGTCTGCTCTCTCCTTCTGCTATGTTCCTAGGCCTAATAATATCAGTTATGGGCTCCATCTTATGAAGCAGACCTTAAATCAAATTAGGAAGTGATTGGTTACTCTCATGATATTCATGCCAGTATTGCACCAAATAGCATATCTTGCCAGGCTAGTTGTTGAAGCACACAGGATTTACAGCTATGTAAGGTTAATGATTACTTTTTCTTCTGGCCCCTAGCCAACAGCTTCAAAAGAGGGAGTCCAGATTTTACTTTGTTAGCCTATGGTGTCTAGTAGGAACACTGTCCCCCTGTTATAAGGTTAAATTCCTTTTACTCTCCTTTTATAGTGTGTGTGTGTGTGTGTGTGTGTGTGTGTGTGTGTGTGTGTGTGTGTGTTGAGATGCTTCTATAGTGGTAGGCTTCCGTATGACTTTTTCTAAAGGCCTTGAGTGTTAGTTATCCCTCCCCATACTCTGTCCTCTGCCCTGCCCTCCCATTCCCACCCCAATTGACTCCTTCATACTATATTACTCCCTTTTCCCCGTTTACATCACTACATTCTATCCCCTATCCCTTGAAGCTCCCCCTTCACTCTTTGTTTCCTGACTTCTCTTGATTTTCCAGTTGAAACATGAATATCTAAAAATTCACTTTTTTTTTTTGTTGTTGTCTTTTTGAGACTGGTTCTCCCTGTAGCCCCAGCTGGGAACTTGCCATGTAGACAAGGCTGGCTTCAGTCTTTTAGAGATCTGCTTACCTCTACCTCTGCCTCCAGAGTGCTGAGATTAAAGGCATGTGCCACCATGCCCAGCTTGAGGTTGACGTTTGTTTCTTGGAGGCAGCAGATAGATGGTTCCTGCTTTTTCATCCAATCTCCTTGTCTGTTTTTTGATTGGAGAATTGAGACCATTAATATTCAGAGTTATTATTGAAAGGTGTGCTGATTCCTGTCGTTTTGTTAATTTTGTGGTGGTTGCTGTTCCCCTTCCTCTCTTGCTTCACTGTAGTGCTTTGTTCTTTGATGTGGCATCATAGATGGATCGCATTTGTTTTTTTTTTTATTCTCTAGTCCAAAGACTTCAGGTATCTTTGGTAGACCTGATTTACTGGTCATAAATTCCTTTTATTCTATTGTTATCACGGAACGTTTCCACTTTTCCTTTAATTATAATTGATAGCTTTGCTGAATATAGTAGTCTGGGTTGGCAGTTGTCTTTTAGAACTTGAAATACATCATCCCATGCCCTTCTGGCTTGTAAAGCTTCAGTTGAATAATCTGTTATTTTAGCTTGGTATTTCTCTTGCCACATTCAGCATACTTTCTGCGTTCTGTATATTTAGTTTTTCTTTTTTGTCTTTTTGAGATAGGGTCTCCCTGTAGCCACAGCTGTCCTAGAACTCACTGTGGAGACCAGGCTGGCCTAGACCTTATAGAGATCTGTCTGCCTCTGCCTCCCAAGTGCTGAGATTAAACACATGCGCCCAGCTTAGTATTTCCTTTTATATATATA
>NW_008342423.1:1943116-1947776 GCF_000622305.1 Nannospalax galili
CTCAGCAGTTAAGAGCACTGACTGCTCTTGTAGAGGACCTGGGTTCGATTCCCAGCACCCACATGGCGGCTATGAACTCCAGTTCCAGGGGAATCTGAAGCCCTCTTCTGACCTCCGCGGCATTGCAGGACACGGATGCACTCACATACATGCAGGCAATACACTCATACACATAAAATAAAAATAATAAAATATAATATATATATACATATTGTTATTTTCATTGTGTGAGTATATTGCCTGCATGTATGTAAGTACACCTGTGTCGTGCAGTGCCTCGGAGGTCAGAAAGAGGGCATTGGATCCTGTGGAACTGGAGTTATGGACAGTTGTTATCCACCATGTGGGTGCCGGGAACTGAACCTGGGTCCTCTGCAAGAGCATCCAGTGCTCTTAACTGCTGAGCTATCTCTTCAGCCCCTAAGTGCTTCTTTTTTAAAAGATATATTTTTTTGCCGGGCATGGTGCCACACACCTTTAATCCCAGCACTCAGGAGGCAGAGACACTCAGATCTCTGTGAGTTCAAGGCCAGCCTGGTCTCCGTAGCGAATCCAGGCCAGCTGTGACTACAGGGAAACACTGTCTCAAAAAGACCAAAAGAAAAAAAAAAAAGAAAAGATGTATTTTTATTTATATGTGTGTGTCTATGTGGTGTATGTATATCACATGTGTGTAGGTGCTCATGGAGGCCAGAAGAAGGTTTCAGATCCCCTAGAGCTGGAGTTAGAGGTACATGTGAGCTGCCTGATATGGGTGCCAGGTACCAAACCCTGGTCCTTTGGAAAAGAAGCAAGCACCGTGAATCTCCAGCCCTACTTAGTGTTGTAACTCTACCATGGCTAGGGGAGGTTCTCTGGTCTTGTCTGCTTGGTGTCCAAATGCCTCCTGCATCTGGATTGGCATCTCCTGATTTTATCTTTGTCCTTTCTGACTGTTCCAATTCCTCCCCCTTGTCTTCAAGCTCAAATGGAATTATGTCCTCTCCGTCCTGTTAGTGAGGCTTTCCACAGAGCTTTTTAGTCGATGCACTGTGTGTTTCATTTCCAGCTTTTAAGATCGGTCTTTGGTCAGTGTTTCTGTCGCCACTGAATTCCTCTTTGTTACCCTGTGTGGCTTCCTCTTTTGAGTCATCTGCTCATGTTCGCCATCAGCTCATTTTCTTCTCTTATTTGAACATGATTATAATCATTCTTTTGAGTTCTCTGGCATTTCTCTGACTCACTCCTCCTGGATGTCATTACTGAGGAATTAGTACTTTATGGAGAATTTGTATTGTCTTAATTTTTGTGTTTCTTATGTTATTCCACTGAGGTTATTTCATTGCTTGAGTTTTTTTTAATTTTTAATTTATTTTTACCGTGCAAACTTTTTATGTAGATGGTGAGGATAGAACTCAGATTGACATGTTTCATACATTTGCATGGGAAGCACTTTACCAACAAGCTCTCTCTCCAGCCTCTATTTTTGTTTGTTGTTCATTTTGTTTGAGACAGAGTCTCGCTATGTAGCTCAGCCGCCTTGAATTCACTTCATCTCAGCCTCAGTCTGAGCCTCCCTGGTACTGGGATTCCAAGAATGCCCCACCATGCTGGGCTTTTAATGTGGTTTTTGTTGTTTATTTCTTGTGACAGAGTTGATAGCCCAGACTGGCCTCAAACTCCCAACTCGCAATATAACCCAAGATTGTCTTGAACTCTTTTTTTTTGAGACAGGGTCTCCCTGTAGTCCCAGCTGCCCTGAACTCACAACGTAGACCAGGCTGGCTTTGAACTCACAGAGATCTGCCTGCCTCTGCCTCCCGAGTGCTGGGACTAAAGGCGTGTGCCACCACACCCTTTCGATTGTCTTGAACTCATCATCTTCTGTCTCTACCTCTCAAATGCTGGGATTAAAGGTGCAATCCTTTTATAAACAAGGACATTCTTCTACATAATGCTACAAAATCGGAGAATATGATACATCAAATTCCCATACTCTGTTTTAATTCATGTGGGGTTCTATAACAAAATTCTGCAATCTAGCTCATTTATAGACAACAAAAAAGTTTATTTCTGGAGTTCAGATGTCAACGAGCGAAGGAATGGCACCTTCTATGTCTGCTGAGGCCCAGCTTCTGTTTCATCGAAGGCAACTTCCACCTACGTCAAGTGGTGAAAAGGTACAAGGCAACTCTCTGGGCCTTTTTTTACTCAATTCATTCTCTTTGTTATCGGTTAATATTTGGGGGACGCACTATAATAGTACTTAACTCCTCCTTTTTTGTGGGGGGAGGGCGTGGGCAGGTTTGAGACAGGCTCTCACTATGTAGACCAGGCTGACCTTGAACCTGTGATAATATGCCTGTCTCTGCTTCCCCAGTGCTAGGGTTATAGGCATGCACCACTATGCCTAGGCAAGATGTTGCTCATATGACACTTCCAGTTTATTAGTTTTTGGTATGAGAATTAATGCACAGATTCAATTTCATTCGATGGGAATTATGATTAGCATGCTGATATTCAGGTTGCCCCAGATTTGGCCATCTTTAGGCTGATTATAGGAATAATATAATATAATATAATTTTAGGAATAGTATAATAATATTCCTTGCCCCATCTTGTCTTTTGTCTGCCCTAGCCTTTCTACCAACCATTTCTCTAGGGAACTCTGTTCACTTTATGAAATAAGGCACTTAGAGACTGTGATCTGGGTGTTAAATGTGCCTCTTGGGCTGAAGAGATGGCTCAGCAGTTAAGAGCACTGGCTACTCTTGCAGGTTCAATTCCCAGCACCCACACGGTGGCTAACAATTGTTCGTAACTCCAGTTACAGGGGATCTGACACCCTCTTCTCACCTCCACAGGCATTGCATGACTTGGGTGTACTTACATACATACACTCATATGCATAAAAAAAGTTTTTTTAAAGCAATAAAATATTTTTTAAGTGTGCCTTTTGCCACCGAGATTCCTAGTTCCCATGATGAACAGAGCTAGAAAATATATGTAGGCATGCCGTACTTGTGTGTACTTTTTGAGCCATGAGTTCCTGTCAATGTCTTTGATTCTAGTTCAACACCAAAGGATTTGTTTTCATGTTCTCCCCTTCCATACCTGCACCCCCTTTCTCCCACAATAAGAAATCTGTCCATTGTACTCAATATGTTTTATTTTATTTCCTTCTTTGGCCTGTCTGCATCCCTTCACCTTTTGCAGCCCTTTGTGGTCACTCTCTTTACCTTGTTAACAACTTTCCTTACCCAAGTACACAGACCACCTACCTTGTCTCACTTAATGGCTTTAGACTTAATGGGTTTTGAGGAAGAGAAAAGGAAAAAGGGATAAGTGGTTTTGTTTGGTTATTGTTTGCTGTGCTGCAGATCAAACCAAGGGATCTATGGGTGCCAGGCAAGTGCTCTGTCCCTCAGCTTTTGAGCTCTTATAAAAATATATGAAAAGTAGATATGATGATATAATCTGTTTAGCCCATAAAATTTTTAAATTAATTTTTAAGTTAGCATGCAAAGTATTGGGTTTTATTACGGCAGGCAGTCTCATACATATGTGTTTATGCATCCTTCCACCTTGCTCTGATTCACCCTCTCTGCCATCCCTCTGCCCCATCTCTTGCTGGTATCCTTTCTTCTCCCAATACCTTTTAGTGGTTTTTTTTTTTTAATTTAAATGTTTGTTTTGTATGTGACAGAGCGAGTGTGGGCATGAAAGCACATGTAAGAATATTATGGTCCTGGTGTGAAGGTCAGAGCACAGTTTATATGAGTCCCATGGATTGAACTCAGGTTGTTGGGCTTGGCAACACCACTGAGCCATTCCTCCCCACCCTGTTTAGCTTCTTAAGGAACTACCAAGTAGAGCCTTTTATTGAGAGATCTTTATGATTGGTGGTTTTGCCTTTTGTAATAAATAGACTTAACAAATTTGAGTTCAGAACACAATTGAATAAAAGGTACAGAGTTCCACTGTGCTGTCCCCCAAGTGCAGCTGTACACACGCCTACCTCCCCAATCCTGCTCGGGAGTTATATTTGATACGCCTGCACATTCAAGGCTCTTTAGGGCTCACTCTCAGTGTTGTGTGCTCTACTGGTCTTAGCAAGTGAGCTGTGATAGGTGCCCACAATGAGTTTTTGAAATGCGTGTTGTTAATAAGTTAAAGACTGCTTATTTGTATGGTTATATAATTGATGAATTTAAACTAAGTAAAAATAGTTGTAATAAAAAGCAGGATAAAATCATTCAGGTGAAATCTCTTTATAAGGCTGAGTCTTAAGTATATGTTCTGGGATTAGACATTTAATATATTTTTAATTTTAAAAATATTTATTTTTATTTTATGTATATGAGCATATTGCCTGCATGTGTGTAAGTGTACCTGTGTTGTTCAGTGCCCTCAGAGGTCAGAAGAAGGTGTCAGATCCCCTGGAACTAGAGTTACAGATGGTTGTTAGCCGCCATATGAGTACTGGGAATTGAACCAGGTCCTCTGCAAGAGCAGTTAGTGCTCTTAACCACTGAGCCATTTCTCCAGCCTAAAGACCCAATTTTTATCCATATCTCCCTTATTAAGGCCTGTTACCTACTATTCTTCTCCTTCAGGTTATTTCTTTTCCTTTACCTCACTGTTTCCTTACCCTTGTCCTGGTTCCTGCAGTTATGTCTGT
>NW_008342423.1:1949509-1954784 GCF_000622305.1 Nannospalax galili
TTCCAGTTTTTCTCCATTTAGAATGATGTTGGCTGTGGGTTTGTTATATATGGCTTTAATTATGTTGAGGTATGTTCCCTCCAGTCCAATTGAGAGGGGATTTTTTTTGGCTCACGGTTTTAAGGAATATAGCCCATCATTGTGGGAAAGGCCAGCATTGTGGCAGTAGGCGTATACAGTGGGTGCTTCCTCTTCACATCTTAGCAGGACAGTAGGAAGAACAGGATAGGAGGCAGGTCCACACTATAAAGACCTTCCTCTAGCTAGTCCCTACCTTCCAAAGGCTCCACAGCTTCCCCCAAACAGTACCACAAGCTGGGGACCAAGTGCTCAAAGACATAAGCCTGTGTGAACATTTTGCATCCAAACTGTAACATCCATGGTGGCACACGCCTCTAATCCTGGCACTTACCAGGCTTAGGTGGGAGGATGATGAGTTTAAAGCCAACCTGGGCTACATAGTAAGGATCTACCCCCCCCCCAAAAAAAAGAAAAAATTAGCTTTGATGTATTTGCTTTTTAAAATTGGTTTCATTAGTTACTCCTGCAGTTGAAACACAATTTTTGCTTTTAGAGATGCTACCAAATCTAGGTAGGATCACTGTAGCCATTTTTAGTCACTGAGCAGAAACTCTGGGGTAGGTAGAAAGAACGAGGAAATTTGACCATGTAATGTACTATGTGCATTTCTATGCTATATAAATGTATGTAGTACATTTTTAAAATATAGTTCAAGTAATTAATAAAATATGACTTCTAGAAAGAGTAGCATGACTGGTATCAGTTTGACAGAGATTTAAGCCAAAAGATTTAAGGGTGCTGAAATCTATAGAATTTATTTAAAATTTTGCTGCCAAAGTCTTTGAATTCAAATTGTTGGGCTCAGAGTTTAAGAACTCCACAGGACTGGAGAGATGACTCTCTCACAGGACCCAAGTTCAGTTCCTAACATCCATCTCGGGTGGCCACAACTACGTGTAAATCCAGCTCTAGAGGACCTGATGCCTTCTTCTGGGCTTCTTGGGTACCTACACACATTTGGCATACACACACACACACACACACACACACACACACACACACCATGTGCTCACATGGATTCGAGGGCATGTGTGTATGTATGTGGGGTCCGAGGTTGACTTGAAGTGTCATTCCTTAGTTGCATCTCCATCTTATTTTTTGAGTTTGGGTCATTGAACCTGGGATTGGCTAGATTCAACTGGGCTTGCTGGTTTTGTAGACTGGCCATCGAGCCCCAAGGATCCACCTCCCTCTTCCTCCCTAGCACTGGGGTTATAAATTTGCCCCCATACCCATTTATCCATCGGTGCTAGGGCTCAGAACTCAAGTCCTTGTGCTGATGTTACAAGTACTTTATCTACTGACCCATCTCCCCAGCCTTTTTTTAGAAAAATTTGACGTTCATTGAAGAGTATCATTAACTTAATTTTTCTCCCGTTTGAAGATCTCTTGTTCTCCTCAAGGTCTGAAGGTTTGGGTACAAGATACTTCATACTTGTGTAGCCGTGCTGGGCAAGTCCTCCCTGTCCTTATTCAGATGAATGGCTGGATTCACAATGGAAACCTGCTCTGCCCTTCGTGCTGGGACTTCTGTGAGCAGTGTCCGCCAGAAACCGACCCTCCAGCTGCTAACCTGACTCGAGCTCTTCCACTGGGTGAGCAATACCTCTGGAACATGCTTGGTTTTTCCCGATTGCAATTCTATAGGAAAATCCTCCTTCCTGCCATTATTAGAGATCTAAAGTAGGTAACCAACACATTGCTCAGTGTAGCAAGGATGAGGAAAGTTTCCGTATAAAGGACCAGAACTGCGTTGGGCGTAGTGATGCTTGCCTTTAATGCCAGCACCTGGGAAGCAGAGGCAAGCGGATCTCTGTGAGTTCAAGGCCAGCCTGATCTACATAGTGAGTTCCAGGCTAGCTTGGGGCTACAGGGAGACCCTGCTTCAAAAAGACGGAAAAAAAAGGGGGGGGGAGGCTTGCTACATCCACAAAGGAGACAAAGATGCCTGGAGACACAGATATATGTAGAAAATGAGAAAGACATTGGTTTGCAAAGACAAGGTGGTTCTCACTAAAGGATGTTACAGGTTGTCTGTCCCTTATCTGAAATCTTTAGAAATAGAATTGTTGTGGAATTCAGACTTCTTTCTGATTTTGGAATGTTTTCATATACTAGTGAGCCATCTTTGGGATGAGACCTAAATCAAAACCCCAAATTCATTGACATTTATATGCACCTTATATATAAGGCCTGATGGTAATTTTTAGTGTGGCTGTGTTTTGACTGAGCTGTCAGACCAGCTCAGATGTAGACTTTTCCATATGTGGAGTCATGTCTGTGCCCAAAACATTTTGGATTTTGTAGTGTTTTGGATTTCAGGGTTTGGTTCAGGGATGCCCAACTTTTGTATTCATTCTGTAAGCCTCAGGATAGTAGAATTGAGTCAGTAACTGACACTGTAAGGAGACAGACCCATCCTCTGGCTTCAGAAGAATACTTTCTCCATTGCAGGTGTTTACACTGAGGTCTGGATCCAGGACTAAGTTCTAGGAGCAGAATTCATGAATTCTTAAAATGGGACTTAATGGCCTATGTGACTTGATGGCATTTTTTAATATCAACAAGAAATTTTATGTGGCATTTTTTCAGCTGTCAGGTTTTTTTCATTTTGTTTGTTTGTTGGTTTGTTTGTTTGTTTTTTCCTGTCTTTTTGAGACAGGGTCTCCTGTAGCCCTACCTGGCCTGGAACTTGCTATGTAGACCGGGTTGGTCTCAATCTCACAGAGCTCCTCCTGCCTCTTCCTCTGCCTCTGCCTCCTGAGTGCTGGGATTAAAGGCATGTGACACCACTGCCAGCTCAATATTTTTTAAAAATAAAACTACCCGCCCCCTGCCTGTTATGTGGTCTATTTAAAAGTAGAGAGCCATATTCAGTTTACAAATGAGTTTCTACACCTCTAAGGTTAACTTTCTTTCCCAAATCATGGGGGCTTTAACCCCTACTCTCTGCCTAAGGGCTGTATGTAGAGAGTGAGGTTTGTTTCGGTTTTTTTTTTTGGGGGGTGGAGGTGGATAGTCTCTAGGCTGGTCTGGAATTCACTATATAACCTAGGCTGGTCTGAAACTCATAATTCTCTTGCCTCAGTGTCCCAAGTGGTTGGATTATAGGTGTGTTTACCAAGCCTGGGTGCATTTTGGGAGGTTTATACTTGTGTTGGGAGTGCTGAAGACCAACCCCATTTGTTGGATCCCTAGAAGGATTCCCAGGCTTGTACTCAGGGCTTGCTAGAGTGAAAGGATGCAAAGCAAAATCATCAAAGGGAAAGACATACATGGGATGAAGTTCAGAGGAAACTGCTTCCCAGATGCGAGCTCAGGACTGTTCTTGCTGCAGAGCTTCTAAGGCCAGCAGGTGCTGCTGTGTGGAAACTTTCCGCAGCACTCCGGTTAGCTGAATTCTCTGTAGTTACGCTAGTAAGGGTTACTGGTCTAAAAATGGATAATTCTAAGAGTTCCCCCGTCCTCAGACTTGCTCCCAGATTTAACTATAAAAAAATATTACCATCACCATCAAAGAAATAAGCAGGGATTCAGACCTTTAGCAGTTAGAATTGCGATGAAGGGAACATTGCCTAAACTGGTGCCGGGATAAGAACCTTAGTATAGGAGCAGAGTGCAGGAATCGGGAGAAAGCCAAACCCAGTCAAGGGGCTACAAAATAATGACACTCCTGCCCTGGGAGCCTGACAGAGACAGGGGGACCTGTTGAGATAAGGTCAGGCAGCAGAAACCACAGGCTATCACTCAACCCCCTGCCTCTCAACCAGGTGGCCTCTACACTCCATCTCCCCTGCTCCCTCTTCATCAACTGCCTTTTCTGAGGTTGTGGGCTGGGCTGTGATGTCACTGCGGTGAGGAAGCCTGCTCAGAAGAGCATTGGAACTTCCAAGTCACAAGATTTTGAAAATTGTATAAAATGTAACAAGAATAGGTACCTCTTGGCCTTTCCTTTTTCAACTTTGTAAGCAGCATTGTAAAAACTGAAATATCTGGAGTTCCCATGTTTGTTAATATGTGTGAATGGGGCCCAAACATTACACGTTATTTCTTTTCTCACTCTCTCTGGGTTTTTTTTTGTTTTGTTTTATTTTTTTCTTTTGGTCTTTTTTAGATAGGGTCTCCCTGTAGCCCCAGCTGGCCTGGGACTCACTCAGATATGCCTGCCTCTGCCTCCCAAATACTGGGACTAAAAGCATGCACCACCATGCCTGGGTTACAATGAAACTTTTAAAACAGATTATTATCCCTAATGTAGCTGTTATGAATTGGAATGTTTTTAGATGTTAAACTGCTAACATTAAAACTGCCAGTAGTGCTGGGTGTGGTGACACATACCTATAATCTCAGTGTTTGAGAGGTGGAGGCAGGATGATCAAGAGTTCAACTTATCCTCAACTACATAGTGAATTTGAGGCTGTGCCAAATGATTCCCTGTCTTTAAAAAATTAATTAATTAATTAAAATATTTTAAAAATTCTAATATTCTAGAAGAAGAAAGATATTAATCTCCCCAAATTCTGCTTTTTGGTTTTTGTTTTTTTAGTTTTTCTCATTTGGTTTGTTTTCATAGCCTCATTTCAATTGCAATATATGGGACTAGAGAGATGGCTCCGTGATTAAGAGCACTGACTCCTCTTGCAGAAGACCTGGCTTTGACTCCCAGCACCCACCTGGCAGCTAACAACTGTCCCTAACACCAGTTCCAGGGGATCTGACACCTTCTTCTGTCCTCTGTGGGGGTTGCATGACACATGTACACTTATATATACATGAGGCAATACTCATATACATATAAAATAAAAATAATAGCCGGGCACGGTGGTTCATGCCTTTAATCCCAGAACTTGGGAGGCAGAAATAGGCAGATCTCTGTGAGCTCAAGGTCAGCCTGGGCTGACCCTGTCTTCAAAAGACCAAAAAAAAAAAATAATGATAAATAAATAAAATTTCTGGGCTGGAGAGATGGCTCAGCAGTTAAGAACACTGGTTGTTCTTGCAGAAGACCCAGGTTAGAATCCCAGCTCCCACATGGCAGCTAACAACTGTCCGTAACTCCAGTCGCAGGGGATCCGACAGCCTCTTCTGACCTCCGTGGGCATTGCACGACACGGGTGTACTTACCTACATGCAGGCAATACATACATACACATAAAGTAAAAATAATAAAAAAAATCTGTTCATCTTCTACCTA
>NW_008342423.1:1955110-1976167 GCF_000622305.1 Nannospalax galili
GCCATGTAAAAATCAAACTATTTCATGATATCCCTTAAAAACAAAAACTAAAGAAAAAATTTGTATTTTTTTCACTTACAAGAATACTGAGTTCAAGGCCAGCCTGGTCTCCATAATGAGCTCCAGGACAGCACCTGGGGCTACAGGGAGACCCTGTCTCAAAAAGACCAAAAAAAAAAAAAAAAATGCCTATGCAAAATCAACTGGTTTGTCTGGCTTCTGTTTTCTGCCCTAGATCTCTGTTCCTGCTCTTCTAGCCTGGCAGCCACACTTTGGCTTCTAGTGGGCAATCTCTTTCCTCTACTAGCCGGATTTCTTCTGTACGTGTGGCACTAGGAATGGAAAAGCAAATTTTCAAGATGTCACTTTTTGTCATGTTCCTGTGAACAAAGCACAGAGTCTAGGTGAGTGCCAGAATCCAGCATCTGTAGGTGGCAGACATGGCATTCCTGACTTGGCTTGGAAGTACTGACCGCATGGGACTGTGAAGCTCAACTCCACAGCATCACTCACCAGCCAGCTCAGAGCTCGAGTGGAACGGCAGGTCACCAAGTATCGTATTCTTCAGGATACATAATCTTCTTAAAGCTCTACTTTGATTGCAGGACAACTGGTGGGTTTTCAGTAGTCACATACCTCAACATTTTCGTTAACTGAAAGAGACAGGAATATTTGTCATCAGCACCATAGTAACAAACAGCGGCCAAGTACTGCAAGATTTTTTTTTTTTTTTTTTTTTTTTTTTTTTTTTTTGTATTTTTGAGACAGGGTCTCCTGTACCCTCAGCTGGCCTGGAACGCAATATGTAGACCAGGCTGGCCTTGAACTCACAGAGATCTGCCTGCTTGCGCCTCCTGAGTGCTGGGACTAAAGGCATGGGCTACCACATCCAGTTTCTACTGCAAGATTTTATTTTGTCTTTTTTTTTCAGAGCTGAGGACCGAACCCAGGGCCTTGCGCTTGCTAGGCAAGCGCTCTACCACTGAGCCAAATCCCCAACCCCTCTACTGCAAGATTTTAAATCACGGATCCCATCCTCAAAAGTACAGAAAGTAATAGTTAGAATTTGTGATTTCTACATCACCATTATATCCATTTTAAATGTATTGTCTGTACATGCTATAGTCAAATCAGCACTCCCCATGTTTGCGCTAAAGAGAATTCAGTTAGGTTTTGCTAAGTCTTAACTGTGCTTCTGACTTAATCGAGCTTGCCTTTTCTGGTCAGCTGCATGTCTGCTCACTCCAGAGCTGTCATTGGTATGTTGTTAGCCCTGTGTATTCACTCATCCTCATCTAAGCTCAGCTTTCCACTTGCATTCCCCATTAATTTCATAATAACTTGGAAAAATGTGGAATCAGAGAGAGGGAGGGTACGGTGCACTGTAAGAACATTGAAGTCGTGCAGACAGTAGAAAGCATAACTGTAAGTATGTTCTTGAGTTAATTTTTTTTTTTTTTTCGGTCTTTTTGAGACAGAGTCTCCCTGTAGCCCCAGCTATCCTGGAACTCACTATGTAGACCAGGCTGGCCTTGAACTCTCTGAGATCCACCTGCCTCTGCCTCCCAAGTGCTGGGATTAAAGGCGTGCGCCACCATGCCCGGCTTGAGTTAATATTTTTTTAATAACTCTAATCAACCCCAAACCAACAATTCTTTGTGGCCAATGTAGATTTTAAAATTCAAATGTAGACAGGTATGAAGATATATCTCCAAGTGGACTAAGGAAGTATCAGAAGAATTTCTAATATCTGAGTTATTTTATGAACAAAAGGAGAAACTCAAGTCAAAACAAGATGGTCTGAATTATTTACTAATAGCAAAGTGTAGGTTTGGCATACAGCTTGTCTACTATTGTCCTCTTGTGACTCAGTCACAGAAGTTAGCAGATTGCCTTGGCTTTCAGTGTCTGTTACCTCCTGTGTTTCACACTTCTTTTACTGCATGGATTTGTGAAGCAATTCTACTCTGGTATCAGCCTTTACCACTCCTCTAATTAATTCAACTTTCACATTCTTTAATGAGGAATAATGTCTCAATTTTCTCCCTAAAGAGACTAAGTTGATGTAGCATTATACATACAGCATTTAGGGCCAGTAGTGGGTAAAGTCATTTGCCATTAAGCTCAATGACCTGAGTTTAATCCCCAGGAACCACATAGTAGAAAAAAAAGGAACTGACTCCTCAAAGTTGTTTTCGTACTTCTACACACATGCTGTGACATGCATTTGCAAGTGCATATACACACAGTGTCAAAACTTTAAAAATTAAACACACAGTACGGATGCCCTTACCTACATGTAGGCAATACACGCATACACATAAAATAAATAATAAATAAAATTAAAAAAAATAAAAATTGCTGGGCATGGTGGCACACGGATCTCTGTGAGTTCAAGACCAGCCTGGTCTACATACTGAGTTCTAGGACAACTGGGGCTACAGGGAGACCCTGTCTCAAAAAGACCAAAAAATAAAATAAAAAACATAACATTTAAACATATATCTTTCTTTCTCCCTTCCATTCAGCTTATATTTATTGAATACTCTGTTTAAGAAACAGTGCAAGTCGGGCTGGAGAGATGGCTCAGTGGTTAAGAGTACCAGCTGCTCTTGCAGAGGACCCAGGCTCAGTTCCCAGCACCCACATGGTGGCTAACAACCATCTGTAACTCCAGTTCCGGGGAAATCCGACACCGTCTTCTTACCTCTGTGGGCATTGCACGACATGGGTGCTCCTATGGACACGCAGGCGATACACTCATACCCAAAAAATAAAAATAATAAAATATCATTTAAAAAAGAGATAATGCAAGTGAAACTGGGCATGGTGGCCTGTAGTCCCAGCTCTTGGGAAGAGGCCAGAAGGATCATGAGTTCAAGATCATCTTCAGCTACATAGGGAATTTGAGTTTGTAGCCAGTATTGGCTATAATGAGACCCTGTCTTGTAAGGGGAAGGAGAGAAAAGGAAATCTTTGCAGATAAGCAGAGCACCCCAAGTATTAGGGAGTCATTCCAGCCAACTGTGGAGCTGCAGCAGAGTGGCAGCCTCAGAAAAAAGGAAAAAGGAAAGACTTTTTTTTTTTGTCTCTTTGAGACAGGGTCTCCCTGCAGCCCCAGCTGGCCTGGAACTCACCATGGAGACCAGGCTGGCCTTGAACTCACAGAGATCCTCCTGCCTCTGCCTCCTGAGTACTGGGACTAAAGGTGTGTGCCACCACGCCCGGCCGGAAAGCCACTTTAAAAAAAAAGATAGAAACTTAAATAGGTACTTGCATGCAGCGTAAGTTGGAGATATTTGTCATTGTGAAAGCGGAGAGTCCTAAACAGTCAACTTCAGCTAAAGAGAACTAATAGTCTACAGGCCTGTGGTCGGCACTCTACCAGTGTTATGCTTATTTAAGTTTTATAAGGTCAGAGAAAAGTGAAGAGTATATTTTTAAAGAAATAACAATATGCCAGGTATGGTGGTGCACATTTTAATCCTAGCACTCGGGAGGCAGAGACACACTGATGGATCTCTGAGATGGAAGCCTGCCTGATCTACACAGAATTTCAGATCAGCCAGGGCTTTCTCTCAAAAAAAAGGAAAAAAAATACACAATAAACTTACATACCTGTTATTGTTATGAATCATCCTGCAAAATTGTACAAAGAATTTCACCAAAAAGACAATGAAGTATATTTGAGTCACGATGATAGGTTTGACTATGTTTTGACTGTTGTGTGGTAATACCACCTAGGTAATATTTCCAAGCGTGGTGCTTTTTATACTTGAAATATATTTTTGCTTTATTTTTTAATTAATATATTTGCACTAATGACTTTCTGGAGAAAATATTATAGATGATGGCTTTTGTATATATATTTATTGAGCTTGGAATCTGGTATCCCAGTGTTTTCTCTGCACCAATATGAAACTTAATGCAGTGTGGTGTCAAATACTGAACTCCTGGGTAACTGGCCACACTGCTGTCCCTTCTTCAGCAAAGCCTGAGCAAGGTCACCTGTCACTGATTCTGCCTCGTGTACTCATCAAAACTCAATCTCTGAAAACTTTCAGCAGCTCATTTCAGTCACGTTTCAGAAACAGTGACTGAAAATCCTAGATTTGATACGGAATTAGCAATGTAGAAATAAACTATGAACTGAAGAATTTGAAATGGTCTAAATGCTGGTGTTCTGTAGCAAGTTAGCCCTTCCATATCGCCAGAACAAAACCAGTGACCGTGTAAGAGGCCAAGCAGGTTGTGTCCATGATGGAGGTGATATGGAGGAGAAATGAACAGGGGCAGCTGATCTGGGGACAGTAGATTCTGGGCCCTTCCTGACCCAGAAAGGTCAAGTGTATAAAAACTGACTACCTCGATATTCAGTTCAGACTTAAGTTCATTTTGAGTGTTTTAAGGTCCCAGTTGTCAAAAACACCAAGTGATTATCTCAGGTTTTCAGGAACAGATTGAGAAGGAAGCAAAGCCACATCAGGAGCCTTGAGCAGGAGCTTTGAAGGAGCTGGCAAGCGGTTTACTAGTCTTAATGTAGATTCCTCTTAATTGTCTGCAAAACATCCTCTTGGTGACCCTTACTTTTTTCCTATAGGATTCTTATATTTTTAACATCAAACTGACACTCAAAAAAATGTTATAAATTATGCTTAATATTAGTTTTTAGCCTTGGTTGGCTTTAAATTTATCAAAATTTGAAGTTAAAACATAATTTTATAAGGTTTAAATCGTTTTAGGAGGATACATAAATAGGTCAGAGTATTCATAAAATTTTGTCAGTGTTCCCTTAATATTGGACTTACTGGTGGCCATGCCTGTAATACCAGGACTCAGGAGGTGAAGGCAGGAGGATCATGATTTCAAAACCAGCCTGGGCTACAGAGAGAAACACAGCCTCAATGCCCCACCTCAACCTCCCCAAAGGACTTAGTGATTGAGGCCATGAGTAAAGCAAGTAGATGACTATACTCCTGAGCAGGTCTAGGTCTCTGCTGGCATTGCTGGGCCTCCTGGAGTTTCCAGATTGCATGCTTACTGTCCTGGGTTTGATGCCTTGCCCAGGCTGTGTACATGGACACCGAATGAACAGTGGAGAACTAGCCTCTGAAGACTGGTAAGTGGCCCTGGCAGGAGGAAATGGACTTCAGTCCCAGCCCACTTCACAGGGGCGAGGCTAGTTCTTCCTGTGTTGGCCTTGCTGCTCAGGAAGACTAACGTGCTTTAGAGAAGTCTGTGCTGTTTGTTTGGAAGAAAGAACTTGAATTGTTTTTTCATTTTATAATTGGGTCAGGGTTGGAGAGGGAGCAATGAATCATGTTTACATCTTTAATAAGTAAAAGATTTACGGTATTGAACTTTAAGTGTAATATAGTCCTTAGAAAAACAAAACTTTAATAAAAATGGAAGCAAATTTGCATTTAACTTTTTAAAACATGGATGAGGAATAGAGTCAAGTACTCTATTTGGGGAAGATGAGGTGGTTATTGTGAAATAAAATTCAGTTTTTACTTACATGTTAAGAGTATCCTGCCTACAGACTGGGACAGTTCATAGGTAAAGCTACAGGAAATAGCCCCCAAATAGTGAATCTGGAAAGAAGGCAAACTAAGCCAGTCCCTGGGACAGTGTGTGCCCCTGCTGCTGGTCAGGGCTTCATTCTGTGACCATCCTGGTTTATTCAGGTGGCACATTTTTAATGTGGAGACAGTGACTGCAGTCACTAAGTGTGATTCTTCCTCAAGGTAAGTATGAGTGAGCACCTGCCTCCCAGGGACCTGCCTTTCCAATATGCACTTGGAGTTGTTTGGCCTATGACGTGGAGCCAAACACTTTGTGAAACTGATGGAAGTTCTGTGACCTAATTGTTGAACTGAACTGTTTATGAGAATTTTCTAATCATCTTTTTAAAGTTTTAACCACTTCATATAAGTACCTGAAACTATATACAATAAATTCAAGTGTTTTATTAAGTCTAGTATTTGCTCAGCATGCTAAAGATATGGCTATATACATCCCTCATGTATTACCTTGTTTACATTACTTTTTGATATGGTCATAGAATATAGCTAGTTCTAGACTATGGGGAATCCACTGCATGTACTAGTCTTCACAGTCTCTCCTGTGGATTTTTTAGAAACTATTATTTTTACTTTATGTGTATGAGTGTATTACCTGCATGTATGTAAATGCCATGTTGTACAATGCCAGAAGAGATCAGAAGAAAGCATTGGATTCCCCTGGAATTGGAGTTATGGACAGTTGTTAGCTGCCATGTGGGTGGTGGGAATCAAATTTGGGTCCTCTGCAAGAGCAGCCAGTGCTCTTAACTGCTGAGCCATCTCTCCACCACCCCCCCTTTTTAAATTATGTATATGAGGGTTTTTTCCTGCATATGTGCAAGTGCACCAGCGTTTGCCCTCAGAGGCCAGAAGAGGGTTACAAATGATTGTTAGCCATCACATGGGTGCTGGGAACTGAACCCAGGTCTTCTGCAAGAGCAGCCAGTGCTCTTAACAACTGAGCCATCTCTCCAGTCCCCACCACCCCCATTTTTTCTTTTAACACAGGGTCTCATGTAGCCCAAACTGGCCTTGAACTCTTGATTTTCCTGTGTCCACCTTTCAAGTGCTGGGATTATAGGCATGTACCATCATGTTCAACATAATGGATTTTTTTTTAATGGAGTTTGTTGAGGTTAACTTTAATGGCTTGGTAGTCCCAGCTATCAGGAGGCAGAGGCAGGTGGACCTCTGTGAGTTCAAGGCCAACTTGGTCTGTAGAACAGGTTCCAGGCCAGCTGAGGCTACAGGGAGACCCTGTCTCAAAAAGACCAAAAGAAAAAAAATGTTCAGAATAGGGGATTGAGGAGATGGCTCATTCAGTAAAGTGTTTGCTGCACAAACATAAGGATCTGAATTTGGATTGCACCTGCATAAAGTCAGGTGTGACACCACACATCTATAGCCCCTGTGTTGGGGAGGCAGAGACAGGAGGCTCCCTGGGGCTTGCTGGTCTAGCTAATTGATGAGTTCCAGGTTCAGTGAGAGAATTTCAAAAAATAAGGTGAGTGCTGGATGGAGATGGTTTAGAGATTAAGAGTACTTGCTGTTCTTGCAAAGCACCTGGGTTCAGTTCCTAGCACCCACATTGGGCAGTTCACAACCACCTATAACTTTAGTTCCAGGGGATTCTATGCCCTTTTCTGGTCTCTGGGGGCACCTGCATGCAAGTGGTGCATGTATGTACACTCAGGCCTATACACAACTTTTTAAGGTGGAGAGCAGTGGTCTCCACATACTTGTATACGCACAGGAACATATACACATGCATACACAACACACACAAATACTCAGAAAATGCCAGGTGTGGCTCACATCTGTCATCCCTGTACTTGGGGGCTATGTTGGGAGGACTGCCACAAATTCAAGGCCAGCTTGAGATACAAAGGAAGACCCTGTCTCAAAAAATAAAAGGGGCTGGAGCAATGGCTCAGTGGTTTAAGAGCACTTGCTGTTCTTATAGAGGACTCAGATTCAGTTCCCATCACCCACATGGTGGCTAACAACTGTAACTCAGTTCCAGGGAATCCAGTGCCTTATTCTAGCCCTGTGGGCATTGCATGCACATAGTACACTTACATACATGCAAGCAAAACACTCATACACATAAAATACATATAAAATTTCAAAATAAATGTTTAGAATAAATTGAACATCTAAATATTTTAGCATGTGATCTGGGGCCAGCATGGCTCAGTGGCTTCCTGCCAAACCTAATGTCCTGAGTTCCATACCTAGGACCCACATGGTGGAAGGAGGGAACTGAGTAATTGAAAGTTGTCCTCTGACTTCCATACATGCCATGACATGCCTCACAACCTCAATAAATGAATACATAAATGGAAAATGTACAATCTGGTAATCTCTAGATAACCAACAATATTTTCATTTTATAGGTATAGAAATGTTTTCTTTAAAAAGCAAAAGCCTTAAGCTGGGGGTGGTGGCACACCTTTAAACCCAGCAGAAGCAAGCAGATCTCTGAGTTCAAGGCCAGCCTGTCTTACATAGCAAGTTCAGGCCAGTTGGGGCTACAAGGGGTCTCACCTTCCCAACATTGCCTTATTTGAAAATATTCAAATCACAATATCCCAACATCCCGTCATCCCACCTTAGGTCCCTCCTAATGACATTTCAGGAGTGCTTCAGGTTGAAGATGGCAGAGTCCCCATTTGCTCACAACACAGTGGTGTTCGTGCGTGCTTACAGTAAAAGTTTGATGTGTTTGGCTAAGGATACACCCATGTAGGTGAGGTACACAAAGAACATGCCTTAGCACAGCTGCCCACCTTGTCCCAGAGCCTGCAACAGCTGTACCACTCCTGACAAAGTCTGCCCAGGGGGGAAGGTCTGGCTGACCTTGGAGGCATCCATTACAGCTCTCCTGTTCTTCCATGCATGGATCAGTGCCACTATAAGCAAGAACTTCATCTATGTTTCCAATGTTTCCAGTTGAGGAATTATTTACACACTGTACTTCCCTGGTCCTCTACACTCAGTGAGGCCACTGTTCCACCTCAGGGATAATAGGACCTGCCTCCAACTTTCCTATACTACAGAGAACTGTTTCCTTGATCTGTATTTGATGATTTTTAAAATTTTTATGAGTTATGCCTGCATGTATGTATGTGTACCTGTGTCATGCAGTGCCCATGGAGAACAGAAGATGATGTCAAATCCCCTGGAACTGGAGTTATGGACGATTGTTAGCTGCCATGGGGGTGCTGGGATTCAAACCCAGGTCTTCTTCAAGAACAGCCAATGCTCTTAACTGCTGAGCCATCTCTACAGCCCCTGTGAATTGATTTTTTATGCCTTTATGAACTTATCCCTACTTAAATTGATCCAGGATTTATTTTATTTATATTTATTGTCATTTTCATTCTGACATGTAAACAGTGCACCTTGACCACATGGACCCCCAACTCCTCCTGCTCCCTCCATGCACCCCCAACTCCTCCATGTCTTTTTGTTTGTTTTTGGTTAATAAACCCCTGGGAGCAACGGCCATGTCATGTCCAGAAGACAGCATTTCACTGCACTCCTCCCCATCCTCCAGCTCTTACATTCTTTTCATTCTTCTTCCATGATGTTTCCTGAACCTTGGAAAGGGGGTGGTATTTGATATAAATGTCCCATTTAGAGATGAGCACTAAATAGTTGCTTATTCTCAGCACTTTGATCAGTTATGAGTCTCTGCATTAAATACTGCCCACTGCAGAGAGAAGCCTTTCTGGCCAATGTTGAAAGCAGCACTAATCTATGCCTATAAATATTTAGAAGGTAGTATATGTCATTTATCAAAACAACAGTAGTAGGTTTCTAGGGCCTGTGATCTCCAGATTTACAGTACCAAACCTGAATTTCTCCTGTGGCACATGCCTGAGATCCATCCAAAAGCAGTTGGTTACCTCCATAATTTTCATACTACTATTGCAGCTTCGGGAACCTCTTATCTGATAGATAGGTACTGTAAAATGTAGGGCTGGCTGCAAGGATAGCATCGATATCTTTTCTATGAAAGCTAGCTTTTGGAGAGGAAGTTTTCAGGTCAGTTGCAGCTTGATTTCTCTGTCCTGCAACCAAAGTATGTCTTCAGCAATTGCAATTTTCTCTCCAAATCTAGTGGGTGACCAAGAGCAGGGATGATGGCCTGTGTTGTTGGGGGGGCGGCTTCCCTGACCAATAACTTGTAGGGAGGTGTCCCACACCTGGTACTGAGATTTTCATCTAATAACCCATGTCTTCTGGGGGAATCATTGTCCACCCATGCACCATATCTGTGTTCAAGTCCATTTTTTAAATTTTTAAGGAATATTTTCCATGTAAGTGTACTCTATGTATGCAATGCTCACAGAGGCCAGAAGAGTTAGAACTGGAGTTGCAGATGGTTGTTAGCCACCATGTGGGTGCTGGGAACCAAATCTGAGTCCTCTGCAAGAGCAGCCAGTGCTCTTAACCCCTGAGCCACCTCTCCAGCTCCCCCCACCCTTCTTTAGACAGGGCCTCACTGTGTAGCCCTGGCTGGCCTGGAACTTGCTATTTAGACCAGGTTGGCCTCAAACTCAGAGATCCATCTGCCTCTGCTTCCCAAGTGCTGAGATTAAAGCCATGTGTTACCACACCTGCATTTTTAAATTTTTTTTTGTGTGTGTATGAATGTACTAAACTGCATGTGTGTAAGTGCACCTGTGTTATACAATGTCCATGGAGGTCAGAAGTGGGTATCAGATCATTATATCCCCTGGAACGGTTGTTAACTGTCATGTGGGTCCTGGGAATCAAACCCCTGGACTGTTTTTTTAATTCTATATATACATATATGTGTATATATATATATTTTAATTTTATGTGTATGAGTGTATTGCCTGCATGTATGTGAGTGCACCCATGTCATGCAATGCCACGGAGGTCAGAAGAGGGCTTCATTGTCCCCTGGAACTGGAGTTAAGGATGGTTCATAGCCACCATGTGGGTGCTGGGAATCGAACCCAGGTCCTCTGCAAGAGCAGTCAGTGCTCTTAACCACTGAGCCATCTTTCCAGCCCCTTAATTATATTTTTAAATAACCTTACAACGTAGTGGCCTTCCATAAAGCTTTTACATGCATCCTTAGTTTTTGTTAGCCCCTTCTGTCCCTTTATCCTTCCCCACCCCATCCCCGCTTAAACCTCTACCAGTATTCCCCCCACCATCTTCATACCATCAGTGCTTTATTCCTTCTTCCCTTAAGACCTCCTCCCTTCACCCTCTCATGGGCCCTTCCTAGTTTCCTGGGCTCTATAGACATTCCACATTAGACACCCAAATCTAAAACTTTAAAACTAGGGTCCGCATATGAAATTAATGCAGATGTGATGGCTTTTCCTGTTCTCCAAATGCCATGGTACTGACTTCCCAAAGAAAAAATTCCCAGATAGGAAGATTTTTTTCTTTATGACCATCTATGCTTAATCATGCCTGATGTGGAACTATCACCAGCAGCCTGTGGAATGCTGACAGCTCATTTACTGCCTTCAGTAAAAAGTTGGCAGGGCTCGGAGATGGTTCATGTAAGGCCTTGGCTTGAATCCCCAGAACTACCATAAACAAAGTTGTCAGCTAACTAATATGGATATAGATTGCTCTACTGTTACAGCATAAGGTCCAGACTGTAATGTGTAAATACTCTTCAGTCTCTGGCCTTAACTTTAGAAGGACTGAACAATGAGATGAACTCCAATTCTAAAGCTTTTTATTATGATCAAAATAGTGATTAAAAGAATGTTACATTTTAAATTCAACCTGAATCTCGAACTCTACCACTAAGCTGCATGCCCAGTCCTTATGACTTGAATCTTTGTCTTTTTCGTTGTTTTGGTGTTTTTTTTTGTTTTTTTTTTTTTGAGATCTCAAGTATCCCAGGCTGCTGGCCTCAAAGTTGTGATCTTCCTTCCTCTACCTCTGGGGCAATGGCATATGCTGAGATTACAGGTGCATGCCACCACTTCTCATTTACGGGTGCTGGAGACTGAAGCCAGGGCCTCATCCCCAGCCCTCAACTTGAAATTTGTTATATTTATTCATTTAGGTGTATTCATATGCCTTGGTGTGAGAGTGTGTGTGTGTTTGTGTGTGTGTATGTGTATGTGTGCACGCACGTATGCGTACATGGAGGTCAGATGGAGTCAGTTTTCTCCATGTTGGTCCCTGAAACCAAGTTCGGTAGCAACCCCCCCACCAACTTGAATCAATAGAAGCTAAATGAATCAGATTATGTATACAGTTCTATGATGATTTAGTTTATATTTGCTACTAAGTAAATATAACTACAGTTTAAAAAATTTTTTTTCTGGGTATCAGTATTTTTCTTGCATGTGTAAATGTGCACCATGTACATGCAATGCCTGCAGAGGCCAGGAGAATTGGAGCTCCTGAAACTGCAGTTACAGTTGTTAGCTGCCTTTTGGGTGCTGCAAATGGAACTTGGGTCCTCTGCAAGAACAAGAAATGCTTTTAATCACTGAGTCATTTCTCCAGTCTCCCAACATCTTTGCCTTCTTGCAGTAGATTGAACAAAGGAGTAAAGAGGGAGACTATGTATGTCAGTGTTAACTGTTGGGATTAAAGTATGCTTCTGGTGAGGAGAATGAAGAGGCAAGTCTTCCATGGGAGGCAGTCCTTGGCTGAGGCACCTCAGGGGCTTCTCACATCTCCTCTCAACCTCAGAATCCAACATCCACAGTGTGAGCCACAGCCAGTTTTCACGATGGGGGTTCACACAGTTCTACTTGTACTTCATCCTTTCACAGCCATATTGGTGATATCACTACTTCCCCAAAATGCTACAGGGTGATGGCCAAGCCATTAGTATCTGGGGTTTGGGGACCCTCCAGATGCAAACAGTAACAGTTGACAGAAGACACCAAAGCATCCAGGCTGCTGCTGAGAACAAAGAGAAGCTCAAGTTCAGAGTGGAACAGACCACACCTCCACTGTGAGGTGCCACATGGAGGGCAACATGAGACAGCTGGGCTCCAGACTCCAGGAAGGAGCCCCTGTGTCTGCAGGAATAAGGCCCAAGATTTGAGAGAGAGTGAAGGTTTAACACTTAGCTTTTGCAAGAAATGGTTTGATGGTGACTATTGACACAGAAACAGCTCTCACCTCAAAGGGAATAAGAGAAATTTTATTCTAGATTCAAGTATGGCTGACCATGGCCAGGGAACAGATTTAGAATTCGATGCTCTCAAATGCCATGCTAACAACAGTCTTACGAAGTTCTCGTAACAGAGCAAAGAAAGTTATAAATCAAGGCACTTTTCAAATACCTAGGTGGAAACACCAGGTAGGCGGGCCACACAGCAAAGTGAGGAAATGTCTTCAATATGCCTCAGGTGTTATCTGGTGACATTTTTAGCCTTCGTTTGTGGAAGCTAAGGGATCTGTTTGTACATTCCAAAGGAAAGATTTTACCTGGTAGTTTCAAGGATATTGGGTCAAACACAATAAATGCTATAAAGGACTATTTTAGTTACTTAAGCTATCACAAGATAATTTGGCTCCAGACCTGTAACATGCCAGTCATCACAAATTCTAGTCAATCAGCCTTGTAGGATATTTAGCATAGGTAGGTGGGCCTCTTTTTTTTTTCTGGGAACTTTAGTTCACACTGTTCTGAGTCTTTTTCTTACCAGTGTGTGCCCTTTCAGTTTACCCACTGAGCATCTCACTGACCCTGTTTCCCTCTCTAGAAATGCAAACTTTGTATGCAGATGTCTTTAATTCTTACCGCTTTCTCTCTAACTCGTTACTCCTTTTTCTTTCTTTGCTTTTTTTCCCCCTCTTCCAGGCAGGCCTCAAACTTGGAGTGATCCTCCTATCATAGCCTCCTGAGTGCTGGCCCTGGGAGCCACTATGCCCAGCTCCTTTTTTTGCTTTTAATTCTTTTTCTCATTTTTTACCTCTATGAGTTTGTTGTGTATGTGTGGTGCTGGGACTTGAACCCAGGACCTCTACCCCTGAACCATCTCTCCTCATCCTTCCACTATGGTGTTTTCAATAGTAGCTATTCTTGCTTTTCATTTTTGACATATTTTCCATAGTTTTTACTCTTCTGTGGCATATCTTTCCTGAACCCTGAGCTGTCTCTCAAAATCTTCAGTCTAGTAATGGAAACATTACAACCATCTTGAATACCAATCTTCATAGTTTTGGTTGCTAAGAGCAACAGTAGGTGAAAGATGAGTTCTGGTTTTTATCAGCCTTCTAAATATTGCAGGAGTGCATCTGATTAGTAGAACCAAATTTTGTTAAGTTTTTTTTGTCAGCCTGTGAGATGGCTCAGCAGATAAAGGCACTTGCTGCCAATTCTGATAACCTGAGTTCAAACCCTGGGACCCACATAGTGGAAGGAGAAAACTTACTTCTGAAAGTACCCTCTGACCTCCACATCTACACCAAGACTTACATGCACCCACATATGCATGCATATATATATGTAATAAAAATATTTTAGGACTTTTTGTGCGTATGTGTTTCTGCAAAAGTTTATGTCAGATGCTTGCTGAGGCCAGCAGAGGATGTCAGATCCCCTTGAACTAGAGTTATCGACTGTTGGGAGCACCCAAAGTGGGTGCTGGGAAATAACCTCAGTCCCCTCCAAGAGCAATAAGCACATTTAACTGCTGAGTCATCTCTCCAGCCCCATATTAAAAAAAAAAATTTAATCCTAAGTGTGGGGGAGATGGCCCAATTGGTAAAGTATTTGTGCACAAGCCTGAGGACCTGAGTTTGGATCCTCAGCACCCATGTAAAAAGCAAAGCTCAGCATAGTGAGCCCAGAATCCCAGTGCTGGGGAGGTAGAGGCAGGAGGATCCCTAGGGTTCACTGACCAGCCAATTGAGCAAAATCAGTGAGCTCCAGAAAATAAAGTGAAAAGCAGTTGATGAAGACCTGAAGTTGACCTCTCATGCGCACCTCCAAGACTCAAAACCCTAACTGCAAGGGAGGCTCACAAATGCTGCTTCCTCAGACAGACAAAAGGATGGAGGAATGGAAGCCAGGTGATCTGACTCAGGACCTGCCACCGTCTTCTATGTTGCAGATGTTTTTTCTTGGTTGGAAGTTTTGAATGATTCTGTCTGTGCATTTCTTGGTAGGTTGTGTGTGTGTGTGTTTGAGACAGAGTGTTACTATGTAGCCCAGGCTGGACTTAAAATCCTAGCAATTCTTTTGTCTCAGCCTCTCAGCCTCCCAAGGGCTAGGATTACAGCAGGCATGCATCACTGTGCTCAGCCAAAAATATAACCTTTCCTCTGGAAAATACTGAATACAAATAATAGAAACAATTCGTAGCTTCTCCTTCCTCTGGCCTGTTCCCTTCTATCCCTCCAGAGGCAGTCTGAAGGAATAAAGTTTGGCACATATCCATTCAGACTCTTTCCTGCTATTAACACACATTTAAGATCAGCTATGTCCCATCAAAACTGGGAGCCAAGTGTAGGGTATTCTAGTTTGTTTCTCCATTGCTGTGACAAAACACTCTGACCAGTACCAACTTGGGGAGGAAAGGGTTTATTCAGCTTACATCTCCCAGGTCACAGTTCATCAGGGAGCCCAGGTAGGAACTCAGGGCAAAAACCTGGAGGCAGGTGCTGGAGCACAGGCCCTAGAGGATCACTGACTTGCTCCCCTGGCCCCTGCTCAGCCTGCTTTCTTATCCAACACAGGCCCACCTGCCCAGGGGTGGCACTACCCACAGTGGGCTGGGTCCTTCCATATCATTCAACAATCAAGAAGATGCTCCACAGACATGGCCACAGGCGGGTCCTGTGGAGGCAGTCCCCCAATTGAGGCTCCCTCAACCCAGGTGTGTCAAGTTGACACTAAAGCTATCCAGCACATAGGGGTTCATGCCTGTAATTAGGAGTTCAAGCCTCAGCTACAGAACAGGCTCAGCTACATAACAAGTTTGAGGCCAGCCTAGGCTATGTGAAACCCTGTCTCAAAAAGCTGAAAAAAAAAATGAAGGAAAAAACGAAAGACCTCATAAGGCCCCACCTCAAAACAGACACGATTGGCAATTGATGACTTCTGGGAGAGGGAGAGAAATTTTTCTTTGGGATGTGACCACTGATAGGTTGTCCATACTCCAGTGGGTGGCCCCACACTGATGCACACATGGATAGCAGTAATCAGACTCAGTGCGTTACTTTAAAAGGAGACAACTTGAAGTTGGAAGGGGACATGTGGAAGGAGATTGCAGAAGAGAGTGAGATGGATATGCTCAAAATATATTGCACATGTGAAATTCTCAAAGAGTAAGTTTAAATTATAAACATTGGGCTTGCTCTACACAGAGTCTGGCATCTTGTTGCTTATTGCCTACAATTTGGCATAGCTTTCCCAATCAGTAAACTTAGATATATCTTGTAAGGGGTTTTTGTTCATTTGTTTTGGTTTTTTTGGCTTTGTGAGGCAGGGTCTCATTCTATAACTCAGGCTGACATTGAACAGCAGTCCTCCTACCACAGTCTCTCAAATGCTGGGATTACAGGTATGAGCCTTTACCCTTGGCTTCATGGATGTGGTTCATCATGCTTTCACAGTGCTCAAAGGGATGAAACATTGCTTATTGATTTATTATTTATTTATTTATTTTTGGTCTTTTGGGGACAGGGTCTTCCTGTAGCCCAGCTGTCCTGGAACTCACTAGACCAGGCTGGCCTTGAACTCACAGAGATCCACCTGCCTCTGCCTCCCAAGTGCTAGGATTAAAGGTGTGTACCACCAAGCCCCAGCGCATTGCTTATTTAATCATTTCCCTACAAATGGGGTACTTATATTCTTTTCACTACAATTATTCATGCATATTTTATTGTGGTTCCTTCATTTTTACATTTTATTCTTTAGTTATTGTTTTTGTTTTGTGATTGTGGTTTTGTTTATTTTTATTTTATGCGTATAAGTATTTTGCGTGTATGTATGTATGATGTCAGTGCACCTATGTGTGCAGTGTCTGCAGAGGTCAGAAGAGAACTGGAGTTAACTGGTTGTTAGCTGCCGTTGGGGTTCTGGGAGCTGAACCTGGGTCCTCTGCAAGAGCAGTCAGTGCTTTTAACCACTGAGCCATCCATCCAGCCCCTTTTTGTTTTTTTTTTGTTGCTTTCCTTTGAGACAGGGTCTCACTGTGTAGCTTTAGCTGGTCTGGAGCTTGCTAGTGGTCTCAAATTCACAGTCATCCACCTGCCTCTGCCTCCACCTCCCCTGCCTCCCAAGTACTGGGATTAAAGGCTTGAACTACAAAGCCCAGCATTACATTTTATTCTTTAACAGCAGGGATTCATTGTGCTTGAACAGAAAGATTCTAATTTCATTTTATCCAAGTAGTTCATCTCTAGTGCCAAACTGGTAAGCAGAGGTTTTCTTGGCATATCCCTGGAGAAGAAAGCAAAATGCCTAGTGTCCAAAGAATTCATGAACAAAACTCCAAAACGCACAGGTTCCCACACACTGTTCCATTCTCTCACAAACTCTGATCTTTCTGGTACTTCCTACAAAGTGAAGGAAAAAAAGCCACTTATTTCCTCTATTAGACAAAGATACTCATTTTTAAGTAAAACTATCCATTTTCTTTTAGAAGATAGGATATTTTTTCTTTTCCTTTTCTTGCTATTATAGACAAATTTTACTGTGAAAATGAAATATTTATATTTTTGGCTATACTGTTTCCAACATGTGAAGAAATGAACTATACTTTGGAAAAGACAATAGAACCATGGTCACCAGGACTGTTGTAATATCACAAGCCACTACAGCTCATACCCCATACAGTGTTAGATGATGGGAAGGAGGATGTTTTTCATTAGCTCATCTGTAGAGTATTGCATTCTTTCTTAAGTAGATATTTCTAATTGATCAGAAGCTAGAGGTAAGACATTGTCCTTGCAATAACAAGAGACATTGGGAAACATCACTAGTCTATGCCAAGAGGACAATATTTCTCACTTCAGCAAGCTGTGATCTCAATGAAGAATTTGAGTAGTTTTCTCTAGAAGTGAAATCTAGCAAACACACTGCCCAGTGTTGTGTAGTCCAGTCATTATAGCCTACTTTTATCATCTCTTTATCCTTCGATACATGTATAATGGACATTTTTCTTTACAACAGTGCATATATATCAATATTATTTTAATGACCTCAGTTTCCCATTTTATAGACTAGCATAGTTTATTTATCCAATTCCCTGCTGATGAGTGTTTAAGTTGTTCCTAATTTTTACCAATATAAACAACACTATTAGAATCAGTCTTACACATGTGTGATTTTGAAATTACTTTGATTACTTCCTTAGGCTAATTAAAAGTGATATTACTGTACCAAAATTATATTTAAATGTGAAGACAGGTATAGCTGTGCACACCTGTAATCCCAAGACTTGGGAGGTAAAAGCAGAAGGGTCAGGAATTCAAGGCCATCCTTGGCTACATACTGAGCTTGAGGCTAGCCTAGCTGCATGCAACCCTGTCTCAAAGCACAAAACCAAAGTCTTCAGTCTCCACCCCTCATCCTGCTCCCTACCTTACATTCCTGCCCCCACACCACCCTGTCCTCCTGCTTCCAGCTGAAATGGCCCTTCCTGATTTTAGAAATGCAATCATAGAAGCAGCTAACAGAATTCGGGTCTGGACTATTCGAGTTGAGGTGAGAGGTGGGGAGGAGCGGCTATTTCTCATCCCATCACTGGCAAAGATCCTCATCTGAACAACAGGGTATGACACTCTGTCTTAAAGAACAGCTAAATTTCTTTTTTAAATTGTTTTATTTATTTATGTATATATTTTATGTTTTTAAAACAAGCTCTGCCAAGTTTTTATTAAAGAAAAACTTTCCAGGTTTACTTTTCACCAGTCTGCTCTGGCGTGCTTTTACAAAATTATATCGGCCCCTTTAATCTTTGGTTATGCTTTCCTTTTGGCTGTTTAAGGCCATACAGTTGGCCCAGATAAACCAATTTATTTTTACTCTTAAGGCCGTTTGAGGATCTATTTCTCAGGGGTCACATGGCCTTGGGAGGAGCCCTTGGCTCCTTCTTTTACCAGTTCTGCCTACATGAAGATAAGTCAAAGGTTCTACTCGACCATGGTTGGCTTTGCTTGGAAGCATGGAGGAAATGTTTCCTCTGTGTTGACCCTCCTCTTTGTAGACTGGACACTAGTTCAGGTCCATCTGGTGGGGTCTCCTCAGCCTCCTTGATCAAGAGGACAGGTGACCCACCATAATTACAGGACATTTTGAGAGATGCTCATAGTCCCCTGGAACTAGTCGATCTACCAGGGCAAGGAGCAAAAACTGTCCTTTATGTCCCTCTGACCAAATTAGTTTAGGCCTCAAAGTATGTCTATTAAACATCCAAGAAGGTTAGTTCCACCAGTCTGGTACTTTTAATTACTGTGTGCCATGAAGATAAATCTTGGGCAAAGACCAATTGTTCTCAGATAAACCTTGCCTAGACATATATATCTTGATCTGCTATGTGTAATTTGTCAGTAGGTTGTAGGAGTAATATGGTTCCCTCTGGTTTTCAAAACTAGCTAGGCATTATTTAATCTCTCACATTATCTAACCCCTCCATCATGGTTTCCCCAGTTAAGGTACCCCCATTTTCCCCCTTTCTCCCTGAATACCCTTCTCCTATGGTCCTGCCTCTCTTGAGCTTTTATGTGTATGAGTGTACTGCCTGCGTGTGTGTAAGTGCACCTGTGTTAAGCAGTTCCTGTGGAGGTCGGAAGAAGGCACTGAATACTGTTTCACTAAAGTTTCCCCTTGCCACTCTGGCTCTCTGGGAGACTGGCCCTCAGTCACCGGATCTCCTGGTGCTGATGCTGGTTAACAAACCAAAATAAGACATTTTGCATAGTTTATATGACATTTGGGAGGGGTGACTTACGAAGAAACAGCTTCTCATAACCCCGTGCCATTCAAGCCCCACCTGTAGTCTCCATCAGCTTTCACCATTGGGGCCCCAGGCACAGCACCTCACCCCACGGTCTGAGTGCTTCATTGCTAGCCACCATGTGGATGCTGGGAATCAAACCTGGGTCCTCTGCAAGAGCAGCCAGGTCTTTTAACCACTGAGCCATCTCCAGTCTTAAAGGACGTTGTAAGGATTGATTGGGATAATACCTGGGCAACACTGAACACAGTGCCCAGTGTAAAATAACAGTTATTGTCTTTATTGTATCATAATGGTGGTGGTGGGACATGCAAAATTAAATAGCATCATAGTTACAAAGTGTACAACAGGACCGGTGAGACCGCTCAGTAAGTAAAAGTACAGTAGGTAAAAGTGCTTGCCACAAAGCCCAACAACCTCAGTTTGATCTCTGGAACCCATGGAGGAAGTTAACCAGTTTTCGAGGTTTGTCCTTTGACCTCCACACACGCCTTGGCATGCATGTAGGTACACACACACACACACACCTGAGTGTGGGAGGCACTTTTGGTTAGGATGACAAGTATACGAGGCCTTATCGAACACCTCTGGAGCACACAGTTTTTAGACTGTTGCTCATCTCCGTGGTGGCTGGTGCCTCTTTGCTTGTCATCACTCAGTGCCCCTGGGAGACGCTGCACTCCACGGCAGCCAGCCCTTTCACTTTCCTGTCCTCGGTGTCTCTCTCCATCTTCCCTCTGTGTTGTTGCTTTGAGGTTTGCTTCTCTCCTCTCCTCTTGCAATCTGACTTTTGTGTACTTCTCCGCCGCCAGAAACCCAAACTGATTAAGTCCACTTTAAGTTAATCAGTGGCAGACAGATTCTTTGGTACATTTTCTTTTTTAGCTGGGAAAGCAGGGTTTCAGGCTTTTAACAGCAGTGATTTTAGTCAGCTCAGGCTACCATAAACCAGTGCAGTGTGTTTCATCCTCCAGGAAGCATCCCCTGCTTTGGCTATGGTTCTCCTGTGGCCAAGGGGAGGATGCCCCTGCTGTCCAGATGGTTCAGTCACTCCCTCTCTCTCTTTTTTTTGGTCTTTTTGAGACAGGGTCTCCCTGTAGGCCCAGCTGTCCTGGAATTCACTGTGTATACTAGGTTGGCCTTGAACTCACAGAGATCCGCCTGCCTCTGCCTCCTGAGTGCTTCACTGTGTACACTAGGTTGGCCTTGAACTCACAGAGATCCGCCTGCCTCTGTCTCCTGAGTGCTGGGATTAAATGTGTGCGCCACAATGGCTCAGTCACTCTCTTTAAACAAAGTCACTTCTGGGTCTGGAGCACTAGGTTGGCCTTGAACTCACAGAGATCCGCCTGCCTCTGTCTCCTGAGTGCTGGGATTAAATGTGTGCGCCACAATGGCTCAGTCACTCTCTTTAAACAAAGTCACTTCTGGGTCTGGAGAGATGGCTCAGCGGTTAAGAACACTGGTTGTTCTTGCAGAAGATCCAGGTTCAAATCCCAGAACCCACATGGCAGCTAACCACTGTCTGTAACTCCAGTCCCAGGGGATCCCACAGC
>NW_008342423.1:1976382-1981805 GCF_000622305.1 Nannospalax galili
TTCTAGTATGCTGAGCTGCAGTGCTGCCCTTTGCCCAAGCTACAGAAGGGTCCGGGGAGAATGTAAACACTGGACCTCCAAACAGACTGAACGTACAGTTCAAGAGTCGTTGTTAAGTCACTCAGCTGATGCCTGACCAGGCCAGCTCTTGTCAATGCCATGTACTTCAAAGGAAGATGGAACTAACATTTTGATAAAAGAAGAAAATACCTTTTTTGTTTTCCTTTAAGACAGAGTCTCCCTATGTAGTCCTGACTGGCCTGAAACTCACTATGCAGACCAGGCTACCCTCGAACTCAGAGGTTTGCCTGCCTCTGCCTTCTGAGTGCTGGTATTAAAGATGTGAGCCAGCATGCCAGCAGTGGTCCTGCTCTGGGACACAAGCGGAGCCCAGCATTCTAGAAAACAATCTTACTTCTGAGACGTTAACAGTCTGGTCATGCCATACTTTCCAAAGAGTACTTTGTAATTTGAAGCACTCCAAGATTTAAACCGCAAGAGGGTTATAACATAGAGTCTGTGCTTTAATCATTTGATGGTGGATGCCTTCTAAGAGGGTAAAGTGGCTTGTCAGCAGTGTCACCCAAGAAGAGATCTTTGTCTAGGTCTGTGCTTAACTGCTGTGGAGGTGAACAAGGGAGACACAGAGTCCCTTGGACCATCCTGGTGGCAGAATGTTGCTAGGTTCTGGTCCCATGCTCTGTGCTACCCACCCCTTCTTCCTCTTCATTAGGTACCACACAGCCAACAGTCTGTTTTGCTGCATATTCTTGTCTGAATAAAGGGTGTGATTACTGTATGGGGGAGCATTTCCCTCTAGAAATTATTGCTCTTACAGTTTTTCTGGTGATTGGACATTAATACACATATTAACTCTGTTTCTCTTGATATTCACGACTCACCAGGTATGGGCCCAACTCGTAGCCCTGTGACACCTGTTTTCAAGATATCTTTTTTTTTTTTTTTGGTCTTTTTGAGATAGGGTCTCCCTGTAGCCCCAGCTGGCCTGGATTCACTATGGAGACCAGGCTGGCCTCGAACTCACAGAGATCCACCTGCCTCTGCCTCCTGAGTGCTGGGATTAAAGGCATGTGCCACCACACCCGGCTTCAAGATATCTTTTATGAACACTAATTGGCCTTTAAACTTATCTTCTGGTCTCCTTGAAGGGATCCTGTCCTTCTTTGAGTTCTTGTATTTCTCTACCATCTATACCAACAGTCAAATTCCATTAAGTCCTTAAAGTTCAGCTCAAAGGTCATTGCTCTAGTTGGCTTTCTATTGCTGTGATACAACACTGACCAAAACCAACTTGGGGAGGAAAGGGTTTATTTCAGCTTATAGCACAGTCCAGCCAGTGAAGGAACTCAAGCAGGAATCTGGGGGTAGGAACTGAAGCACAGATCTTGGAGGCGTCCTGCTTGCTGGTTTGCTCCTCTGACCCATGTTCTGCCTGCATGCTTTTTCCTGTAGCCCTAGCTGGCCTGGAACACACTATGTTGACCAGGCTGACTTTGAACTCACAGAGATCCACCTGCTTCTGCCTCCCGACTACTGGGATTAAAGGTGTGTACCACCGCGCTCGGCCAGCCTATTTTATTATACAATCCAGGACTACCTACTTAGGGATAGCACTGCCCACAATTGGCTGGGCCCTCCCACATTGCTCAACAATCCAGAGAATGCCTCACAGACATGCCCTCATGCCTGTAGAAAAAAATTCCCCAATTAAGGTTCCTTCTTCCCAGATGTGTCAAGTTTGCAACTGAAGCTTTCCCACAGTCATTTTCAAGAAACTTTTCATTTTCTTCCCATACAGATGTATGTATTTAAACTTTCATTGCAACAACTTATGGGAGATGAGTCGTGGCCATGTTATCATCTAGGAGTCTTGCTTGGGTTTGATTTCTCCACCAAGTAAAGAATTAAAAGGCAAGGGTTGCAGAGAACTCAGTGGTTAAGAGCAGTGGCTGCTCTTGCAGAGGCCCTGGGTTCAATTCCCAGCAGCTGCGATGGCTAAGAACTGTCTGTAACTCCAGTTCCAATGGATCTGATGCCCTCTTCTGACCTCCATGGGCATTGCATGACATGGGTGCATTTACATGCATGCAGGCAATATACATCATACACATAAAATAAAAATAATAAAATATTTTTTAAGCAGAAGTAAAATGCAGAAAAAAAATCTCAGACACAGCAGACAGAAACCGCGATGGCTAAGAACTGTCTGTAACTCCAGTTCCAGTGGATCTGATGCCCTCTTCTGACCTCCATGGCCATTGCATGACATGGGTGCATTTACATGCATGCAGGCAATATACATCATACACATAAAATAAAAATAATAAAATATTTTTTAAGCAGAAGTAAAATGCAGAAAAAAAATCTCAGACACAGCAGACAGAAACAGGTAAACAGGCTTTATTGAAAAATGAATCACACCCAAACACACATATATACATGGAAAAAACTCTCCACAAGTGGAGGGGCACTCAGAAACTGAAAATACAAAGCCCCCAGGAGAGCTCGGGCCCTTTAAGTGTTTTGCTGGTATGGTGCATATCCCCCTCTCCTAATTTCAGATTGGTCAGATTAAACAAAGAAGAGAAAGCCCTTAGGTCATAGCTCCAAGTTGCCAGGTCCAGCCTTGGACTGAGATGAGTAAGTCATCAAAGAGGCCCTGCTGGAGAAAAAGCCTGCCAGGTCTTTGCCTCAGACCGAGAAGCAGCAGGAAGCGTGTCATCTTTATTACTTCTCGGTGGCCGAGCTTGCTGATTAAGGATTTAGTCCCTTACAGGTGTTTTGTGTTAACCTTTTGCATTCTTCCATAGTCCCCCAACTAGACCTTAAGGTCACCAGGGGTCAGGATTATATATTACACAACTGTGCACCATTTATAGTGCAGTAATAAGTTATTTTAGCATATAAAAGTGTCATAACTTTTGTTCATGGTTGGATAACAACTTTTTTTAGACTTTTTTTTTATTTGAATGAGTGTTTTGCCTGCATGGATATAAGTGCACCTGTGCATGCAATGGCCTCAGAGGTCAGAAGGAGGTGTTGGATAGCCTGGGATTGAGTTACGGGTGGTTGCTAGCCATTATGTTGGTGCTGGGAACTGAACCTGGGTTCTCTGCAAGAGCAGTCAGTGCTCTTAACCACTGAGCCATCTCTAGCACTGTTTAGACTTTTAAATGATATATGTATATGTGATATATGTAGGCATGCATGCTATGGCATGTGTGGAGGAGAGAGGACAACTTTATGGTGTCAGCTCTTTCCTTCCATCTTTGCATAGGTTCCCGGGATTGAACTCCAATTGCCACAGGCTGGTGCAGCAAACGTCTTGACCTACTGATCCATCTTGCTGGCCTCTTTTTATTGTGAGAATGTTTTTGAACAAAATCAGCCATTTTAAAGTAAGCATTTCAATGTGTAACCTAGTTTATTCCATTAAGCAGAGAAGCCCCACTCCTTCCTCCTGCCAGCCACTGTAGCCACCAAGCTGTCTCTGTGGATTTACTTACTCTGGATATTTCATATAAACTGAATCCTATGGGGCTGAGGAGATGGCTCAGTCATTAGAGTGCTTGTTCAGTAAGCATGACAACCTGAGGCCAGAACCCCCAGCACTCAAGGAAAAGGCTCCAGAACAAGTCTGTAACTCCAGCACTGGGGACCACAGATGAGGGATCCTAGGGACTCACTGACCATCCAGTCTACTCAGAAAGGTGAGTTCCAGGTGAGAGAGCCTGTCTCAAAATAAATAAATAATGTGGAGAGCCATAGAAGACTCTTAATGTCAACCTCTGGCCTCCACACACTCACACATGGATGTGTATACCCCCACACGTGCACACATGCACATGTGCATATACCACACACAATGAAAATAAGTAAAGAAATTGAATCATAACATGTCAAGAAGAAAGAAATAAGCAATGTATACTTGAAAGGTTATTTTCACTTAATACATTAACATAGTTCTAAGTCACCAGTCCTTAAAAAACTTATTTAAATGTTGGATGTTATTGACAATGCAAAACACAGCTCTCAATCTGAAAAGAATAAGAGTTTATTCTGAGACCTATATAAGTGATCATGTTCCAGGAACACAGATTCAGGCTGCCCCTAATGACATGGTCCACGGACGTGGTTATACGAACTTTTATGATCACAGGATAAAGACAGTCGTACATCATTGCATATACCAAATACAGTGGTGGGAACAGCACTTGAGGGAGTTACAGGAGAGTGGGGGTGTCATACTGACAGGGACAGAGACATTGCTCCATACTGCTACCCACAGCAGCCTGGACAGTTCCCCTAATTTTTTAAAAATTATTTATTTAATAACCACATACTTAGAAGAAGCATTTCATTACAACAGCATTGACATATTCGTAACAATTTCCTGAGCCTAAGATATATCTCTTTCAAAATTGACTGTAAATTTTTAGGTTCACAGTTGAATTAATACAGTTATACAATATTGAACTCTGTATAAAGCCCATAAGACATAAAATTGAATGAGGTTTTAACCTTTAAGAAACATCTGCATTTCATTTTAAAATATATTGTTTCATACAGAAAACAATATCATTTTTAATGCTACCAACACTTAGATGTTTGCATATGCATCTCTAATCTCTATGTACCTGAGTATTACTAGTCAGAGTCGGTTACTTTCTGAGATCCTTGGCACCTGAGCATGGATATAAGGTCATCAGGTAGATTTTAATGGTAGTATTTTTCACCTCTACTAATTAACATGAAGCAAATTTTTATGCTTCTTCCTCAAATATAACAAATTTTTTATTTGTTGATTTTTTGTGTTTTTCATACAGAACATCACAAACAATCTTATTCATCTACATACCCACATCCCAAATGACAGCCCCCATAAACTTTCCCCCCTCCATGGACCCGTATACTTTGTCATCCCTGTTATTGTCCACTGTGTTGTTGGTGCCCCCAGCCATTTCCCAGTGCTCGTCCATCCACTGAATCTTGTCAGCCTATCTAGAGTTCCTTGTTTTAGGGAGCTCAGATCTTCCTCATCTAGCAGCAATCAGTTGCCAGTATTCCTTTAGAAAATATTAGGGTCTGATGTTCATTGTCCCAATTCTATGCTGGGTTACTGTTTGGGAGTCCCTTGGGTCACCCTGGCCAACAACTCAAAGGAAGGTATCTCCTGTCGGGCATTGTTTTTTGTTATGTAGCCTTTAGTTATACACATGGACTCTTAAAAAATTACATTGATCACTTTAATCTTTGGTTATAGGTTTAAGACCATACAGTCTGCCCAGATAAGCCAATTTACTTTTACTCTTATGGTCATTAGAGGATCTGTTCCTCAGAGGTCACCTGGGCTTGGGAGGGGCCCCTGGCTCATTTCTTTTACCAGTTCCATCTATGTGAAG